>NW_022589802.1:324329-642172 GCF_004348235.1 Phoca vitulina
CGAGCGCTCGTGCTCCTCCGCCTGCCCCCCCCCCCGAGCGCTCGTGCTCCTCCGCCTGCCCCCCCCCGAGCGCTCGTGCTCCTCTGCCTGCCCCTCCGCGCCTCGTGCTTCTCCGTCTGCCCTTCCCCCCCACACTGCGCACACGGTCTCAAAATCTTTAACAAAAAAACCTTGAGATACAAAAAAATGAAATTTCTAGAAACAAAATTCAAGAAGGCGAAACAAGAAATAGAAAATGTGGGGCTCAAATTCACGATCCTGAGATCAAGAATCAAAAGCTCTACCCACCGAGCCAGCCAGGGGCCCCAGAAATAGAAATTCTAACTACACCCGTAACTAATAAGGATATCGAGTCAGTAGTCAAAAACCTCTCTGCCGAAGGAAAACTCTCGACCTGATGGTGAATCCTACCAAATATCTAGAGAATTAACATCAATCCTTCTCAAACTCTTCCAAAAAACTTGAAGCGAACCGAATCATTCTGAGGCTAGCGCTGCCCTTGCACTCAAGCCACCCAAGCACCCTACAACAAAGCTTACATTAAAAATGCTGGATCAGAAGTCCTCAAGACACTACCTGACTACAAAGTCTCCTTTTCTCCAATTCTTACTCGCCCATAGTTTTCTTCTGTTACACTCCCCAAACTGTGATCGGGACGCTGGCATCGAGTGCAACAGCTTCCAGGGAAAGCCCCGGCCACGCACCCCGTTCCAGCGCCAGCCTGGCCGCGAGCCCCCAGACTTATCCCCGCTCGCCCACGCACATTCCGGGCTCCTCCCTGCTAAGTGCGGGAGGCCCTGAGGGTCAGGGTCGCCAGCTTCGCCGCTGCAGAGCAGCGACGGGAGGGCCCCCCGGGCGCGCCATCTGCGCCCCCACGGTCCCAAACGGGGCTTCTACGACTGAGCCCGCCCAGCCCCCCGAGGACTCCCTTCACCTCAGGCTTCTGTTGCCGCCAGGCCGGCTGCTCAAGGCCACGAAAAATTGGACGACGGAACCTTACCCGAAGCTCGAAGCACACGTGGCCCTGATAGAGTGGATGCGCAGGCGATTGGCCATGTCCCGCAGCACCTGGAGAGTCTTCGCATCAGGCTTGGCTTCCTCGGCGACCGTCGCGGTGTCAGGATTGGCGTCCGCCATCGCTACCGCCGCGTCGGTGTCTGAGGAGTGAATGCCGCAGGGTGTGAGAGGCAGTGCTTTATATCTTCCTCGTGCGGTGCTGTGCAGATCCCTCCGCGCGGTGTGGTGCGGCTCCCTCGTGCGGTGCTGTGCAGATCCCTCCGCGCGGCGTGGTGCGGCTCCCTCGTGCGATGCTGTGCAGATCCCTCCGCGCGGCGTGGTGCGGCTCCCTCGTGCGATGCTGTGCAGATCCCTCCGCGCGGCGTGGTGCGGCGCCCTCGTGCGATGCTGTGCAGATCCCTCCGCGCGGCGTGGTGCGGCTCCCTCGTGCGATGCTGTGCAGATCCCTCCGCGCACAGCTCCCTACGCGCACAGCTCCTTCCGTGCGACGTTCCCTCCGCTAAATGGATTTTTGAACACTTGTACTTAGCGTGTGGGACATTAATCGAAATAATTTAATTTCTTTATATATTTCACTGTGCTATCAATTCAAAGAGGACTGCCTCTGAGGGGGGGGTGGTGGTGGTCCAGGATCTACTTTTGGGGTGATAAAACAATTCTGGAACTATATGTTGTGGTCGTTCCGCTCGTGGTGAATGTAGTGAAGGGGACTTTTTCATGCGCTTTAAAGTGTTACAATGGTGAAGTCGTGTTTTACGCATTTTATCACAATATTAAAAAAGAAAGCCATGCTAGAATTTTACCCCTTGTTGGCCCCCGACCCCCACCCTCCAAAGCAGCCCTGCCCCAGTCAGGCTTCTCAGCAGATGAGGCATGCTATCCTGAGACAGCATGGTGTCTTTGCACTACCTCTTTTTCTCTTTCTAGAACCTTCTGTATGGCAAGCCGCAAGGTCCTTGTGACCCTTGAGGTGGCGTTAGCCCAACGCTAGCCTGTAGCTTTCCTGAGAGAGTTTGACTTCTGGGAGCTCCCCATCTCCTCAGGGTCACAAAGTAGTCTCAGAGAGCTGGTCCCTCTGACTTTGAGCTGATCTTACAAGAACCAGAATGGCTCTCGCAGTGAATGACACCATCTCCACAACACTATATCGTAAGTTCAAATACTGGGGAGCATCTTAATTCAAAACTGCCGAGCCCTTAAATGTCCCTGAATGCGAATGGGCTCCTGCGTTTTTGCTCGGGTAAAGGGCACATGCATTGAAAATGTCATTTGATATTGCCTAAGTGCTCCACAAAAGCTATGTGTACTCCTACTGCAGAGTATGAGTGCTCATTTCCCCACATCCTCATCAACACTGGATATTGTTAGTCCTTTTAATGTGTGGCATTCTCTGGATGAGAAAATAGTATTCAGTCATTGCTTTGATTTATGTTTGCCTGATATTTTTGTAGTTGCACATTTTTTGTATGTTTATTGCCATCTCAGTTGTTTGTCCTTCCTGAATTGTCTATCACTATCCTTTACTGTTTTTATACTGGATTGTTTGTTTTAGCTCCCTAATTTGTAGGAATTTTCTACATATTATGTTGATTAGCGTGTTCTCTATTAGAGGTAATTGCAAATCTTTTTTCTCAACCTGTTGCTTTTTATTTATTTTTAATTTTTAAAAATATTTATTTGAGAAAAGAGAGGGGGGAAAGCATGAGTGGCAGAGGGAGGGGCAAGGGAGAGGGACAAGCAAACTACCCCTGATCAGGGAGCCCCACGCAGGGCTGATCCCAGGACCCTGAGATCATGACCCTAACCGAAAGCAGACACTTAACTGACTGAGCCACCCAGGAGCCCCTGAGAAAAATTTTTTTAAGATTTTATTTATTTATTTGACAGAGAGAGAGAGCACAAGTAGGCAGAGTGGCAGGCAGAGGGAGAGGGAGAAGCAGGCTCTCCACCAAGCAGGGAGCCGGACATGGGGCTCAATCCCAGGACCCCAGGATCATGACCTGAGCCAAAGGCAGCTGCCCAACCGACTGAGCCACCCAGGTGCCCCCAAACTTTTTTTTAATGTAGTAAAATATGTAAATCTTTTTCCTTTTTTTTTAAACAGTTTATTTATTTATTGGAGAGAGAGAGAGAGAGAGAGGGAACAAGCAGGGAGAGAGGGAGAAGCAGACTCCCCGATGAGCAAGGAGCCCGATGCAGGACTTGATCCCAGGACCCTGAGATCATAACCTGAGCCAAAGACAGCTGCTTAAGGCCTGAGCCACCCAGGCACCCATAAATCTTTTTCTTTATGGAATTTTGGGTTCAGTCTTGTTTAGAAAAGTCCTCTTCACAAAAAGATTGTAAGAACACTATTATGTCTTTTTAACGCTTTTATTGTTTCATTTTTATGTTTAGTTCTTTATTTACATAAGGTAGCACTTACATCATATACAGGTGCTTAAATAACTTAATTTTTTAAAAAATAGCCAACTGTCCCAACACTATATTTATTATTCTTTTTCAAAAATTTCTTTGCTATTCTTTTGCATTTTCTCTTCCAAATTAATTATGGAAGGAGCTAATTTAAGATTCATAAGACACTTCCGTTGGGTTTTTAATTGGGATTTCATTGACTTTATAGGTTGATGTGTAGATGGCTGACATATTTATGGTATTAAGTGTTCTCTTTAAGAGCATGGTATAGAATCATTGATAATCACATCTTTTTTTTAAGATTTTATTTATTTATTTGACAGAGAGAGAGACACACAGTGAGAGAGGGAACACAAGCTGGGGGAGTGGGAGAGGGAGAAGCAGCTTCCCGCCGAGCAGGGAGCCTGATGCGGGGCTCGATCCCAGGACCCTGAGATCATGACCTGAGCCGAAGGCAGACACTTAACTACTGAGCCACCCAGGTGCCCCTGATAATCACATCTTATTGGCGTCCTACTTTATATTTTCTTTTTTTTTTTTTTAAAGATTTTATTTATTTGAGAGAGAGAATGAGATAGAGAGAGAGCATGAGAGGGGGAGGGTCAGAGGGAGAAGCAGACTCCCCGCGGAGCAGGGAGTCAGATGCGGGACTCGATCCTGGGACTCCAGGATCATGACCTGAGCTGAAGGCAGTCGCTTAACCAACTGAGCCACTCAGGCGCCCCTAACTTTATATTTTCTATTTACCCTAATATCTTGTTTCTTTCTGTGCCTCCTTTCCTTACTTTTTTTTTTTTTTTTGAATAATAGAGTTCAATTGTTTTTCTCTTCTTGGTTATTTGGATATTATGTACCTGGCTTTTTTTCTAGTGGTTACCTTTAATTTTCCACCAACATATTCTCTCAATTTTGAGTTTTTAATGATACCTATATCTAAATTCCACAATAGAGCCAGTCTTTAATAAATTTTAATCTTCTCTATTTCCTACTTCCTTTATATTTTATTTTTTTAAAGATTTTATTTTTAAGCCATTTCTACACCCAGTGTGTGGATAGAACTTACAACCCTGAGATCAAGAGTTGCATGCTGTATGGATTGAGCCAGCCAGGTGTCCCCTACTTGCTTTTTAAAAAAGATTTTACTTATTTATTTGACAGAGAGAGAGAGAGAGCGAGCGCGCATCACTAGGGGGAACGGCAGGCAGAGGGAGAGGGAAAAGCAGGCTCCTAGCTGAGCAAGGAGCCCGATGCGGGACTTGATCCCAGGAGGATCATGACCTGAGCTGAAGGCAGATGCTTAACCGACTGAGCCACCCAGGCGCCCCTAAATAAATTGTTTATAGTGCTATTTTTTATTTTTATATTTTAGGAATTATTGATTGGTTTTTTTCACTATAGAAGATGATAATGTAGCTCTCTCTCACACAGCCCCTCCAAATTCTTCTAATGTGGTATGTAGTAATCTGGGTTAGATCATTGGTGTTCACATTATCAAGTCTATGGAAACACTGGTTATAATTGAGCCATCATGCTGATGACTTTTCTTTTCTCTCCCAGTGTTTTGTTTACCTTAGACTTACGCTTGCCCCCCCCCCCCCCACATTGCTTGGTCTCTACTACTTTTCATTGGCCAGCACTTCCTCTATCTCCTCTATATCTCCTCTCCAGCTGGCCAAAGATGCCCAGCATTCCATGCACTTCATTTCCTTGGAGTGCTCTCTCCTGGAGCCTTTTTTAAAAAAGATTTTATTTATTTATGAGAGAGAGGTGGGGGGGGGGCACAACAGAGGGATAAGAGGACAGCAGATTCCATGCTGAGCACCGAGCCAGACATGGGGCTTGATCCCAGGACCCTGAGATCATGACCTGAGCTGAAACCAAGAGTCAGATGCTTAATCGACTGAGCCACCCAGGCGCCCCTCTCCTGGAACCTTTTGACTTGCCCTCCAGCTGCCAGCCTGGGCACCGCTTCCATCATTCCATCATCCTGGAGATTCTGTTTGCTTCCTTTTGACCTGTTTTATAGATCCCATCTCTACCTCGTTCTTAGGTTCTTCTCTGGTTTTGGTGGTGCTCCTTCTCTAGTAGCTTCCAGAGAAAGAATGCAGGTGAGGTAAAGGATTTCAGTTCTTTCATGTCTTTAGTCTAATCTCACAATAGGCAGTTTTGGTGTAGAATTCTAGGTTGGAAAATCATCCCCCCCCAAATTAGGAGGCATTACTTCATTGTTTTCTTGTTCCCCAGTGCTTTGCTGAAAAGTCTGAAGACACTGTCTTCCGATTATTTGAATATGACCTATTTTTTTTCTCTCTGACAGCTTTTCTCTCAGCATATTGAAGATATTACTCAACTCTCTTCTGGATTTCATTGATGCCCCTAAGAAGTAAGCTTTCAGTCTGAAGGTCATGGTTTTAAAGGTAATTAGCTTTTTAAATCTGGCTGTTTTAAAAATCTCATGTCTAGGTGTGGGTCTATTTCTGTTTTCCTGTTTGGGATTTATTTGGCTTCTTGAATTTGTGGAGCTGTGTATTTTGTCAGTCCTGGAAAGTTCTTTGTGATTCTCTCTTAAAATTTTGCCATTCCCTCATTTTGTTAGACTTTCTCATTCTATCTTCCATGTATTCTGTTTTTTAATATTTTTTTCAAATTTTCTATTTGTTTGTACCTCTGTGTTACAGTCTGGATGCTTTCTTTTTTTTAGATTTTCTTTATTTATTTGAGAGAGAGAGCATGCAGGGAGAGGGGCAGAGGGAGAGGGAGACAGAGGATCTCAAGCAGACTCCATGCTGAGCACAGAGCCTGATGCAGGGCTTGATCTCACAACCCTGAGATCATGACCAGAGTCAAAATCAGGAATTAGATGCTTAACCAACTGAGCCACCCAGGTGTCCCTGGATGCTTTTTTAGCTCTGTTTTACAATTTACTAATTCTCTCTCCAGCTATTTCTAATGTGTTATAAATCCATCTATTGACCATTTAAAAACTTTTATTTTATTTATTTATTTATTTTCTTTATTTATTTGGCAGAGAGAGAGCACAAGCAGGAAGAGCAGGAGAGGGAAAAGCAGGTTCCCCACTGAGCAGGGAGCCTGATGCGGGGCTCGATCCCAGGACCCTGGGACCATGACCTGAGCAGAAGGCAGATGCTTAACTGACTGAGCCACCCAGGTGCCCTAACCATTTAAAAACTTTTAAAAATGTGAAACTTGGCAGATGTACATAAAGGCACAGAAAACATCAACATACATTTTAGGAAATAATGATAAGATGAACTTACTTGTAACTACTATTCGGGCCAAGCACCTTGGCCTCCACGTGTCTCTCCCGATCAATTCCCCTTCTCCCAATTTAGTGGGAGTCACTATCCTGATGTTTATGCTACCAGTGCCCACACTTTTCTTTATAGCTTTATTATCTCTTGTCCCTAAACAACATCATTTTGTTTTGTCTGCTTTTGAACTTTATATGAACAAAACCATATAGAGTATGGATTTTTCTGTGTTTAGCTTCTTTTGTTCAACATTATGCTTATTCATTCATGTTTTCAAGGCTGTAGTTCATTTTCATTGCTGTATAGTAGTATATTGTTGAGTATTTTACAGTTCACTTGAACATTTTACTATTAATGGGCAGATGGGTTATTTCTAGTAGTTGGTTATTGGGAACATTAGTGTACCTGTTTCCCAAGGCTATACCTATTAATGCAATTGCTGGGCCATTTGTTATGCATGTCTTCAACTTTACAATTTACCAGTGCTTTTCCAAAGTGCTTGTACCAATTTGCTCTCCCACCTGCAGTGATTTAGAGTTCCTGTTGCTCCATATCCTTGCCAACATTTATTATTATTAGTCTAAGTTTTGCCAATCTGCTAGGTGTATAATGGTATGACATTTTTTTAATCAAGGTATGATTTGCATACAATAAAATACACAGAACTAATCTATGTATTACAATATAATCACTCCTGATTTACCACCAGGAAATCCTTTGCAGACTGAAAATGGCTGTGAAGGCTCTAACAGTTAAAAAGTAGAAACAGAACGGAGGCTCCACCTGTTCTTTCTTTTTTAAAAAAGATTTTATTTTTTTAATATAAAACAATACCACTTCCTACTGATTGTTTTTAAAGATTTAATTTATTTATTTGACAGAGACACAAAGAGAGAGGGGAACACAAGCAGGGAGAGTGGGAGAGGGAGAAGCAGGCTTTCCACCAAGCAGGGAGCCCGACGCAGGGCTCGATCCCAGGACCCTGACACCATGACCTGAGCCAAAGGCAGACGCCCAACTGACTGAGCCACCCAGGCACCCCTGATTTTTTTGTTTTTAAAAACAGTTATTTTTCAGGGGCGCGTGGGTGGCTCAGTCAGTTGGGTGTCTGCCTTCGGCTCAGGTCATGATCTCAGGGTCCTGGGATTGAGGCCCAAGTCGGGCTCCCTGTTCAGGGGGGACAGGGGAGCTTCTCCCTCTTCTCCCTCTGCCCCTCCTCTCACTGGCTCGCTCTCTATCTCTCTCAACTAAATAAATAAAAATCTTTTAAAAATAGTTATTTTTCAATAAATGTTTACATGCACTGGGGGAAAAAATAAAAGATTTTATTTTTAAGTAATCTTTACCCCCAACGTGCGGCTCGAACTCCCAAACCCAAGATCAAGAGTCGCATGCTCCACCGACTGAGCCAGCCAGGCACTCCTCCACTTATTCTGACTTCACCTACCTCTCCTAGCTCATCACCATCCATTCTGCTCTGGTCCACTGTGTTCCAGCTATGCTCCTATGGGCATCTTTATTTTAGAGATGAGAAAAATGACCCTCCAAGTGGTTTATTAACTTGCCCATGCGAGAGACTCATTCATTTGCATTACAATAGACATTTTCACCCTTGACCATCAGCTCTATATGAACAAGGAATGTGTCTGGCTTCTGTACCACATGGTAAGCGTTCAGGAAATGTGTGTTGAATGAATGACTGAATGAAGGAATGAACCTTTCAGGATGCAAATCTCCTTGCCTACTTCTTCTATCTCCCTGGGAGTAGCAATATAAGAAACCGTATGGGTTGATGGGAATGCGCTTATTCCATACTTTACAAGAGTAGTTCTTTATGAAATGAGATTTAGGGGCGCCTGGTTGGCTCAGTCGTTAAGCGTCTGCCTTCGGCTCAGGTCGTGATCCCAGGGTCCTGGGATCGAGCCCCTCATAAAGCTCCCTGCTCAACGGGAAGCCTGCTTCTCCCTCTCCCATTCCCCCAGCTTGTATTCCCTCTCTCGCTGTCTCTCTCTCTCTGTCAAATAAATAAATAAAATCTTAAAAAAAAAAGAAATGAGATTTATACCAGTACAGTTAGTATTTCTTGGAAGAGAGGAAGTCCAAGAACAGACAGAACAGGTGTGGAGGGAGGATTCTAGCCATCTGGGGGTTCTAGTGAGGGACAGTCATAGAGCAAAAAGTCGTGCTGGGGATGCCTGCCTGGTTCAGTCGGAGGAGCGTGCGACTCTTGATCTGAGGGTTGTGACATCTAAAAAAAAAAAAAAAAAGTCAGGTGCTGAAAAGAAGGGGAGAGGGGCCTGGAAGTTGAACTTAACCTCCCCAGCCCGTGCTGGGCCCATCTTGAATGCACAAATCTTGCATATGTAAGAATCTGTGCTTACGCCTAAGTATTTTTAGAGTGAGGCAATACCAAGTCCAGTTCTACTATTTGCAGCTCACAGAAGTACCTGTTAATGATTTCTTGTTTCCCAATGCAGGAAGAATACACCAAGAGCCCAAGTGCAACCGTTCCCTCCAATGTTCCCTCATGTAGGTCCCTGTCATCCACTGAGGATGGCCCAAGTGGCCATTCCAGTCTCTCAGATGGGGAATTGGCCCGGAACTTACAGGATAGCGTCAAGCACCGTATCCTCTACCTCTCTGAGCAGCTGAGAGTGGAGAAGGCCAGTCGGGATGAGAATACTGTGGGCTACCTCAAGCTGGTGTCCAAAGCTGACCGGCACCAGGCCCCCCACATCCGGCAGGCCTTCGAGAAGGTGAACCAGCGTGCCTCTGCCACCATTGCCCAGATTGAGCGAAGGCTCCGTCATTGTCACCAGCAGCTGCAGGAGCTGGAGGAAGGCCGCAGGCCCAAGGGCTTAGTGCTGAAGGCAGAAAGCAGCCTGGACGAGTGCAAGCAGCCCAGCCAGAAGGCCCCGTTCGCAGAGCCTCCCAACCCAGGTGGGGAAGACAGCCTGTCCACCAGCCTGCCTGACATTGGCAGACACTTGGCCCTGGAGAGTCACTTCGCGGCCTCGCAGCAAGGGAAGCCCTCAGAGACAAAGTGTGTGGCCCAGCAGCGAAACCTGCTGTTGCAGAAGATGAAGGAAGACCTGAAAGAAGTCAGGGAGCTCCACCTCAGCCTCCAGGTGTCCTATCAGAGCCTAAAGGAGAAGCATCTGACGGACCTGCAGGTGTCACTAGAGTCCCTTCGGGAAGAGAAATGCAGGTGAGCTGGAGCCCCTTCTGCGGCCTTGGCTCTGGGGACAGCAGCCCCCAGGACTGTCTTCAGGAAAGTGAAGGGGAGCGAGGACATGGACTTGGAGGGTCAGGGGGAGGGAGAGGGGGGAGAAGCTGGTCAGTGTTTCTCTGGGCAACTGGGCCCCACAGTGGAGAGGGCTTATCCCCTGCTTGCTGTTGCACACCTGCCTGGGTCCTCTGCTGGCAAATGAGGCCCCAGCTCAGGGCCCTGCCAGGTGGTCCCAGAAGCCATGGGCTCTGACTGGGGTGGTGAGAGGCAGTTGCGGTGCCCCTCATCAGTCAGGGAGGGGTCCTGCATCTGCTAGAATAGCATAGTGTGGGAAGCAGGATATCTCACTGGCCATTGTCCCTTCACCTGTGCTCATAGCTGAGTTGGGGCCAAAGGTCCTGTATGCGATATTTATTCTGAAAATGTTTGTCTTCTGGGGAATGCTTTCTCCCCACTGTATGGTGGGTCAATTGCATTTTCATCTAAGACAAGACTAGGGCCCACAAATAGGGGGAAAAAGGCATACTCAGTCTGTCAAAGGACCCTCACCATTCCTGTTTGGACCTTTCGCAGGGTCCTGCTGGCCTTCAGTGGTGCCATAGTCCCCTCCCCCCCCCGATGCCCACAGTCTGTTGCATCAGGTACTGCATTAGCTCTAATCCTCCCAACAGCCTGGCCGTGGAAGGAGAGATTCACTTAGGAACCAAGATTCTCAGTAAAGTAAGAACTTTGTGGTCCCTTAGTACCTCTGTGTATGGTGGGGGGGGGGCACTTGGGAATCAATCCTCTTCTGTTTTCATAGGGAAATGTTACCTGCATTTACACTGCTTGAAAAATCCATAAAGGACAATTAAAAATATTATGGGGGTGCGCTTGGGTGGGTGGCACCATCGGTTAAGCATCCGACTCTCGGTTTCGGCTCAGGTCATGATCTCAGGGTCGTGGGATGGAGCCCCGCGTCAAGTTTCTCTCCCTCTCCTTCTGCCCATCCTGCTCATGCTGTCTCTCTCTCTCTCTCTCTCAAATAATAAATAAATCTTTAAACAAATATTACGGGGCAACCCACTATCAAATAAGATAATGAATCAGAATTATAGGTCTCTTTTAGATGTGATTTTTAAAAAAAGATTTTATTAATTTATTTGACACAGAGAGAGAGAGCAAGAGAGGGAACACAAGCAGGGGCAGTGGGAGAGGGAGAAGTAGGCTTCCGGCTGAGCAGGGAGCCTGATGCGGGGCTCGATCCCAGGACCCTGGGATCACGACCTGAGCCGAAGGCAGACGCTTAACGACTGAGCCACCCAGGCGCCCCTTGGATGTGATTTTTGTAGGACATGACAACTAAATCTAAAATGTTGGGACTCTTGGGGCGCCCCTTGGATGTGATTTTTGTAGGACATGACAACTAAATCTAAAATGTTGGGACTCTTGGGGCGCCTGGGTGGCTCAGTCGTTAAGCGTCTGCCTTTGGCTCAGGTCATGATCCCAGGGTCCTGGGATGGAGCCCCGCATCGGGCTCCCTGCTCAGCCGGAAGCCTGCTTCTCCCTCTCCCACTGCCCCTGCTTGTGTTCCCTCTCTTGCTCTCTCTCTCTCTGTCAAATAAATTAATAAAATCTTTAAAAAAAATAATAAAATGTTGGGACTCTTAATGCCCCTTTGTCAAAATACCATTCATTTTCAAGGTTCAATTTATATAAAGTAAGACTAGAGCTCAGTGGCAGTTACACAAATCCCCGTAAGTTTCCATACTGCCTCGGCCAACAGCACTGTTTTGCTCTCGTAAGCTCTTAACCCTTTAGCAAATCAGAATCTGCCAGCAGTGCAGGGGAGCAAGGTGACCTACCTCCCCCAGATTTCCCGTGAATTCTACAAGCTTGCGCTTCTGAAAGAGCTGCCCGCACCACCACTGGACGGTGACGGGAGTGTGAAGTAAACTATAATTGTGTTCAGCCACTGAGATTTTCTGCTTGTTGGCTATAGCAATTAGCCTACCTTGATTAATATACATGAAGCAACAAAGTAGGTCTGTATGACTCAGATTTACCAGGAGACAAGGAGAACGGGTGGGAGATGACTTTATATAATAACAGTGACAGCAGGGAGCAAGTAGCATTGTCCCCTGTACCATTCAGTCACCCACTTTACAGATGGGGAAATGGAGCTTCCGAGAGGCACAAGCCTGAGTACATGTCAGTGTGTCCCGGCCACATGGCTTCCTAATCTAGCTGAAGGGGACGCAGGAATTCGTTGCAGTTTTTAAAACATACGTCTCCTTCAAATCTTTTAAAAAAACCTTTATGTGAGCTAGATGCAGACATGACATATGTATTGAAGTCAGTGAAGTGTCACCTGGTGTCCACACCTGTGTGGGCACCACCCAGGCCCCTGTGATTGTCACGTCTCCTCTGGTGTGTCACAAACTGAGATTTCAAACTGAAAAGTCCTATGACACTTCTCACAGGTAAATGTGCTTTCAAGAGGGCTTTCTTTTTTATTTTTGAATTGAGATGAAATTCACAGAACAAAATCATCCATCTTAAAGTGTACAATTCAGTGACATTTAGTACATTCACAGTATTCTTTTTTATTTTTGAATTGAGATGAAATTCACAGAACAAAATCATCCATCTTAAAGTGTACAATTCAGTGACATTTAGTACATTCACAGTATTGTGCAACCACCACCTCTATTTGGTTCCAGAACATTTTCATCACTCCAGATGGAGACCCCATCCCTCCCCGTTCACCTTGCCCCAACCCCTGGTAACTACCAATGTACTTCCTGTCTCTCAGCATTTGGCTTTTCTGGATATTTCATGTAAATGGAATCATACAGTGTGTACCCCTTTGTGTCTCTTTTCTTTCACCTGGTGTAATAGTTTTGAGATTCATCCAAGTTGTGCATAGGAGTAGTTCACTCTTTCTTGCTCAGCGGTATTCTGTTGTATGGATGCACCACAGTTAGTTGACCCATTCAGCTGTTGCTGGTTGGGGCTGTTATGAATAAAGCTGCTATGAACATTCTTTTTTTTTTTTTTTTTTAAGATTTTATTTATTTATCTGACAGAGAGACAGCGAGAGAGGGAACACAAGCAGGGGCAGTGGGAGAGGGAGAAGCAGGCCTCCCGTGGAGCAGGGAGCCCGATGCGGGGCTCGATCCCAGGACCCTGGAATCATGACCTGAGCCGAAGGCAGACGCTTAACGACTGAGCCACCCAGGCGCCCTACTATGAACATTCTTGCACACCAGCTTCTGGTGGCTGCCGGGCTCCTTAGCTTGTGGCCACATCACTCCAATCTTCAAGGGCAGTATCTTCACATCTCTCTCTGCTCTGTCTTCATATGGGCCTCTCCTCTGTGTGTAAAAGCTCCCTCTGCTTCTCTCCTATAAGGATGTGTGTGATTTCACATTTGCTCTGGAGAATCAACTCTGTCCCTGCTGCATTACCCCACCCTACCCATAGAGCTTGATCCCTCCTACATCTCTTTCTCCATCTCAGACCTTTCAAGTTGCAAGCCACTAGTTTCTAGCTCAGTTTGCTGAAAACCAATCTTCAGGTATGATCAAGAATATACTCTTCTTTAACAACAATAAAGTTTAGGACAATTTATACTGGCAAGGGCAGCTTTCACAGCTTTGGAAGATTTCGGGGGCATTTTGGTTGGCTGGTCATCATTTTGTCTTTGTAAGAGTGTTTTCTCTCTCTTTTAAAAAAAGATTTATTTATTTATTTTAGAGAGAGAGTGAGAATGTGGAGGGGAGGGGCAGAGGGAGAGGGGCAGAGGAAAAGGGAGAGAGAAATTTTAGCAGACTCTGCCCTAAGCACAGGGCCTGTGGGGCTATGTGGGGCTTTTGGGGGCTTTGTGAGGCTTTGTGGGGCTTTGTGGGGCTCGATCTCACAACTCTGAGATCAGGACCTGAGCTGAAACCAAGAGCTGAACGCTCAACCGACTGTGCCACCCAGGCGCCCCTGTAAGGGCATTTTCTAGAGTGGTCCACTTGCCTCTGCAGCTGTAGGAGTGGGACAGAGAGGGGTCCTTGACTCAGGGAGGGACAGGGAGGAGAGTCAGCTATACTGCAGGGCACAGAGGTTGGGGGCCAGAGACGAGGGGAGACTACGAGAATATCCTTATGACTTAACATTTTCTTATTTGATAATCTATTCCAGAATGCATTTAAGAATACATTTGTAAATTCTTATAAATATATTAATGAAGAATCTATTCATTGACTTCATAACCGTGAAGAGTATATTCGTGAATATGTACTTGAGCATAGCCAATATCTTGAACGTTCTTGTGTCTGAATCCTTCATGTAAATGGAAAGACAGGCATGGGGAATGTCCTTTCAAGTGGACACCGTGCTGCCTCCCCCTCTCTGTGGGCATTGTCAGTCCACTCTCTTCTCTACGAGGAGTAGGGCAGGGACTAATGGACTATTCTTTGAAACACTGTCATGAACCAGCTCTTGACAAATTGGTTTTCAACAAATGATTGTTTAAGCTCATTAACTGCCTGGGGGACAACTCCATGTGGGTGTCAGTCAAGTCCCTGAAGCAGGACCAAACTGACCTCCTTGCCTCATATTCCCTGTCTGTGTGACAGCACCCCTGGTTATGTTCTGTGCATGCCAGAGCCCCGTGATCTGATCGGCCGCATCCTCCATTACCCTGTTTTCCACAGGGTACCAGGCTTCAGCCATTCTGTGTCTCCAGGGCTCTCCGGTACCTTTCCACTTCTGCAGCGTCACCACCCACCCCGCACCCATGGGACAAGCCTTCCTTGGCTCTTCTCTAAATGACGACGCTAAAAGCCACATGGCCTCTGGCCTCCGGTCTGTCCTTCCTGGTGCTCAAATAAAGAACCTCAAAAAGTTTTTTAAATTATGAAATATTCCAAACCCAGGGGGAAATGTAGAGGATAACATGATCAAGACCGTGTACCCACCCACAGGTTTTTCAAATCTTCACATTTACCATATTTGTTTCACATATTATTTTATTAAGAAGTAAAACTTTAGAAGGTTCACTTGAAGCTCTCACATCATCCCTTCCCAGCCCCACCCTCCTTCCACCTACCTCACTAACCTCATTGGGCCCTTATCTTTTCCATGCATGTTTTTATGCTTTACAACTTATACACATAGCTGGTTAAATACATACTGGTTAGTGACGTTTTGTTTGTGTTTTTAAGAGGTTTACTGAGATATAAGTTACATGCCATAAAATGCACCATTTTAACTCTATGTTTCAATGATCATTAGTAAATTTACTAAGTATACAACCATTGCCACAATTCATTTTTTGTTTTTGTTTTTGTTTTGTTTTGTTTTTAAGATTTTATTTATTTGTCAGAGAGAGAGAGAGAGAGCACAGGCAGGGGGAGCGGCAGGCAGAGGGAGAAGCAGGCTCCCCGCTGAGCAAGGAGCCCGATGAGGGGAGCCCAATGTGGGACTCAATCCCAGGATTCTAGGATCATGACCTGAGCGGAAGGCAGATGCTTAACCAAATGAGCTACCCAGGGATCCCTGTTTTTGTTTTAATAACAACTTTATTGAGATATAATTCCCATCCCATAAAATTCACCCATTTACAATCAGTGGTTTTTAGTATATTCACATAGTTGTACAACCATCACCACTGTCTCATTCCAGAACATTGTCATCACTCCAAAAAGAAACACTGTCTCATGAGCAGTCACTCCCCACCCACTCCCCATGCCCAGGCGCCAGGAACCACTCATCTGTTTCTGCCTCTATGGATTTGCCTATTCTGGACATTTCTCTTTTTTTAATATTTATTTATTTATTTATTTATTTATTTATTTATTTATTTATGAGAGAGAGAGAGCACGAGCAGGGACAGGGGCAGAGGGAGAGGGAGAAGCAGACTCCCCATCGAGCAGGGAGCCCGACTCAGGGTTCCATCTCAGGACGCCGGGATCATGACCTGAACCAAAGGCAGACGCTTAACTGACTGAGCCACCCAGGCGCCCCTGGACATTTCATATAAATGGAATCATACAATATGTGGTCTTTTGTGACTGCTCCATCCCTATAATCAATGGACTTTTATGGAATAACTACTGCTTGCCAAACACTGGTGCTGGGAATTTATATGGAATTTAATAGCAGGCATGGACAATTCAGAGTTTTCTTTCTACAACTTTTAGTCTATGGCTAGTTTTATAAAGCTGTCGTGAAAGAGTAACTGTCTATGAAATACACCTGTGTATCAGTGTGTGTGTGGCTGCTGTGCATCTGAGGCCGACCTGGAGGAGGAGAGAGGAGGAAGGAGCAATCTGAACCCAACTATAGTCTTGACATAGGGCTGCTCACCACCAGCACAACCTCTGGGCAGGCACTCAGGGGAGGGTTACTTTCTCTTTTGCTTCCAAGACAAGCGCTGATGGCAGAACAGGTGAATGAGCACCTGCAGGGGCACCTGGATGAGATTTACCACCTCAAACGGACTCTGGCGTGCACGGAGGAGAAAATGGCCTATCTGTCCTACGAGAGAGCCAAGGAGATATGGGTGAGAACTTCATGGCGGGGGGGGGGGGGGCGGTAGCTTTTAAAGAAATGACCAGTGAGAAGGATATAGGGATGAGAGAAGCAAAGGATGAGCAGGTGCATTCTGATACCCCTGCAAACTAAGGAAAGAGGGTTCAGTCGCAACTCACACATTTGCTTTAGAGCGAGCGGCATCTATTTCTCTGTTCATGCTGCACTCCCGCCCCACCCCCTGCCCTGATCCAGCTGAGCTGACCTGGGAATTTGGGCTCTGCAGTTCTCATACTTGGGGGTGCTTCAGAGCCACCTGAGGGGGTGCTGATGAGTCACCAGCAGCTTCTGATGGTGCGGGGAGCTCCCTCTGCGAGGCCCTGCTTTTGACCCTCGGTTAGCAAGCACACCTGTAATGGTTAGCCTCACTCTCTTGCACACCCTTAGACCCTACTCCGGTCCTTGGTGAGCTCTCGCATAGCCAGGTTCTCAGTCTTAGGCCACACTGGATGTTACTGAGACAGGACAGGGCCCTTAGCATGTAAGTGCTCTAGTTTCTTGACTTCCCTCCTAAATCTTCAGCTCACCAACATTTGCTGGGTACCTCAGAGGAACTCAGGTAAGTGACGGCACTTCATGAGGGTGTGTGTTCTTGTCACGTGCAGGAGGTCATGGAGACTTTCAAGAACCGTATATCTAAGCTTGAAACTCTACAGCAAGTGACACAACTGGAGAGGATGGAGAACTTCAGGATCCGTCCACAGAAGTTGATGTTCCGATTCGTGAGCCTGCTCCTCACGCTGGCCACCATCTTCTTGGTCTTCATCTCCACCGTGTGCACCTGCCCCTTGCCACTGGTGAATTCCCGCCTGCGCACATGCACCACACTCATGCTGATTGGCCTTGGGGCCCTGGCCTGGCAGAAGCGGCATGCCATCCCTGCCACAGACTGGCAGGCCTGGGTCCCGTCCAGATGGAGACTGTATTCCAAGGACTCCAAGCCTCTATCAGATGGGACTTAAAGGGCCTGGGTTTGCTAGCTCATGCTGCTTCCTGGGTGTCAAGGGCATCCAGCCAGCCCTACCTAGATAGTGACTTCTCAGCTCTCCCTTTCTGATTCCATCACCACCAGCCCGCCTTGCACTTCTCTTCCTCGTGATCCTTCCATACCATCTGCAGACACAAAGCTTGGAAAATATTAAAGTGTCTGAAGCTGATCTGGGAACTTGGGCTCTGCAGTTCTGTCCCCCTCATGCCCTCTTGTGACCCAGTGACCAGACCCTCAGAGGCTCAGGGGTCCCCAGGCTGCAGTGGTAGCTTCTATGACTTTGTTGTTTTTGGCAAAGAGAAACTACATTTCTTTCACAGGGATGGAGAAGAAGAGGCAGTGGGGGGGGGGTGGCCAAAGTGCTGGTGTGGGGACAGGGGTTATGTTTTCTGGTGGGAAGCAGACCTTTTTGTTGTCATGGCTGGGAGAGACTCATGCAGGTGACACTGAAGACACAGATGAGGCCTCTGTTTTGGAGGCGCTGGAGAGTTCAGAGCTATCGTCCACCTTCTTCCCAAAAAGCTGTAATATGCAGTTTCGAAACTGGCAGGACAGAAAGTGTTACTCAACAGAGCAGAAAGGACGAATGTACTCCGCTAAAGGTCATTCTTGGGGAATTCTGAGGAAGGTATTCATTAAGGGTCATCTTAATGACTTAACACCTTCTCTGCTACTATTCAGAATCCTATACGGAGAATGGAGGAAGCCTGAGGTTATTACTTGCACGTGGGGATAGTCTATTCCTGACTATTCATTCATCTAAGTCATCTAATTTAGAATCTGATGGTGACTATTGTGGGTCAAATTGTGACACTGCCCCCCCCCCACCAAAGCTATGTTTGAGTCCTAACCCCTAGAGCCTGTGAATGTGACCTTATTTGGAAATAGAGTCTTTGTGGATGTGATTAAGATGTACATTACCATGAGGTCATGCTAGAATAGAGTGGGCCCCAATCCAGTGACTGGCGTCATTATAAGAAGGGAATTTGGACACAGACTCAAAGAGAAGGTCACATGGAGGTGAAGGCAGATATCAGGGTGACTTGTCTACAAGCCAAAGAATACCAAGGATTACTGGCTACCACCAGAAGCCAGGAGAGAGGCAGGGAACAGATTCACCCTCAGAGCCCTCAGAAGAAACCAACATTGCCCACACCTTGATCTTGGACTTCTGGCCTCCAAAACTGGGTGAGAATAGATTTCTGTTGGTTTAAGCCCCCCAGTTTGTGGTACTTTGTTATGGTAGTCTCGGGAAACTTGTACAGTAACCAAAGGTGATGCCAGCTAAGGGGCCCATGCATAGGGTGACCCATCCCCAGAATGTCTGGGAAGAGACTCAGAGGCATTTTAGTGAAAAAGAATGTGATCGTCATCTTGTTTCTATTCCACAAGGACTAGGTAGATAACAGTCTAGCCACTACCTCATGTCTTTAGCCAAGAGAATCTTCCGGCACCAAGAGGGCTCCAGTCTTTGCTGCTTGGCCCTAAAGAGATCTAGAATGTATTCATTTCTCAAATTATGTCTCATATCATCACTGAGCTAACCACAATGGCTTAAGAATGCAGACCAGAGGCATCTCCTCCAGCTCCCTCCAACATCAAAACTCTCACAAATACAACACATAATTATTGAAATCAATAACACAAGAAATGGGCCAAATAGCAGAATTGACTTAACTGAGGAATTCATTTGACATCTATCTACTGAGCACCCACTCTGCGCCAGACTGTGTCCCAGAGGGATCAGCAGTGGAGAAAAAGAGTAACATTCTCTGTCCTCATGGAGCTCCATTACAGAAAATTCTCTCAGAATGCAGCAGGAAGGGATGACAATGTGGAAAGGGTGAAAGCAAAGTTTGAAAGCCTGGAGGGGTCCAGAAGTACAGATGTCTTATCTAGGAGAAGGAGTTCTGCAAGGGGAGGATGGAAAGACTCAAGTAAACATAGTACAAGGCAAGATAGCCTAGGGTTCCATAAACAAGAACCAGATCTAACAAGAGACCCACGTGAAAGCCAGGAAATAGGAGCCAGGGATAGAACTACGCTCAAGGTATTGAGGTGCCAACAATGGAGTCCTGGGGAATCAACTGCAGTACTGGTCCTACTAAATACCTGAACATTACCCAAAGAGTGTGGGCTTAATGAACTCTACAGAGAGTCAGGGCCAGGCCAGAGGGAGTGAGCCATGGGGCAACTGTTAAATGGAGGAGCAGAGAAGAGCTAGTTGGAAGGAATGGGGACTGGGTCTGGTGCAATGCAAGGCCAATGCAAGGCCAATGCAAGGCCCCTGCGAAGGTGGTATTTCTGGCCCATGGACCTTTCTGGTCACCATTAATTCACACATCCACAGCTGTGCCTTAATGAAGTAGATTTGATGGATTCAAGGAAGAATAAGGCAAATTATGCTTGGAAGATGATGAACCTCAGTGGTCACCTGTAACCTTCCGAGAGGTCTAAGAGTCCTGGGCGATTTGCTGCTGAGGTTCGATATGCCAGCCCATGACGGCTACCATGTGGCAAGGCCTTGGGCAAGACCACAGCATGTTCCCCTGAACTAACCCATAAAGTCACAAAAGGCACATATCAGTGTAGCCAAGAGGGCCTCTTAAAGGGTTTAAAGATGGATAGATGAAAATTAAGAGGAGAGTTGTGCCTATAAAAGCAAAACGGGCACAGGTAGGGTAAATGTAGACATGTTCAGGCATCCCCTGGGTGTTCGAGCTCCAGGGTAGCCCTGAGGCCAACAGAACGGAAAAGTAGCAACATACAGGATGCACTGTGGAGCTGCCCACCCTCAGGTCAAGGCTCTGAAAGGATCCAGAGGGAGGGCTCGCTGAGCTTTCATGTGCTGAGCCTTCCCTGGTCGTTGTCCTGGAGGTCATTAACAGGTTCCCCCGGACATGATTTCAGGTGGGAGCCATCACTGGGCTCTTCTGCGGTCTATTTCTGGTTTGTCCTGCTAACGATGTGACTTACCTGCCGGTTCATAAAGACATAGATAATGGGGTTGTAGATAGTGGCACTTTTGGCAAAGTAGGCTGGCAGAGCGGCCACCAGAGGGTGGAAGGCGTAGCCAGGGTGGGCAGCGGCGAAGCATGCAAAGAAGGTGTAGGGGCCCCAGCAGACGCAGAACGCGAAGACCATGACTACCACCATGCGTGTCACCTCCTTCTCTGCCTTCTGGGTGGACTCAGATTCTTTCTGCTGCTTTGCCACCTGGGGGAGACAGAGATTCATGCCCGGGGACAGTGAGTGGGCGGGTCCCTCTGGGCTCTTCATCCCAGGGGACTCTGTTGCTATCGCTTGGGCAGTGAGTCAGGGAGAAGGCAAGAGACAGGTGGCCCGGGGATGGGGAGTCATGGTGAGAAGGAGATGGGCCCACCCGGGCCAGTCAGCGGCCAGCTCCCACCCGCGTGAGTCGGCAGCCTGGCTTAGGCTGCACTGGGCTGGCCCTGAGGGAGCTTGTGTAGGTTTTGAGGTGGTGCACAGCTGGCCCTAGAGAAGACGGCCTTGAGCCAGGGCCTTCCAAGCTCTTGGCTTAGCTTGGCTAAGCCACACATAAGGAGTTTGGGAAGGAGCTAAGGAGGCCATCCTTAGCACCACCTGGTCCCTTATCAGTGTGTCCCCTCCAGTGCTCAGGTCTGAGGGGCTGAGCAGGAGGAGACCCAGAGGCTGGACACTGCTTGCTGTTAGCCCAGAGCTAACATGGCTCAAGCAATGGTTGGATACCTGCGGGAGCCAGCTAGGTTGCTTCCGATCCTTGACCGCCAATGGGGTTGGGGGAGGAAGCGGGGCAGGGGGCACATCACAGGCTGCAGGCAGGGAGTTTGTGGCCTTCACTCTAGAAAGAGCTTATGAGCACTTGTTGATCTGATTGTGGGCACAAGCAGCTTCATATCAGAAAGGCACCACCCCAAAGGGCCTTCTACCAACTGTGCCAAGCAGGATCTCAACAGGAACAGATGGCGCAGCCCGATCAAACTAATTGTAGGTGAGTTGGCTGACAAGGGGACAACTTATGTACGATGTTCTTCCTCTTCTGCCTCACTCTGATTGCCTACGTAGGGGGTAGGGGGTGGCTGCAGACAGGATCAACTTCCCAGTGAGGAGAGTGGAGAGCGGGTCTTGGGGACAGATGGCACATGCGAATCCACTCCTTGGCCTGCCCCAACAGCCCCGTGAAGGGGACAGGGTCACTCTGGTGGCAGTTTTTCAAAACCACCTTTTGATGCGCAGGTTTCACTTGCGGGTCTGGCTGTCTTTCCACCCAGGGGAGAACTGTCCTGGGTCAGGGAAGAAATGCAGCTCTGCTCCCTTATTGGGCCCCACATGAAGGGCGGGGGACAGTCCCTTCCCATCTTGTAGGGGCAAGGACAAGGGAGCCAGGGCTGTAGTGGCAGTTCCAAAGGAATTGCAGGACTCATGTGTGGTTTGAGGTCAGGAGAGAGGACTGGGTGATCCTTTGTGCCAGCCTCGACGTCCCTGGCCCTCATGATCCTGCCAGGCAGGGGTGAAGCCAGGAGGGTTTGGGGGCTTACTGCTCGGATGGCCAGCCACACTTGGAGGTAGCAGAGTATGATGACACCGAGTGGGATGATGCAGCACGTGGTCATGAGGACGATCATGTAAGACTGCACCCCAGGGTACGAGCTGCCACTGAACACGTCCGGGCCACACGACGTCTTCAGGCCGTGGGGCCAGTACCTGCAGAGAAGGGCTGGCAGCCTGTCCTGACGTAGGCATGGCAACACAGGACCCCTCAGGCCAGGCACACCACTGACCTGGGCTGGAGGATTGTTGGTTTTGTTTTTTTTTTTTTTAAAGCTCTATCCATTTATTTTAGAGAAGGGGGAGGGGCAGAGGGAGAGGGAGAGCGAGAATGCTCAAGCAGACTCCCCGCTGAGCACGAAGCTCAACGTGGGGCTCCAGCCCAGGACCCCGAGACCACGACCCGACCTGAAATCAAGAGTCGGCCACTCAATGGACTGAGCCACCCAGGCACCCCAGGATTGTTTGGTTTTTAAAATCACAGTGAACTTCACATTACATGAATTAACCATTTTTTTTTAAAGATTTTATTTATTTATTTAAGAGAGAGAGAATGAGAGAGAGCACATGAGAGGGGGGAGGGTCAGAGGGAGCAGGGAGCCCGATGCGGGACTCGATCCAGGGACTCCAGGATCATGATCTGAGCCGAAGGCAGTCGCTTAACCAACTGAGCCACCCAGGCGCCCGAATTAACCATTTTTGAAGTGAACAATTCAGTGGCATTTAGTACGTTCACAATGTTGTGCAACCACCTCTATCTACTTCCCCAATACCTTCATCGCCCCCAAAGGAAACCCTTGGGTAGAATTTTGGTAAACCTTTGTCCATTTTTAGGTCTCATATCCCCTTCTTTTTTTTTATTGCGGTAAAATACACATAACACCTGAGCCCCCAAAGAAGCGGCCTGGCCAAGACACAAATGACCTATTATAGACCCTGCTGTACATGGCAACCCAAGTAGCCTCTGAAAGGGAGGCCCCTCAGAATGTGCTAGAAAGAGGGCGCCTGGGTGGCTCAGTTGGTTGAGCGACTGCCTTCAGCTCAGGTCATGATCCTGGAGTCCCGGGATCGAGTCCCGCATCGGGCTCCCTGCTCAGCGGGGAGTCTGCTTCTCCCTCTGACCCTCTTCCCTCTCATGCTCTCTGTCTCTCATTCTCTCTCTCTCAAATAAATGAATAAAATCTTAAAAAAAAAAAAAAAAAAGAATGTGCTAGAAAGAGGCCTGGGGCAGAGTGGCTTAGAGGGCCCTGCTTTCACTTACAGCTATTCCCAAGGCTTGAGCTTGTCACCTTTCTCTGTGGGCTCCCACGAGCAGCTCACGCTTAGGGGAAACAGACCGTTCCAGAGGCTCGGAGACGACAGGGGCCCATTTCCATGTTGCAGCCAGGCAGATTTATACATTTGTAGACACTGCACCCTCAAAGGGGTCACAGGGAGAGTTGGGTCCATATTCACTTTACTCATGGGGTCACAGAGGCCCAGAAACAGGAAGCAATTTGCCCCAAGGTCACGAATGGAATCGGGAGTCTGACCCTCCCCACCAGCCTTCACCCTCTGCCCTAAATGACCTGCCTTCCTGCATGCTGGTATCCTTACCTGCTCCAGCCAAAGATCGGGGGGGCTGTCCACAGAGCAGACCAGACCCAGGAAAAGGCAATGCCCACGATGGCTAGTTTTGCATCAAATCTCACGTTGCCAAAAGGCTTGCAGACTACCATCCACCTCTCCCAGGAAATGATGGCCAGGGACCAGAGACCCGTGATCCCTGCAGGGGAGAGCAGGCAGATGAGGGCTTTGAGCCTCCAATGTCACTCCTTCCATCCAGACCAGCCGACAGTTTTCAAGATCAAGAGGTTCCTCCCCACCTACCTGAAACACCTAATTCTCCCCAAAAGTGTATTCAGGTCCAGGGGGCAGTGGGTCTCTTGGTCAATTCCTCTAACACCCTCTTTTCCCCATTCTTTCCTCTTGGGCCTGTACCACCCTGATTCCTAGCTCTCTTTCAGTTGGCCACCAGCCTTTCTTTGAATGCTGACACGCCTCCCGATGGCCATGCCCACACCCACATGACCACACTGAGGTGCTGTGGTCCCAGCCAAGGGCAAGGAAACAGGACCTGCGTCTTGTGACCTGTGCCCCCTTCTGCCAGTATGCACACTTGTTTAAGTTTCCAGATTTCCCACCACCGCCCACCATCTGGCAGGTGGAGACGGTGTCTTCCTGTCCTGCTTACACACTGGAGGTCTGTGGGCAGAATTCAGGGCTCCGTGAACTGGGGCAGGAAAAAGACAGCTTTGTTTCCAGTAACCTCTAATGGACACTGGGCATTTCCTTCCGTTATTAGCACGGTGGCATTAGCAGTGCCTGGGGCTTGGTCACTTTCCAGAGGTGGCAGACATTTCCCAATATCACTGTATTCCTTACCATTTTGAAATTTCAGTGGCTGTCGGCCAGATCCAGTTATCTGATACTTTAATAAAGAATGGTATCATTAATACTTCTAAACAATACATTTACTAATAATTTTAACGAAGGACTATGCCACTAATTAATTTTTAATACTTTGATTACTATATTTCAGTATCATCTCTGTTGACTTGAAAACAGACCTCAAGGGCGCCTGGGTGGCTCAGTTGGTTAAGCGACTGCCTTCGGCTCAGGTCATGATCCTGGAGTCCCGGGATCGAGTCCCACATCGGGCTCCCTGCTCAGCAGGGAGTCTGCTTTGCCCTCTGACCCTCCTCCCTCTCATGCTCTCTGTCTCTCATGCTCTCTCTCGCAAATAAATAAAATCTTAAAAAAAAAAAATTGAAAACAGACCTCAAGCAGATGCAGAGGCGAGAGGGGAATCCTGACAGAACCAGAGACAGATTTGAGTGGACATGAAGGTACACAGAGCACTTGGACTTGGGGGATAGATTTTCTCTGCCCAACCTTCCCTGGTCACTGCTACTCTGTACCTTTGGGAGAGTGCTGGACCATCATCTGTAAAATGAGAGGCAGTTAGATATGGGGGGACAGTGTCCGCTCTTGTCCCGTGGGCTTCATGTTGGCACCTACCTCATAGGGTTATGAGAGAGGCCAATACGTTCATTTAAATCTTGCCCCTAAGTCCTGCCCCCATTTTACAGATGAGAAAATGGAGGAGCGGTGTGGTAAAGAGATTCAGTGTTATTCACAGCACTAGTAATTCAAATCTGGGGCCAGGGTCCCCCTTCCTTCACCAGGCCCTCACCGTCCTAGTGTCTTTTTTTTCTCTTCCTAATGTCCACCTCCTCAGAATGTGGATTGGAGATTAGTTTAGGTAGCAATTAGACAAACCCAAGTTAGGTGTGGGAACTAAGGACCCAGGAATGGTGACCAGATCGTTCTGGGAAACTTTTCAAATGGAAGAGCAGCTGCGAGCCTCCGCGGGTGTGACAGCTGAGGGCCTAGAGACCCAGGCTGCGTGTGCGGAGCGCCATGGCCCTAGGCTCCTTGTCTTCTTGGACGGACACCAAGCTGCAACCCTCAGCCCTCTGTTTTTTCATGGGAGGCCTGGCGCAAGAGCTCCCAGAGGGGATCTCAGCCTCATCGGGCCTGCCTGTCCTCCCCTTCCTTGTGGGCCCCAGAGAAAGAAACCTGGCCTCATGGCAACCCTCCCCCCTCATCTGGAGCCCCCTGCGTGACAGACCCAGCTCTTGCTCCAGCCTCCTCGCCACTCCTGCTCACTCAGCCTCACTCTGTCAAGCGCCAACCACACCCGGCTCTCCCTGACTGCCTCGCCCCAGCTCAAGATTCAGGTCCTCCGTTGTCTCCTCCAGGTGCTCTGAGAGAACTGATGGTGCCATGTGGTCACCATTTGGGATAGGGACCCCTCTTGCCAGGGGACTTGGGACTACCTCCGGGCAGGGATCCTATACTTCTGGTGCCCAGCACATGGGTTCTTCTCTGCCAGTGTTGGCCTGAGTAGAGCCAAGGCCCACAGAGATGTTAGTGATGGGGATGGGGAACGGGATCTGGGATCTAGTTTCAATATCCCAAAAGCTCTAATGGGAAGTGTTTCTTTCCCTGGAAAAATCCAACACAGATGAGCTGAAGGGGCACACATCCCTGATTTGAATGGAAATTCTGTTTGGGGTGACCAGAGCCCTTCCCTCCCACATGGTCCTGGGATTACCTGGTACTGTATCTGGCCTGTCTCAGGGCAGGCACTCAGTACACCTACTTGTTGGACTACAACCACCCCCCCACCCCATGATGACCCCAGCCTTGTTTCCCCTGCAGGTCTGTCTCCCTTCAAATGTGTACCGTGGGCACACCTGGGGGGTCGCTGTGTGAGTGTGTCCTTCACACACAGCGGGCTGGGTCTTCCCTGAGCCTGGGCCCCGGGCTGGCTTACCACACAAGGAGACAGTGTAGCCCTCCACGACACACAGGGGGTGGCCCAGCACAAAGTAGCCGTAGATCTGGTTCACAATGCTGATGGTGCTGGCAATGATGGTCTCTGCCAGGTCAGCAACTGCCAAGTTCACCAGGATCCAGTTCAGGGGGTGACGCAGCTTCTTGAACCTCATGGTGGCAACCAGCACAAGCCCGTTAGTGAAAACAGACGCAATGACCACAAAGATCATCCAGGTGCTGGTGAGGTGGTACACCCATCTGGGAGCGATGTGGTAATTGGGACCCTCGAAGGGACCTAGGATCAGGAGGTACAGAGTGGGGGAGGAGCTGGGCATCAGCGTTACCCAACTGCACGGCTATGCCCAGCCCGCCCCTCCCTGCCTTGTCAGAGCCTTCCGCCAGTCGTCCTGCCCCCCTGCCCGCTACCTTCGCCTCTGCAGTCAGCCTCTTCCCTTTAGCTTTGCCTATCTGCAAACAACCTTCCTTCCATCTGTACAGGCATTCTTGACCTTAACAAAGTAGAACTCCTCATCATCTAGGCCAGGCATCACTCCCCCATCTGATTTGCCACCCCCAGGATGTGGGTCAGCCCTCTGGGGTGCCATTGGCAGGCTTCTCTCCCTCGAACCCTGCACCCACTGTGCTGCTTCCCATGAGGGCTCCATGTCTCTCTGCTGTTGGATCTTTGCTCACATTCTCCCCTGCACCTGGGTCCACTTCTCTTCTGTACCATAAAGCCCAGCTCGGATGCCCTTGTCCTCTGGAAGCCTTTCCAGATTCCTCAGCTGAGCGTCAACTCGGCCCCTCGGGACTACCATCTCCACGCAGCTCTATGACGTTCTAACCTGTATTGGAATTACCCATGTGCACATCCTGTCATTCATCTCATATGGCAGGTCCAGCACACAATCAGTGTTCAGAGAATAAATGAATGAATGAGTTATGAGTTGAATTGTGTCCCCCCCCAAAAAAAGAGATGTTGGAGTCCTAACCCCCAGTACCTGTGAATGTAACCTTATCTGGAGACAGGGTCTACCCAGAGGTAATCAAGTTATAATGAGGCCATTAGGGTGGGCCCTCATCCAATAGGACTGTGTCCCTATAAAAGGGGGTCATTTGGACACAGAGACAGGCACACAGGGAGAAGGCCATGTGAGGAGGAAGGCGGAGATCCGGGTGATGCTTCCACAAGCCAAGGAACACCACACATGGCCAGTCACCACCAGAAACTAGAGGAGAGACCTGGAGCAGATTGTCCCTCAGAGTCGCCAGGAGGAGCCAACCCTGCCCACAGCTGGACCTTGGACTTCTGTCCTGGTCTGTGATGGAAGGAATTTCTCTTGTTGTTTGAGCCACATGGTGTGTGGGGCTTTGTCATGGCAGCCCTAGGAAATGCACACAGAACGAAAAGGAGAGCTAATTCCCGTTTATTACAACACAGTAGCTCCGCATGTCTCTGTCTTGGAAGGACCTTTTTCACCACCATCATTTCTGGCAGAATACTTGACGGGGTTGTACAGCACCTAGGAAAGCATCCACGCAGAATCCCCAGATTTACCAGGACACTTCAGTTGTGTGTTTCAAAACCCCAACTCAAACTAGTTTTAGAGAAGTAGGGCTTTCTTGGGTCCCCTGGCTAGAAGGGATGGGGTAGATCTTGCCCCCCCAGCACAACCGGCCCCCACAGCACCCATGATGTTCCAGTACTCTGTGCATGAGCCTCATTTGCCCCTTTCACAGGGAGCTCCTGGAAACCCATCCACGATATCTGCAACCATGCTAGGTGGCACAGGCTCCCTGGGACCAGACCTCTGAGTACTGAAGGCCTGCATGGTACCGGTTTCTATGCAGAAGGAAGCAGAGAGAAACAATGGAGCTGCTGATAGACTGGAGAACAGAGACTCACCCCCCCCCCCAAATTGCCAACAGATCTTCCCCGGAAACTACAGCGGATTAGTTTGAGAACAGCAGCTGGAACTGGGAGGTGTTTGGAACACTCCGGCTTTGGGATAATTTCAAAATGAGGCAGCCAGAGCATCCTTCCCAGACAGCTCATGGAGTCCAGATTGGGCAGGGCAGGGACAAGAGGGACAGGGCAGTGTGTGGTGGGGGAGGGGAGAGGAGTGTTCTGAATGTGGGAGGTCACAGAGGAGGGTCTTCTAGCAGTGCAAGCAGAGCAGATGTCTCGTCCTGCCCCTCCCTCCTGAAATCTCCAGGACAAATTTCGTACAGAAATGGGTATCACAGTTTACTCCCAGGCGAAGGTGTTCTAAAGAATATTCGGCGGGGAGGGAATTGGGTGTGGGGGCAGGCAAGGAAACAAGATTTCCTTGAATATACCTTGTTCTCTAGATTTTAATTTGGAATCTTGTAAATATTTTATTACATAATTTAAAATCAACGTTAAATTTTATTTTATTTTATTTTATTTTTTAAATGTTTTATTTATTTATTCATGAGAGTCAGAGAGAGAGAGAGAGAGAGAGAGGCAGAGGCAGAGGGAGAAGCAGGCTCCCCGCCTAGCAGGGAGCCCGATGCGGGACTCGATCCCAGGACCCTGGGATCATGACCTGAGTCGAAGGCAGACGCTTAACCATCTGAGCCACCCAGGCGCCCTCAACGTTAAATTTTAAAAAGCAATCCCGGAAAATCAAAAATAAGACAAACGAAACTAAATGCGTATCCACTCAGAGGCATAATCACATAGAGAGGGACTGTTCTAAGGGACTTGAAAAGACACTAGCTTGACTACTCGGACCTAGTGGCATAGACCCTAAGACTAAAAAGACCTGTCCAACTGTTAAGTTTTGGGTAGTCATGTTGTTGATGGTAGTGTTGGTGTCCTTATTCTGAGACCATTGTGAGTGTGTTTGAGATCAAGCAAATGAGTAATTAAATGATATTCTAATTCTTCTACCCAAAGCCCTTGAGAACAGGATTCCTAGTGGGAGAAAAGGAGACACAGAGGTCAAACCCAATTGGCTCCACTGGGAAACCAAGTCATTACTTTGGAATGGGAGCACTAAAAGGAAAGAAGAGGCATTTCTCCTGCCTTTCCCATACACACTGTGCCCCTGGGGAACCCAAAAGTAGATGAGGGCATGTTTCTCTCTATCAAAGTACTCTAGCTAATAGATGAAGATGGGGTATGGAAGCCAGAATGTCACCATTTTGCAATCCCCAGTGGTTTAATGGGTCCGGGCATCGAGCTTCAGCAGCTGCCAACACCCCAGAAAAAGGGACACCCTCTTAATGGAGAGGTCTTGCCAAACACCCAGCAGATCCAACTGACCTCTAAGCAGATCTTCAGATCAACTACCAATTTATACAAACATAATGACAAACGAGGTGGGAGGGGCTTGGGAAGCTACACATGGGAAACCATCAGCAAAGTCTGAAGTGGATGAGTCCAGGGACAAACGACCCATTTTCTTCAACAAATAAATTACAAGGAGATAGAGGGGGAACCTCTAAATTCAAAGAGGATGAAAAGAGAACGAACAGTCTGAACCTGTGGACCTTATTGGAGCCCTGATTCAAGCAAAGGGAAAAAAATGTATGACCTTTTTTTCAATTCTGACTAGGAGATCCGATGATATCAAGGCAATGTTACCTTATGGGTGTGGCAATGGCACTATGGTTATGTTTTTAAAGAGTCCTTTCCCCTTTGAGGTGCATCCTGAAGATTTACAGAGGCAATGATGTGATGCCTTAGATCTGCTTCCAGAAATCAGGAGGGGTGCGTGGAGGCAGTTATAGATGAAATAAGTGACGGATACCCAGGGGCTCGTTACATGCTTCCCTCCACTTCGGTAGATACTTGAATTTTTGAGAAAAAAGAAAAAAAAAAGCACAAAAAGGAATCTCAGGCATCCATGAAGTCCTATGGCCCTCCAGGGAGAGCACTGTTGCATCTCCATCGAGGACAGTCTGGGACACGGACAATCAGGTCAGAGCAAACTTCAGGGTTCTTAATTAGTTTGGCCTGGGAACCCTGGCCATCAAGGAGCTGGTGTGGCTTCTGGAAACCAGGGCACGTGAGACATTCCTGAAGGAACAGATGGGCTTTGGTTTGGAGGAGGGACTGGGGAAGGGGGGCCGGGGGCTGGGGGTCACCAGTGTCCTCAGCTCTTCGCAGGGCTTGCATGCAAAGCTTTTGGACTGCCCCCCCCCCCCCCCGGGCATAACTCAGGCCGCCTCAGCAGAGGAAAAACTGCCCTGGGAGCCAAGCGAGCCTCCTCCCCAAGAACGCACAGCCAAAGGCTGCTGGCCCCAGCTGCACAGTTGGACAAGATGACCACTACCGTCTCTTCCGACCCTAAGGTTGAAGAAGTCACTCACCCTCCTCCGGGCCAGCTGCCCAGCCTCCCGCTCCTGCCGTTTGCCTCCTTTTGGCTTCAGGAGATGCAAAAATGAGTCAGACCCGGCTTCTTCCCCAGGAAGCTCAGGGCAGTGCGGCCAGGTAGATACACCAGAACTGAATGTAATGAGTGCTCACTAGCAGCCTGGGGCCACAAGGAAATAGTTAATGAACGTCCCTGGGACAGGGATTCTCAAAAGGTCTGGGAAGCCTATGTGGTTTGAAAATGCATGTTCCATATTATGGTGTCCTTTTATATTCAGAAAGCCCCCCCCCCATTTCATGTCATCATAAAGACTAAGGGAGAAGACCATCTCGGCTGACCACGATGTGCAGAAGAGAAGTCTCCCGAGTGGGATGGGTGGCCAGCGGGCCCCTGCCCCCGTGTGGCCACTCAGGCCTGGTGTCCCTGGAGGGCGGCTCCAGCCAGTGTGACCCAGCCTTCACAGCGCCTGCTCGCTCACCTCTGGTTGCGTTGCTGTTGGTGTAGGTGAAGATGCTTGCCTGGGTGCTGTCCTCATAGCCGGGCTGCGGCCGCCCGTCCGCAAGCCTTTGGGGGCCCCACCGCTGGGTCATGGCTCCAGAAAGCCCTGTCCCCAATGCCTGCCAGCCCTGGGGCTGCCTGGGGGTCATGGCGCTTTATACTAGGCTGAGGGATCAGCCCAGGCTTCCTCACCTTAAAAGCCCCCGAACCCTTCCCCACCTGATCTCTTAATTGGGCCCGGGACTTAGACCTCCTCCTCCCCCACCCCTTGCCTCCTAGCTCCTAAGATGAGCCTGTGAGGGCGGCTCAGAAGGATTTTCTGGGAGCCCAACTCAGAGCCCCCAGCTTGCCAAGGTGGGCCCTCCCCCATGTTGACATGCCCTTTCCTCCCTACTGTCCTGACCTCGCTCTTAGGTCAGCTGGACCCAAGGGTCAAGATTTCCAGATTGGGGTGTGGGTTAGGGAAGCAGCCCAAAGCCCAAATCTGCCTTTCCCACCCAGTTCTCCCAAAGCCCTGGGAGGTGGGGGGGGGGAGGCCAGGAGGCTTTGCAGGGCTGAGGCCTGGAAGTGGAGCCTCCCCGCGGGTAGACCCAAATGGATGCAAGTTGTACTGCTGGGGGTCCTCCCCACAGAAGCGAAAGACAGGTGTGGGGCGGGGCGGGGCGGGGGGAGACTCCACTGCGCATCTCGCTTTCCGCTCCCGGCTCCCCCTTGCTCCCCATGAGCTGCAGCTCCTACGGTCACCAGTGTGCTCATCCGGGCCCTCCCAGCAGCCTTCCCGCAGCTCCTGAAGGTGCCCACAGGCACTCACAATCCACCTGCTCAAGTCTCCGTCCCCTGAGTTCATGACCTTTCCTTGGACTGTTCCTGACTACACCTCCTTCAAAAGCAAACCTGTCAACAGAGTGTTCCAGACGGGCTGCCTCCTCTGTCCCTCTTCGCCCACTGCAGTCTGGCTGCAGGCCCCATGCTTGGCAGCGCTCTGATTACGTGCTGATTGCCTAATTCTGCAGCCCCTGTCCCCGTCTACAGGGGAGCACATCCTCTCTCGTGGTTCCTGCCAGCTCCTCTCTACACAGTCCTGAAATTCAGCTGCCTTCGACACCTCCTTTGGGTTGGCCTGAGGCTCGGTAAAGCCAAGACATGGGCACGTGACGTCACCTTCCCACTCTCAGTGCCATGACTCTGCAGGCTAAGGCTCCCGGTGATACGGCTGCTGCTGCGGGTGGGGGGAAATCCCAGGCTGCCATGCTGCGGGCTGGGGCTCCATGGAGCCCCAGTGCGGCCGCCCATACCGAGAATGGCTCCTAGCACGGGTCAGTACCTGCCGCGGGCCAGGTGCCAGGCCAGGGGCTCCGTGTGGAATCGAAGGAAGGAGTCCCGATCACAGTCTTGCCAGGGCCAACTGGCGGCCAGGAAAGCTGGGCTCATTGCCCAGGGGTACCCGGGAAGCTGAGTTTTGCCTAATTGCAAGAGAGTGTGCCCCCAGTACTTACACTCAGGAGAACTGAAGACACATGTCCCCAGCTTGCACTCAGAGCAGCACTATTCACAGGAGGTCAAAATGTAAAAACAGTCAAAGAGTGAATCGACGGGTGAATGAATAAACACAACGTGGCCTATCCATGCACTTGAATGCTATTAAGCCAAAATAAGGAATGAAGTTCTGACCGCCGCTACATGAGCAAGCCTGCAGAATATGATGCTGAGTGAGAGAGGCCAGACGCAGAAGCACACATACCGAATGATTCCATTGATAGGAAATGTCCAGAAGAGGCAAGTCCACAGAGACAGAAAACAGATGAATGGTTGCTGGGGGTGGGGGTGGGCAATGGGGAGTGACTGCTCATGGGAACAGGGGTTCTTGTGGGGGGTCTGGCAATTCCTCATATGGCCCAGCAGCCCCACTTCTGGGTACCTACCCAAAGGAATGGGAAGCAGGGGCTCCTAGCATGAACACAGCAGGTTCAAGGGGCCTCACAAAGTAGCTTGATGTAACAAGGTTGTTGTGACTTCCCAGTTTATACCTTTTCCTCCTCCTGGCTCCCAGGGAGCTTTATCTGTCTGCCCCCCACCAGGGTCAAAGAATCAGAGCATCCGAGAATGTCAGAACTAGAAGTGGGCCTCCTCTGAGGTGACTGCCCAACCTGGCCCCTTCTGAGCACTGGACACGGGATCGCCTCTTCCCAGCACCACCAGGGACCGGCAGCGTGGCCTTGGATGGGCTGACCCCTCCTTCTCAGGCCAAGTTCACCCTCTTTCTGCAGGGAGATGACCAATCCTGCCTGCCCCCCATCCCATGGGGCTACCACGGACACCCAGGGTCGCCTGTTGTTCGGAAGGTGGGGGTCTGGCAGAGCTGGAGCAGGGCATGTGGGGGAGCCTCCAGCTTGAGCCCCGGAGCTGGCCCTTGTCTAGCGTTACACTAATGACTGAACTCAGTCGTGGGTCTACCTGAGGACCCGCGGAGGGGGAAGGGAGGAGGTGGAGATGGCCGTGAGGCCCTGACTGTCACGTCTCTGCAGAGTGGGGGTGCTAATTGATGATTAGGGCTAACAGAAGATCAAGTCTCATTTTAGCCCAAAGCAGATTACTGCCCTGGAAAGTCACCTAGCACCTGGGTGCCCACGTGTGTTCCCCGAGGCCCACGCTGGGTCCCCCGCTCTGGCGAAGGGTGGATGAAAGGGGAGGGGCACTGGAGAGGGAGATGGAGAACAAGTGGCTGGGCCAAAATGTGGGTGAAGAGCAGCAGGAGAAATAGGAAGGGGAGGAGACCTTTCACAGCTGAGGGGCTTTGGGCTCACTCCCCTCCCCAGCCCCCACGGGGCGAATGTGCCACACTGTCCACTCTGTCCTGGTCACCACGCCCTCGCTGCCCCCTGGGGCCACCTGGCCAGGCTGGAAGATGACATGCCGGCCTCGTCTCTAACCCCCTACTCCTAAGTGATGCAGCGTGGGGGTGCTGAGTAGGACCCTCGATTCAGTGCTTGGCTCTGGCTTTGTCAGTAACAGCTAAAGGTACAGGGCAAGGGACTGTTTGCTCATTTGTCTTTGACTTTTGTGTGTGTGATGAAATACACATCACGGGAACTTTACCATCTGCACCATGTGGAAGTGTATAGCGCGTTCACAGTGCTGTGCAGCCATGCCCACCCTCCGTCTCCAGAACTCTTCCCATCGCCCCAAACTGGAACTCTGTCCCCATTAGACACTGACAGCCCCCCCCAGCCCCCAGCACCCACCGTCCTACTTTCTGTCTCTCTGAGTTTGCCTACCCTACGTGCCTCATAGAGGTGGACTCCTACAATATCTGTCCTTTTGTGTCTGGCTTCTCTCACTTGGCATGTTTTCAAAGATCATCCACTGCCTTTGACTTTGGAATCGATTTACATACATCAAATTTTAATTTTTATGTGGCCAAATGTGACTCTGTTTCGTTTTTGGTTTCTGGTTGGAAAAGTTCTCCCACTGTGAGTCCCTCGGAGATCCGTAAACATGCACCATGTGTATAAGGTCCAAAGGCAAGGGTTGGACAGTTTCCCTATTCCCGTGACTGTCCCATGGCATCCCGAACTGCTCACCTCAGAACCCGACAACAATCAGATTTTCTTCACCCTCCAGCTGACCGATTCCCCCTACAGCCGATGTCCCCTTCTTGGTCCAATCTCCATGCTCTTCAGCTCAGGCCCTTAATCTCGCCCCATCTGCTGCGGGCCTCCTGGAGTGCTGCCATGCCTGCCCTCTGTGACCTCGAGCAAGTCAGTCACCATCTCTGAGCATGTGTCCTTATCAGGAAGAGGGGATAACATTTACTTGCTGTAAGGCTTGAAGGAGATCATCCTTTTGAAAAGTTCTAGCACAGTATTTGGTACAGAGAATTCGGTCAACAGTTCATTACACAGATACCCACCAAGCACCTGTTGCGGCCAGGCCCTGCTCAGCACCCCAGGGGACAAACACACGGACACCCCTGCCGTCTTACAGCTGCCATTCTAGCAGGGGAAGAGAACGTGAACACCAGACATCATAAGTAAGCTGTGATAAGTAGGATGGAGAACAGGACAAGGAAAACAGGATGCAGGGGTTGGGGGTGCCAGGGTAGAAAGGGAATGGATGCCCATTTTCCTAGGGCATCAGGATGGGCCTCTCTGAGAAAGGGCTATGTGAGCAAAGACATAAAGAAAGGAGGGAGGGAGCCATGCAGAGATCTGAGGAAGACATCCCAGGAGAGAACCAGCAAGTAAGTGCAAAGGCCCTGGGGCAGGAGCATGCCTGGAATGTTCAAAGAACAGTATCCTTACTGTTCTAGAGACCAGGGTGGCAGGAACGGAGTGAGTGAGTGGAGACTAGGAAGAAGAAAGGTCAGAGAGGGGTTGGCAGCCAGAGCATGTGTGTCCTGGAGTCCATTTTTAACATGTTAGCTTTCACGGTGAATGACATGGGGAGCACTGCATGATTTTTCAGGGAAACGTGATGCAATGTAACCTGGTTGCTGTCCTGAGAGGGGAAACGACTGAGGCAGAAGTGGGGCGATCAGGTGAGAAGCACTCTGGGGGTCCAGGTGAGAGATGGTGATGGCTTCACCAAGGAAGGGCCAGGCCAGCAGGATGGGGAGGAATGTCAGATTCCGGATAGCTTCTGCAGGTAGAGCCAGCAGGATTTCCTGGTGGCATCGGTGGAAGCAGTTGGAGAAAGGGAGGAGTCAAGGCCGACTCCAAAGTTTGGGGCCCGAGCAACTACAGGGACGGAGGTTGTCCTCAGCCGAGAAGTCGGGGCCACGGGCAGGGGGTTCGGCTGCAGGAGGGAGGCTGTGAACATCAGGAATGCAGGCGTAAACGGCCCATGTAAGGAACAAACAGGGGCCATCCCCTTGACCCACAGACATTATTCAAAGAGAATATGCTGAACAACTTATCCCAATCGGTGTGAAAATTTGGATGAAAAGACCAACTTCTAGAAAAACCTAGCTTAACAAAATGGACTCAAGAAGTAGAAAATCTGAAGAGATCTGCAGCTATGAAGACAGCAAAGCCCTAAGCACACACCCGGCCACGGGGGTGTGTCCTTCTGTTCCTGGTCTGTGCGGCCTTGTTGGTTCCAAGCTTCCCTTGTATTGTCTTCAGCAGTAATCCTCAGACCTTTGCAGCTCATCCCCGGAGGGCTTTGTATCCACACAAACAAACAGAATCCATAAGTCACAGCTAGAAAATTTTGGTGTAAATATCTGAAATTTGAATGGACTAAAATTCACCATGCCTCCAATGAGAAGAAACACAAGTTTTGTTCATTTATAATATTATGAAATTTTACTCCAGAAAAAGCTATTGGGTCTCTGTTGCTTCATTTTTCCCTTCTTCATTTCTTTTTCCTTGTCTTTTTGAACCGATTTTTCCTGTTTTTACTCGGAGAAAAAGTGTTTTCTTTCCAATCTGGTCCATAGTTACAATTTAGTTCAGAGCCAGGCCTTAAACCGTACGTAATTTCTGCTGTAATTTAAAACTATTTCATGTTTGGGTATAAAGAACCTTCAAAAAGATATAGCCTACAAAGGCAGCCACAAAAGAACAAATACTATATGATTCCACTTATATGAGGTCCCTGGAGTAGTCCAAGTCATAGAGACAGAAGGTAGAAAGGTGGGTGCCAGGGGCTGGGGGAGGGGGGGAATGGAGAGGAAGTGTTTCATGGGTAGAGAGTTGCAGTTGTGCACAATGAAGAAGTTCCCGAGCTTGGCTGCCCCAAATTTAACACTACTGAATTGTACACTTGGAAATGACTAAGATGGTAAACTTTATGTTATGTGCATTTTACCACAATTAAAATTGGAAAATATATATATTCTCCATTATATTAACTCCATCACAGCCTATGGTGAATGTATGTGTCTGCCTGGCCAAATAAAAATGGTGAAAGTCCTTCTTGGAAGCAGCGGATCGCATCGGGAGACAAGCTCCATCAGTTCCACGTGTAAGAGAACTCCCGAGGAACACAAAGAAGTCCTTAAACGGTTGACACTGAGGTCTCCAATAGGGCGAGTGGTGCATCTCTAACACTGGCTACTCTTCAAGTGTCCGTGTCCCTGTTGGCCCCGCGGCAAACAGGCGGAGCCCGCATTCGGCTTTGGCCTTGCAGCTGGGCTAGGCCAGGGCCTCTAAGTTCGTAGCCACCTGGGGTTTGTTGGGGCAGCGTCGGCGCCCGAGAGGCCCGGGGGAGCCATCTGCTGGGCGGGAGCCTCCGGGGGGAGGAGGCCGGCGACAGCACGGCGCGCACGCTCAGGCCCGGGGCCTTCTCGCAGGGGGAGGCCCTGCCGCAGAGACCGCGCCCCGACTCCCCACTGCAGGCGTCTCTGTTCACGCTAGTGCTGTTCCGTCCAAGCTGGCTGCCTAGGACAAAGAAAGTAAGTTCGCTTTACAAATCCCGATCTTCCGGGTAAGAGAGAGGAGAGAGCTAACTGGCAAATCCAATCTGAACTCTTGTTTTAAATCGACAGGTATATGGGGGCGCCTGGGTGGCTCAGTCAGTTGAGCTCCTGACTCCTGGTCTCAGCTCAGGTCTTGATCTCAGGGTCGTGAGTTCAAGTCCCCTGTTGGGCCCCACGCCGGGTGTGGAGCCTATGTAAAAAATAAATAAATAAATCCACAGGTATAGATTATACATTGTATTCGCATTTCCCAGTGCTGTCCATCCACAGAGGGTCAAGATGAGCCAGGAGCACCTCTGTTGTGCCAGAAACTGTGGGGAGCGGCAAAAGGGCACGGGAGCCAGCTCGAGGAGGGTCGCCCTGGCCAAACTTGTGACAAACTGAGCATCACAAAGAATTCCTGACAGGAGTGGAGTCTGCGCGAGGCCCCGACCGCACACTGACGCGCAGGACGTTTCACGTTCGTGTTGCAAAGCCCCGGGGGGGGCCTAACAGCGGCTCTCGGCCCGGGACGCCTGCGGGCGGGAAGGGCCCGCGGCTCGGCTGCGCTCTAGCTCTCGCGCGCCCTCTCCCGGCGTCGCCGTGCGCCTCGCCCGGCTGGGTGGCACTGCGCGGCGCCCGGGCCGCTTCCGCTGTCTTCTCGGCTGAGCCGCCCCCCGCGCTCCCCCCGCGCCCGCCTCTGTCCCGATCCTTCTCACTTCTGTCCCCAGCTGTCCCTATGCAGGATCGGGCCGTGTCCTGCGGGAGTAGATCCTGCTCGGTGCGTCCCGGGGACCAACGGGACCCTTCGTACCAGCCCCGCTGCCCGGCCTCACCCTAGTGGCTTCTGGTCCTACAGATCCCTCGGGTCGCCAGTTGTCTGTGCTTCCTGGTTTCAAGAAACTCTCGTAGATTGGTGGGGGTGGGGGTGGGGGTGGGGGGCTGTGGTGGGGGCTGTCACTCGTTCTATAGAAGCCGGGGAGTTCGGGTTTTTTGCTGCCTTCCTACTCCTACCTGAACTCAGAAATCTCTTCCTTATCTTTTTTTTAATTGACTTTTAAATTGTGGTAAAGTACACATAACAAAATTTACCACGGGAACCATTTGTAGGTGTGCAATTCAGTAGCATTAGTACATTCTCATTGTCTTTATTGTCTTTTTTTGTATTAAGATCCTTAATTCAATTCGTGGTCCAGTTAATTGGTTTTTTATATTCATTTCCACAGACAGTGGGAATCGAACAAAAGCTTACAGGATATACACGCAATTAAAATTATCAACAAGATGTGCCCATACGATACGGTTCCCTTTAACTGTCTGCCCCCGTTAGGGAAAGATATTCCAAATAGAAGCCCAGGGTCCTTTGTTTTTATTGTGTATATTCTCTTTATCCGTTGCTGTGTGTGTTCTTCATCTGTCCTGCCTTTTTTACATAGTGCAACAAGAGATATGTTCTGTTTCCATTGTTCTAGAGATGGTTTTGCTGCCTTTGAGTCAGGCAACCGAGGACAGAAAGCTTGACCCCAGTGGGTCTGACTGCCCCGCCCCCCTCCCTCTGGCGGGGTGGCTTGCTTGCTGCTCTCTCTTGCTGTGACCCTCCAGGTGGTTGTTAGGGGAGGCCCCAGGGCATTTTCTGTGAAGTCCGTCCACACCTTGGTCTGTGAGGCTGGATGTCTGAATCTGATTAGTTAAGCTTTGCAAGCGACATTTCTGGTGAGGTTGTGATCACAAAATCGATTTATCCACTTACAGTCTAGTAGGGAAGAGGATTGACTCTGATTGACCAATGCAAACAACCACTTTGCTCTGAAGCCCAGCGGCCAGTGGGAAAAGGCACAGCGTGCGGCCAGCACTACAATGCTTAGGGATGAATCAATTGCCTTTAGTCGAGTTCTCCTTTGACTTGCTATAAACTGCACCTGAGGTGAGTTATACATGTCTCATAATTTTGCTATGGTCTGAATGTTTGTGGCCCGCCCCTCGCCCCCACCTCTTACGCTGAAATCACAACGGCCAATGTGCTGGTATTAGGACGTGAGGCGTTTGGGAAGTGATCAAGTCATGAGGGTGGAGCCCTGGAAAATGAGATTATGCCCTTATAAAAGAGGCCCGAGAAAGACCTCTTCCCCTCCTGCCATGCCAGGGCACAGCGAGAAGTCTGTGATCCAGACGAGGGTCCTCATCCAACTGTGCTGGCCCTCTCATCTCTGACTTCTGGCCTGTAGCCCTAAGACACCGGTTTCTGTCCATAAGCTGGCCCGATAGAGGCTATTACAGCAGCCTCAACAAGCTGGGACCGTAAGCTGGTCTCAAATATTGGGGCACTGCTGTAACAGCTCCCTAAACGTGTGAGAGCAGCTTTGGAAGTTGGTCATGGGCTTTTGGAGGCATGTGCTGGAAAAAGCCTACATTGCCATGAAGGGCCCTTCCCGAGGGGTTCTGATGAGGTCCCAGAAGTTAAGGAGGAGAGCTGGACAGAGAGCCTTCTCAGAGAATACTTAAGGGGTCATGAGCAGAACGTTGGTAGAAATAAGGATGGAAATGAGGACACGTTTTGGGAAGTTGTAGGAGAGGCCACCCTTATGAAATGGCCATGAGCTTGGCTGAACTGTGTTCATGTGCTAGCGTCTTGTGGAAGGTTGAATTTGTGAGTGATGGAATTGCATATTTGCTTGAGGAAATATCTAAGCAAAGTGGTGAAGGTGCAGCTTGGCTTCTCTTGAATGCTTACAGTAAAATTCGAGAAGAAATGACTTTAAGATGGAATGGTTAATCAAAAGGGAAGCGAAACTTAAAAATTTGGAAAATTCTCAGCCTAGCCATATTGCAAAATATGAACAAGCATATTGGGGAGAGAACGCTAAGGGTGTGGTCACGCGAGCCTCTGGTGAGGAGACTAGTGTGGGTGTGAAACCCTGGGCTTCGTCAGCCATCCCAGCAGGCGAACTGGTTCGAGCTGGAGGGGAAGGAGCCAGGCAGGAAGGCAGGCGGGCTGGGGGACGGGGCCAGAGAGCTATTCTTCCAGACAAAGGAAGGACCCCAAAGACTCTTCAGAGATCGTCAGTGCTGCCTCCTCTGTGTCAGAGGGGGGCCACTGGCTGGGTTTCATCAGGCCGGATAACCCCCGCCCAAAGCTGTGGGGTCAGTGCCACCCAGAGCATGGGGACTGACTTGACTCCTGCCCAGCGGACCTCTGGGGGGCATGGCTCCCTCCACCTGGATTTCAAAGGATGGAGCCACCTGGAGATGCAGTGTGTGACCCAGGCAGAGGGCCGTGGCTAGGGTAATGTCCCGCAAGGGCTGCGGGGTTGGGGCCACCCCGGGGGGCCCGGACTGATGGAGGCACCAGCCTGGGAGAGCCACATGTATGCAACTCCAACCCGTGAGAGCTGCCATGTGGGTCGTGCCCAGCAAAGCTTTGGGGACAGGGACGCCCCACTGTGTCTGAAAGGCAGGACCCCCACCCCGGTGGGCCTGGTGGGCAGAGCATCGAGTTCAAGAACATGATTCTCAAAACTTCAGATTTGAGGGGGCGCCTGAGTGGCTCCGTCGGTTAAACGTCTGCCTTCAGCTCAAGTCATGATCCCCGGGGCCTGGCTCCCTGCTCAGCAAGGAGTCTGCTTGTCCCTCTCCCTCTGCAGCTCCCCCTGCTTGCGCTCTCTTGCTCTCTCTCTGTCAAATAAATAAATAAAATCTTTAAAAAAAAACAAAACACAACAACAACTTCAGATTTGATGTCGTTTGCCCTGTTGGATTTTATACTTGCCTGGCATCTTTCAGCTCTTTCTTGCCAATTTCTCCTTTTTGGAACGCAAGTGTTTATCCTCTGCCTGTCCTACCACTGTATTTTGGAAGTACAGAACTTGTTTGATTTAAAGGTTCACAGCTGGAGAGGAATCTGCCCCAGGATGAATCATACCTCGAGTCTTACCTATTTCTGATTTATACAATATTTAGATGAGACGTTGCACTTTGGACTTTTGAGTCAATGCTGGAACTGGGGCTGTTGGGATGAAATACATATATTTTGCATGTGAGAACAACATGAATTTGGGGGGTGCAGGGTCAGAATGCTAAGATAAAGTCAAATGAATAGAAGTCAAGGTGAATATGCTCTTGGCACAAATTCCTCTCTCAAAAGACAGGTGTGGGGTTTTGAATCCATGCATTACCCAAGCGTCTGAACCTCGATCCGTAGTCCCTGTCTTCAGGTTTTCTTACACGTTTTCTGCCTTGTAATACTTCTCTTTCCCGTGGTGGCCTCTACGAAATCTAATGTGATCCTGATGTCAGTGGGCTGTTCAGGCCAGTCTGCACAAATATAACCTTTGAAATGGAGAAATAGAGAAAGAGCAAGAAGAAAAGTTTTCATTGTATATGGCTACTAGAAAATGGAGCACTGAGGACAATGCCAAAAATATTCTAGGACAGATAATGACAGCTGGCTCTCCCTCATCAGTTTCACTTGTTCCCTGAAAGGCCTTTGTAATTATGCCTTACTCCACTGGTCCTGAGCCAGCAGCCTGCCCCAGGAAGTCATCTGCTTCTGGTTGGAATTGGTCCTAGGCATCCTGGGCTTTAGTCCTCTGCAAGCTTTTCAGGCGTGTTTTTCAAGAACTTCTGGGCTATTCTCAGGAGCTTACACATATTCTATGATTTGGTCTGGATCTCAAGTGTATCTGCTGACAAGCCACCCCCAAACTTCGTGGCCTAAAACAACAATGATTTGTCATTTCTTATGAGTTTATGCGTTGACTGAGCTCTGGGGGGGTGGTTCTTCGCTCCACATGGTGTTGGTCGGGGTCCCTCGTGTGACTTCATTCAGCTGGGAGCATAGCCAAGGAGGCTGGAACATCTGAGACGGCCTCAGTCTCATGTCTGGCAGTTGGTGCCGGCTGTTAGCGGGCTTGTGTGATTCTCTTTCATGTGGCAGCTCATCCTCCAGGGCTTCTTTCTCCTCGCGGCCTCTCGAGTAGGACAACCCAGACTCCTTTCCATGGTCTTACTGATTTCCAAGTGGGCAAATACAGAAGGTGCGAAGCCTCTTCTGGAAGTCACGCAGTGTCACTTCTGCCACATTTTGTTAGTCAAAGCAAGTCACCGGGCCAGGCCTGGTCAAGAGAAGGGGAAATAGGCCCCACCTCTTGTTGGGAGGAGGAGTGGTGCCGAATGGGAGCGACTGAGGTGGCCATCTTGGGAAACAGTCCACCCGTCCAGTGAGAAATGCTCTGTCATCCCTACATCTAAGAGAAAACCTAAGAGACCAAAAGAAGTTGTTAAACAGTTGGCACTGAGGTCTCCGGTAGGGGAACCTGTGGGTCTATGACAGCAGCACTGCCCTTCCCCAGTGTTGGTGTCCATGTTGTCACCAGTCCATAAGCCTTGCTGTGGATGCAGTGGCCGGGCCGTGCGCCACGACACTGGCCTGCTGGGCCATTCATTTCCAACCACCTTGAGCCTGACAATCTGTCCATTTTGTGTGTCACTAAAGCTATTAATAAACAAGGGGATTTTAAACCTTGGAATATGATCTTAGAGAAGGTATAAAAGTCATTGTGCCAAGAATACTCATGTTAGCTCTTTCATAAAAATTCATTCTAAGAAGTTATGTGATTACCAAAACATGTTTTAAGTGTTTTCTTTTTCTTTCTTTCTTTTTTTTTTTTTGAGATTTATTTATTTATTTGAGAGAGAGAGAACAAGTGGGAGAGGTAGAGGGAGAGGGAGAGAGAATCTTAAGCAGACTCCGTGCTGATCTCGGAGCCTGACTTGAGGCTCCATCCCACGACCCTGAGATCATGACTTGAGCCTAAACCAAGAGTCCAATGCTTAACCGACTGTAACCACCCAGGCGTCCCAACTGTTTTCTCATTGAAGTGAAATTCATATAACATAAAATTAACCATCTTAAAAAGTACAGTTCAGCGGCATTCAGTACATTCACAATGAACAACTATCACCACTAATTCCAGAACATTTTCATTGTTCCAAACAGAAACCCTGTACCCATTAGCAGTTACTTGTCATTCCCTGCTCCCTGCCCCCCAGCCCCTAGCAACCCATAATGTGCTTTCTGTTTCTGTGGATTTGCCTATTCTGGGCATTTCATATCAATGGAATCATGCAATATGTGACCTTTTGTGACTGGCTTCTCTCACTCAACAGAATATTCTCCGGGTTCATTCATGTTGTAGCAGGTGTCTGAACTTCATTCCTTGTTATAGCTGAATAACATTCAATTGCATGGCTAGACCACATTTTGTTTATTCATTCACCTGTGGACTCACTTTTTGACTGTTTCGGCCTTTTGACCTCGTGTGAGGTGCGTAATGTTTTTGAGATTCGTCTGCAGTGCAGCATATGTATCAGTATTTTATCCCTTTCTACCAGAACATATTTAAATTCGTTTTAATTAATTTAATATTTTAATTTAATAATTTAACATATTCAAATTAAATTTTGATAAATGTACAGGGTAGCTTTTATAATCCCATTGAGCTGTTTTTAATAACTATGGCACATTGATCATGCCTCCTTGTTCCCAACATCCCCCCTTACTCACATGCACTGCCCGGTGGGTCACCCGAGCCAGGCAAAGGAGCAAACCTTGACCCTACAAAGCAGCCATCTACCAAGGACAGCGGCACGGAGAAGAATCTCGTCAGCGTTATTAATCTGAGGACTGATCTTGGAGAAAGCCAGTATCCAAGAGAGTTGTGGCAACACAGAGGATCATAGGGGATGAGAGGAAAAAATGAAACAAGACGAAACCAGAGAGGGAGACAAACCATAAGAGACTCTTAATCTCAGGAAACAAACTGAGGGTTGCTGGAGGGGAGGGAGGGGAGTAGGGAAAAAAGGAAATTAGTTAATTAAAAAAAAAGAGAGAGAGTTGTGAGCGGAGACTGGTCAGTTGCTTGATAAGAGCACAGGTACCCTAGAAGCAGAAATACCCATGGCCTTGACAGTGTAACCAGAGTCACAATACTTGATAACAACCCACAGGAGAAGGTAACACGATAACCGGTCGGAATCTTAGCTCCTCCTCTAAAAAAGAGCCTTTGCTACTTGTTTTGCTTGCTTGCTTATTTTCTTATAATTGGCCTCTGTTGTGAAGAAGCCATGCTGAGGGGCAGCAGAGAAGCACCTCTGTTAACAGAATTTTGAGCTGTCAGTTCCTACTAGGGTGAGAAAAACTTCTGCCCTCTGGATAGAATACCAGTGCGAAAAGCTAGTGATCACTTAAAGACCCAGGCCTCTCTACTCTGTTATACATAAGCTTTTAAAACATTTATTGACTTAATACACCTTTATATGTACACTTATGTACAGTCACAGTAAAGATGTTCTGATGGCAATACTACTTAAAGCTTTAAGACTTTAGGTTTTTAAAATATAATTAAAGCAGCCAGGCATAGCACAAAGCAATGTTTATACTACAGTGACTTTCTGAGTTTGGGTGGTATGAGGGGCAATTGTGTTTATACACAGACAACAATATGTAAGTAAAAAGTAATGGAATACTTCTGCGTTCTCTGTTTGTATGAATTTTAATCCCTTTTGAGATTGTCCAGGTTCAGATTACTTGCTAACCGCCTCAATTTATTATTCACCCAGGGTTGCAAAGTCAATGGATTAAGAAATTATAGTAGGTTGACATTGAAAAACAATACAATCACGGTGAATAAATAAGTACTTGCTTTACAAAGTGGAGTAACTTTGTGGGACTACATAATTATTTAGTGTAAGAAGTGATAACTTATTTGATGTACAGGATAAGCATCGTGAGTTTAGGAAGTTCCACATAATAAAGCTTCTTGTAAGAAATGAATAACAAATACATCTCAGATCTTGCAAAAACCCAAATGTGGTGTTTGCATGATACTTTATACTGTAATAAGATTGGGGAGAAGACAGAACTATCTTTTATATGAAAATTAACAAAACTATTTAAGGGTTTGCCTTGCAAACAAGTATTGAAGGAGTTTAGGAGTTTTAGATGGTTTTCTTGGCTTTATTTTCCCAAGGGGACTACCACTAAAGCCGTGACTTCATAAGTGGGCTCCAAAACTTTTAATCACAAACAGTGAGAAGTCACGTCATCTGAAGATGAATGTGATGACCAGGGCCTTAGCACACAAAGCCACCCAGTGCCCCGCTTACATGGCCAGAGAATCCCGTGACTGGTGAGGCCTGTGGCACCCATCCTTTGGCCCCGTGGAGGCATGTGGGGCGGGGAGGAAACCCTCTGCCTTCCCTTTCCTGTCAGACTTGAGGCCACTTCCCCATTTGTCTCTCTTATGTTGTTAAAGCCCTTGAAATATTGGGAAGAGTGTTTAATACAGGAGGAGGTTCCTGAAGCTTCTTCACAACTGTTACTGTTTGGCCTGATGGCAATGTGTGTTTCCTTTTTCCTTATCCTGTAACTTAGCAACCAGGACATCATGGCAATTAAAAAAAAAAAAAAAAACCCAGTTTTCATTTTCTCTTATCCAAACCTGTTTTAGAGAGAGAGAGAGAGACAGAGAAAGAGTGTATTGAGGAAACAAGACTACTGTTTAGACTTTTACTAATAGCTTAGTTGGTTTTATATGGTTATTCATACATATTTTATCTTTACTTATTAGAGTATGATAACCAAAAATTCAATGATTTTATTGATTAATTTTTCTCTTTTCCTTTTTGAGCACTTGGAAATTACCTTTGTGCATAGAAGAAACCAGGATATGATATTGTCCCCACAAGATCAATATCTTTAACTTATTTAAGTATCTGAACAGGCATACTGGAGGACAGATCCACGTTGCATGGGGACTGAAGTTTATACAATTTGGGTCCTTCTTTTTTTTAAAAAAAGATTGTATTTATTCATTTGAGAGAGACAGGGGGAAAGAGAGATAAAGAGCGCATGAGCAGGGGGAGTGGCAGAGGGAGAGGGAGAAGCAGACTCCCTGCTGAGCAGAGAGCCCAACGGGGCTCAATCCCAGGACCCCGAGATCATGACCTGAGCCGAAGGCAGACGCCTAACTGACTGAGCCACCCAAGCACCCCTGGGTCCTTCTTAAAGAAAAAGAATACAAAGTTAGTTCTAAAAATGTTTGTTTAGGGCGCCTGGGTGGCTCAGTCAGTTAAGCGTCTGCCTTCAGCTCAGGTCATGATCCCGGGGTCCTGGGATCGAGTCCCGCATCAGGCTCCCTGCTCAGCGGGGAGTCTGCTTCTCCCTCTGCCTGCTGCTCCCCCTGCTTGTGTGCTCTCTCTGTGTCAAATAAATAAATATTTTAAAAAAATAAATAAAAAATAAGTAAATAAAAATGTTTGTTTATTTGGAAAAAGAAAAGAAATCACAACAAATAACTCCCTGCTCTGACACCAGCCCTTTGGATGTGGCCAAGGGTGTGAGCTGAAGTGGCCTACCTCCCTCTTTGTACCTACAGGGTTGCTGTCAGGGCAGTGCCATACCCGCGCTCTCCACTCCAGGACCATCCTGATGACCTTGAAGCCCAGCTGCAGCCGCCCCGAACCACCCTAACCCGCCACCCTTGACCTAGCAGCTCTCCTGTGGTTCCCTCTCCTTGAGGTCAAAGAGAAGTCAGGCTACTTGAGGAGGTCCTCCAGCACTGGAACGACCCCTGACCAGGGTATGAGGGTGGCCTGGGCCTCTAGAGCCTGCCCCCTGATCCTGGGGACAGCCCTCTGAGCTGTGAGAGTTTTGCTCAGGAAACCTGCCTAGGCTCTAACCCAGTCTGTGGTTTCTTGTTTCCTAACCTTAAGGAGCCAGTACTTTCACAGCATCACAGGTGTGGGCTTAAATTTTAAAATGTTTTCCTCCAGTCTTCAAATGTCTTTGAAACCGATGGAAATAGGAATTCCTTTGGCTCTGAAAGACTCCGTGTCCTCATTTGTTAATTTCCTCCAGATGCGGTCAAAGCTACCTTTCAAGGAAATTCCTCCCACTGATATGCATACAGAGAAAAAGCCCCGCCTTCATCCCACCGAAGAATCTCCTCAAACTCTCCCACATGCTAGAGACTGTCAAGCAGGCCTCCTGTGGCAACAGAAGTCCCCCCACTGCGACTGTGTCTGAATCGGGGGTCTTCGTTGGGTTCCAAGTTTCAGTGTCTCCCAAAGCGCTGAGCCCATAAGCTCAGGAATCCCTGGGTGCAGATTGACAGGTGCAGGGGGCTGCCCCATTTCACGTGTCACTACAGAAAGTTGGGACTTTGTTGGAGTGCACGGAGGGCAAGTTAAGAATCAGTGGGAAGGTTCCAACATCATGCTGGTATCCACAGCTTCTCCTGCCATTCTGCCTTAGCCCACTTGTGTGTTTTCCTGAAATTCCTCTGGTTCTTCTAAGGGGGAGAAATAAAGAAAAAGCAGTCAGAACCAGCTTCAGGAAGCTTGGGTAGAGGTTGGGCTCATGAGCTGGAGGGGACTCCACTTGTTTCCCTCCCAGTACAAGACTCAGACTCAGACCTGCTATAGCCGTGCTCCAGATGTCACAGGTGCCCTGGACTCTCCCAGGAACCGACCTCTTCTCTAGGAGACCATTCTCATGGGGGCACCTCTCTTGAGCACCTGTTCCATTTCTCCAGCTACTTGTGTGTATCTTTCCTTAAAAGACGCAGAAATGCAGCATTCCCTGCTTCCCTAGACTCCAGAGAGCAAGAGCTCTGGGCAAAGACCACAGAAAACAGGCAGAACCAGTTCGGCAGCTAGAGCTAGAAGCTAAGTGTAAACAGAGCCCGGGGTCCACAGGGAGGGCTACTGGGCTGGGGCTGGCCCAGGCAAAAAGCGCTAACACTTGGGCACAATTACTCTGGCCCCAGACTGGAAGCACAGAAAGAACAATTGGCCTGTCACTTCAATCTGGGAGATGGGACACCTCACCCAGGCTTGCAGTTTCTAAACCGGAAGACAAACATGCTACAGGGGCCCAGTCAGTTTTGTATCCTGCAACACAGTCACAATTCACAGAAACAAGACTTTCAGTCTCTCACCACGAAAGACAAGAGAAACTAACCAAGATGGATCAGGGAACCAGAAACCTCAAGTAGCCACCAGACTTTGACAGTCAAGAACCCAGAAACTAGCTCAATCGCGGCAACCAACAGTCAACTGCCCAGTCAGTAGCCACCCCAACTCTTGGGAAGGAGGGCTAGAGACTGAAGGACCTTCACAGCCCGCTGCTAGGACTTCCCAAGGGCCAAGGCTCTGCTCTGATGGCAGCTACCTTGAGGTGAGTGACCACGGGGGAAACCTCCAAACTGTGAAAGCAATAGTATTAGTCAGAGATATGATAAGCACGTGTCCAAGTGCAGTGAGGCAGCCAGCCAGAGAAGTCTGGCTTAATGTGCAGCTCTCACGGACAGGCTGCAGAGAAAGAGGGGTGTTTAGACAAATTTCTTCCATAGGTGTAAAGCATGTTACTTTCCCAAGGGCTAAAAATCTGCCATGTCTTTATGACTTGTGTGAGTGACACCTGGGTCATATTAACCCAGATACATCTCCAAGAAATGCTAGGTATGGCAATCTTCATTAGAACTAACAAGCAATATGGTTGTGAGCTTCAATCAGAAAAACAGTGGAAGAAAGTCCAGTTCTTTTTTCATGACAAAGTCCTGCTTAAGTTGGGAGAAAATCCACTTTTTCTTAAGTTTGGAATGAAGTTTACCCACTTGTAGATGGGGTCTTTGTGTCATTCCCACTTCAGACATCAATGTAGACTGTTGTCACCAGCATGGTGACACGATCGATAGAGCAGGTGGCAAAGCGATCTGCCTGGCTGAGGTAGAACCTTCCCCGGCAGGATCATAACCTTGACATACCTCATCAGGACAAGATGAAAGGCTCCAAAGAACCATATCATGAATGGAAAATGGCACATAACCACGGATGCAGTAATGTTTTCAAATAATGGGTGTTGTGAATAACTTTATGTCAATACATTGGAAAATGCTGTTGAAATGAACAAATTCCTAGAAAAAGAAAAGGCAGAGAGTAATCAGAGCTTCTTCCAGGCGCGCATCTACCATTGTTTCGTGGACTTTACTCACACCATGACCCCCAAACGCCAGTCTTCGTTCCCGCCTCAAATGAAGGAACCAAGATTGCCTCTTGCCCCCAAGCTGGAGGAGACGTTGACCTCTCAGCACTTGCTGAAGGGAGAAAAGGAACAGCAAGAAGCAATTGAACAGACTGATGAAGTACAAAAGGAAATAGACAGACTTAATGAACAAACCAGTGAGGAGATTTTGAAAGTAGAACAGGAATAAAACAAACTCTGCCAACCATCTTTTCAGAAGAGGTTGGACTTTATCACCAAAATTCCAAATTTGGGGGTAACAACATTTGTCAGTCATCCACAAGTGTCTGCACTGCTTGGGGAGGAGGATGAAGAGGCGCTGCATTATTTGACAAGAGTTGAAGTGACTGAATTTAAAGATATTAAATCAGAGTACAGAATAGATTTTCTTATTTTGATGAAAGCCCTTAGTTTGAAAGTAAAGTTCTGGGTGACTGGGTGGCTCAGTTGGTTAAGCGACTGCCTTCAGCTCAGGTCATGATCTTGGAGTCCCAGGATCGAGTCCCGTACCAGGTTCCCTGCTCAGCAGGGAGTCTGCTTCTCCCTCTGACCCTCCCCCCTCTCATGCTCTCTCTCTCAAATAAATAAATAAAATCTTTAAAAAAAAAGAAAATAAAGTTCTTTCCAAAGAATTTCATCTGAATGAGAGTGGTGATCCATCTTCAAAGTCCACTGAAGTCAAATGGAAATCTGGAAAGGATTTGACAAGAAACGTTCAAGTCAAACGCAGAATAGAGCCAGCAGGAAGAGACAGCATGAGGAACCGGAGAGCTTCTTCACCTGGTTTCCTAACCATTCTGATGCAGGTGCAGATGAGTTAGGAGAGGTCATCAAAGATGATATTTGGTCAAATCTGTGACAGCACTACTCGGTTCCCGATGTGGATGACGGAGGAGGGGAAGGAGAAGAAGAAGGGTTGGAAGATACTGATGAAGAAGGAGATGAGGATGAAGGTGAAGATGAAGATGATGATGTCGGGGGGAAGGAGAGGAGGAGGAAGGAGAAGCTGAGTAATGGAACACTGGTGGATTCCAACCTTCCTTTTTTAATGTTCTCCGGTCCCTGGGAGCAAGTTGCAGTCTTTTTTTTTTTTTTTTTTCCTCCTCTTGTGCTCCTTTGCCCTGTTTTTTGAAGTCTCTTTTCTCTCCCTCTATACCATGGTTCTCAAGTTATTTTGGGGGGAAACACCTTGAGAAAAGAATATCTACCCCTTTCTTTCCAAATTCATTTTTATCCCTTCCTGTCTCAACAAAAACTTTATGGAATCAACACTACTGTGCTCTATGGGAAAAAAGAAAAGGCTTCTGCTCCCTTAGCAGAAGGAAGCTGGAAGCTGAAGGGTGGGAGGCTCCAGTACAGTAGTGCCTAGAATTTTAGCTGTTTTCCTCCTTTCTCTGGATATTGGGCTCAGAGATTACACTGTGTCTCTACGTGAATATGGACAGTTAGCATTTACCAACTTGTATCTGTCCACTTTCTCTTGTTTAAAAAAAAAGAAAAAGCACCTTAAAAATGTGGTTATATAGGGCGCCTGGGTGGCTCAGTCGTTAAGCGTCTGCCTTCGGCTCAGGTCATGATCCCTGGGTCCTGGGATCAAGTCCCACATCGGGCTCCCTGCTCGGCAGGAAGCCTGCTTCTCCCTCTCCCACTCCCCCTGCTTGTGTTTCTGCTCTCGCTATCTCTCTCTCTGTCAAATAAATAAATAAAATCTTTAAAAAAAAATGTGGTTATAGAAGGTCAGCAGAGGGTGGGTTTGAAATGTTTGCATGGGTTAAGTGGGTATTTTGACAACATGGCTTCTCCTCTGGCATGTTTAATTGTGATGTTTAATGAACATCCTTGCAATTGAAGATGACACTTTTATTTAATTTTTTATTTTTTTAAAGATTTTATTTATTTATTTGAGAGAGAGGGAGAAAAACAGCATGAGAGGGGAGAGGGTCAGAGGGAGAAGCAGACTCCCCGCTAAGCAGGGAGCCCGATGCGGGACTCAATCCTGGGACTCCAGGATCATGACCCGAGCTGAAGGCAGTCGCCCAACCAACTGAGCCACCCAGGCGCCCTGAAGATGACACTTCTAAAATAAAATTCTCTCTTAAGAAACGAAACAGATGTGTGGCACCTGGGTGGCTCAGCCAGTTGAGCATCTGACTCTTGATTTCGGCTCAGGTCATGATCTCGGGGTGATGGGATGGGGCCTGCATTGGGCTCTGTGCTCAGTGGGGAGTCTGTTTGTCCCTCTCCCTCTGCTCTCTGCCCACCCCCCTCACGCGTGCGCACTCTCTCTCTAAAATAAATAAATAAATAAATAAATAAATAAATAAATAAATAAATTTTTTTTTTAAAAAGAAAGAAACAAAACAGATGAACATAGGGGAAGGGGATAAAAAGAGAGGGAGGCAGGGGCGCCTGGGTGGCTCAGTCGTTAAACGTCTGCTTCGGCTCAGGTCATGATCCCAGGGTCTTGGGATCGAACACCACATCGAGCCCAGCATCAAGCTCCCTGCTCAGCGGGAAGCCTGCTTCTCCCTCTCCCACTCCCCCTGCTTGTGTTCCCTCTCTCGTTGTGTCTCTATCAAACAAATAAAATCTTAAAAAAAAGAGAGAGAGAGAGGGAGGCAAACCATGAGAGACTCTTAAGGATAGAGAACAAACTGAGGGTTGCTGGAGGGCAGGTGGGTGAAAGATGGGTTAAATGTGTGATGGGCACTAAGGAGGGCACTTGTGATGAGCACTGGGTGTTGTATATAAGCAATGAATCACTAAATTTTACTCCTGAAACCAATATTACACTATATGTAACTAACTAGAATTTAAATAAAAACTTAAAAATAAATAAATAAAATAAAATTCTCTCCTAATGATGACTTGAGCCCTGCTACTCAATGGGAGAATCCGCAGAACCTGTAGGATCTTACTGGGAATTGACATTCTCTATTGTAATTTCGTTCCTGTTTATTTTTATTTATTTATTTTTAAAGATTTTATTTATTTATTTGAGAGAGAGAGAATGAGAGACAGAGAGCATGAGAGGGAGGAGGGTCAGAGGGAGAAGCAGACTCCCTGCTGAGCAGGGAGCCCGATGCGGGACTCGATCCCGGGACTCCAGGATCATGACCTGAGCCGAAGGCAGTCGCTTAACCAACTGAGCCACCCAGGTGCCCCGTTCCTGTTTATTTTCAAATTTTCTTTTTGTTTCACTGGAAAGGAAAGATGATGCTCAGTTTTAAACATTAAAACGTACAAGTTGCCTAGTTACAATAAAACTAAATATGTACACACAACACACAACACACAAAGAAAAGGCAGAAACCCTAAATAGTCATATGATCATAAAATATTTTTATTGATAATCAAATATCCCCCCTATAGCAAACTCCAGGCCCAGATGACTTAATCAGCAAGATCTACCAAATATTCAAGAACAAATGGTTCTACTTTTATACACATTTTCCCAGAGAATAACAAAAGAGGATATACTTTTGTTAGAAGGCAAACATAAACTTGGCACCAAAACTGTTAAAGACATTATAAGAAAGAAAATTATTGGGGCGCCTGGGTGGCTCAGTCGTTAAGCGTCTGCCTTCAGCTCAGGTCATGGTCCCAGGGTCCTGGGATCGAGCCCCGCATCGGGCTCCCGGCTCGGCGGGAAGCCTGCTTCTCCCTCTCCCACTCTCCCTGCTTGTGTTCCCTCTCTCGTTATGTTTCTATCTGTCAAATAAATAAATAAAATCTTTAAAAAAAAAAAGAAAATTATTGGCCAAGCTCACTTATGAGCATAGATGCAGATGAGCATAGCAAAATATTAGCCATATATAGAGATGATCATACGTAGTGACCAAGTTGCATTTATCTTAGGAGTGTGAAGTTGGTTTAACAATAGAAAATAATTTATTGTAATTAACCACATTAATACGTTAAAGAAGAAAAGTTATGGGATCATCACAATAGGTGCAAAAAAGGCATACAGTAAAATTCAACATCCATTCATAATTAAAAAGAAAACTCAGGAAACTGGGAATTAAAGTGAGCTTCCTTAACAAAAGCCTTATAAAAATAATTATAGTCACCACCACATTTAATGGTAAAATGTTGAAAGCTTTCCCTGGAGATCAGAAATCAGAAAAGGATGCTCATTGTCATCACCACTTTTGTCAACATTGTCATGTTGGTCCTAGTTTGTGCAGTGGGGCAAGAAAAATAAGCAAAAGCTAAAGGCAAGAAATGACTGGCATTATTCACAGGTGATTTGATGTGTACTATGAAATACCAAAGAATCTAGAGATAAATCATTACAGTTATTTTTTTTTAAAGATTTTATTTATTTGACAGAGAGAGCACAAGCAGAGGGAGAGAGAGAGAGAAGCAGGCTCCCTGCCGAGCAAGGAGCCTGATGTGGGACTCGATCCCAGGACACTGGGATCATGACCCAGGCCGAAGGCAGCCGCTTAACCGACTGAGCCACCCAGGCGTCCCTAAATCATTACAGTTATTAAGAGAGTTTAACAAGGTTGCTGGATATAAAATCCATATATAAAAATTATTTATATTTCTATCAGCAGTGAACAGTTCAAAAATGACATTTTAAAAATTAATATACCATTTGCAATAACGTTTTAAAAAACACAAAATACCTAGGAATACATTTATAAAAGATTTGCAGGCCTTTTGTGGAGGAGATTATAAAACTTTAATGAGAGACGTTAAAGAAGATCTAAATAAGTGTCCGGATTGGACGACTCGATACTGTTTCCCCAAATTGATTTACAGATTCAGTGCAATACCTAACAAGATCATAATACAACTCACGATTCTAAAATTTCTGTGGAAATGCATAGCCCCAAGAATACAAGAAGCACCCTTGAAGATGAAGGACAAGGGGAAAGACTTGCTGTTTCAGATTTGGAGCATATTCTAGAGTTGTGGAACTTAGTGCAGTGTAGTTTGGTGCTGGGACAGACAAATAGAGCAGTTGGGCTGAATAGAGAGCCTAGAAATAGGACCCTTTCTTATGTGGACTCCTGATACATGACAGAGGCGGCATTTAGGGCCGTGGGAAGAGGATGAACCGTTTAATGAATTGTGGCAGGACAGCTGCATTCATATGGAGATTGAAATGAAATGAAACTGTACCTCTACATCACACCATATACAAAAATCAATTTCACATAGATTAGAAACATAAATATGAAGGGCAAAACTGTAACTCTTTTAGAGAAAAATATGTGAGAATATCTTCATTGCTAGGAGTAAGCAATGTTTGTATACAAGATACAAAAGCACTAAGCACAAAGGAAAAGATTGAGAACTGGTGTACATTACAATCAAGTATTTGGATTCATCAAAAACATCATAAAGAGAATGAAAAGCTACAGAAGACTCACATATAGAACGCAGAAAGAATTCCAATTTAATAAGAAAAAGCCCAACAACTTCATAGAAAAATGGGCAAGAGGCTTGAATGGGCACCTCACAAAAGCCAAACTTTTCATAAATGTATGAAAAGGTACTCAATCACAATAGAAATCAGGGAAGTGGAAAATTAATGCACAATAATATACCACTACACATCTACTAGATAGGCGAGAATTACAAATCCCAGCCCTGACAGGACCAACTGTTGGTAAGGACGTGAGGTAATGAATGCTCAGATGTTGCTGCTGGAACTGTAACTTTGTACAATCACTTTGAGAAACCGATTGGCATTATCTGCTCAGACCGAACACACACATATCGTGTGCCCCGGGTGGACGGCATGCACGCATGCACACAGGCTCCAAGAAGAATGTTCATGGTAGAACGTTTGGCTCTCCTTAATAAGCAAAAACTGGAAACCCCCCAAATGTCCAACAATACTAGGATGGATAAATAAGCTGTGGTATATTCACACATTGAAATATCATACAGGAATGCAAATGAATGAACTGTAGCTATATTTAATAACAGAAACATAATGGTTAGTGGAAAGAGAGAAACAAACTCAGACTGCATTATTCCATTCAAAATAGGCCAGACTAAACCCTTGTTTGGGGAAGCTCATTTAGGTGGTAAAATTCTTTTATTTTATTTTATTTTATTTTATTTATTATTTTTTTTTTTTTAGGTGTATAAACTATTTTATTAACAGACAAGGCCTACAGATTTATTTCTTCTTGGACACACCCACGGTGCGGCCACGGTGCCCTGTGGTCTTGGTGTGCTGGCCTCGGACACGAAGTCCCCAGAAGTGGCGCAGCCCTCTGTGGGCCCTAATCTTCTTCAGTCTCTCCAGGTCTTCACGAAGTTTGTTGTCCAGACCATTGGCCAGGACCTGGCTGTACTTTCCATCCTTCACGTCCTTTTGTCTGTTCAAAAACCAGTCTGGGATCTTATACTGGCGAGGATTCTGCATAATGGTGATCACACGTTCCACCTCATCCTCAGTGAGCTCTCCGGCCCTTTTGGTGAGATCGATGTCTGCTTTCCTCAACACCACATGAGCATATCTTCGCCCCACACCCTTAATTGCAGTGATGGCAAAGGCTATTTTCCGCCGCCCATCGATATTGGTGTTGAGTACACGCAAAATGTGCTGGAACTTCTCAGGGATCACTAGAGACATGGCGGCGGCCCTAGCGGCGGCGTGTAGGCCTCCTGTGGAAGAGCAAATTCTTTTTTTTTTTTTTAAAGATTTTATTTATTTATTATGAGAGAGAAAAAGAGACAGAGACAGCAACAGAGAACACAAGCCAGGAGGAGAGGGAGAAGCAGGCTCCCCGCTGAGCAGGGAGCCCCGAGGAGCTCGATCCCAGGACCCTGAGATCATGACCTGAGCCAAAGGCAGACACCCAACTGACTGAGCCACCCAGGCACCCCTAGGTGGTAAAATTCTAAAGAAAAATGAGGAAATGACGATGACAACAGTGAAAGCAGGAGTGACAGCCGGCAGCTGAGGAAGGACACCTGGCAATGTTGATTCAGAATTGTCCTTTAGATTGTACAATATACTTGAAGCACTTTATTTCAAACAGCTTTTTTTTTAAAAAAGATTTATTTCTTCATTTTAGAGAGGGAGAGAAGGGGGAGGGCCAGAGGGAGATGGAGAGAGGAGAATCCCAAGCAGACACCCTGCTAAGTGCGGAGCCCGAAGCAGGGCTCCATCCCTCTACCCTGAGATCAAGACCTGAGCCAAAATCAAGAGTCGGACGCTCAACCGACTGAGCCACCCAGGCGCCCCTCAAACAGCTTTATTCAGGTATAACTTACATACATCCAAGTGTAGTGTTTAAGGTATACAATCTGGGGGGCGCCTGGGTGTCTCAGTCAGTTAAGTGTCTGACTCTTGATCTCAGCTCAGGTCTTGATCTCAGGGTTGTGAGTTGAAGCCCCGCATAAAAAAATAATAGAATATAAAGTATACAATTTGGCACATTTTGACACATGTATAATCCTGTAAAACCACCACAATCAAGATCATGAACATAGCCATGAATCTTCATGCCCCTCTGTAAATCCTCTCTCCCACCAGTCCCTATGGCCCAATCCTCAGGCAACACTTTCTATCACTACATGTTCATTTGCCTTTTCTAGGGTTTTATATAAATGGAATCATGCAGTGTAGACTCTTTTTCTGCCTAGCTTCTTTCACTCAGTGGGATGACTCTGAGCTTGCCCTTGAGTAGCATTCCCTCTCGTGGATGTACCGCACGATGCTTCCCGTTCATTCTCTGAAGGACATTTGCCTTGTTGCACCTGGCGAGGGCACTAAAATGCTACCTGGAACGGGGAGAGCTTGTGAATGTTTCCCGTCTATGTGCTCAGAACGGACATCCCTACCTCTGCACCCAGATCCAAGTCTTCGGGGGGGGGGGTGTTAGAAGTATCTTCTCCAGAGAATTGGGCTGAGACCGAGCTTCTGGTCATAGTTCCAGAACTGAAGGACAGGACCTGCCAAATTGAAAAGGCCCACGGAATGCCCAGCACATGGGTGAAAATAGACCCTCTCCAAGGTACGTGCTTCTAGATGCTGGAGGAAGATCATTACCAACGTGGAATTCCATAAGTAGCCAAATTATCACTCATATCTAAAGGCAGAATACAGACTTTGTCAGACAGGCAAGTTCTCAAAAATTTCTCTCCTGCACGCTCTTTCTTAGGGAACTGCTGGAGAATATGCCCCTCCCTCAAAAAACTGTGGGTAAACACAACAAAAAAGGACAAGGGCCACAGGGACACAAGTTTCAACAGAGGGAGGAGAGAGGGAAAGGAGTCTAAGGAGGAGGATCCGGCCTGACTCCAGGTTCCAGGTTTGGGGGAGCCAGTCTGGATCAGAAAAGTGTGACATAAAAGACAGACACATGCAGTCCTTGGTCTCCATCACAGCCTTGCCAGATGCCCACCTGGGGAGCCCTGTTTCCCAGGAGTCTCTCATGACCTTGTCCACTGCCTTCCCCGGAAGGGAACTCCCAGGGAAGCTGAGGGAGACCCCAGCCCAGAAGCTCTGTTCAGCTTCTCTTTCCCGGGGGGAACTTGACTCTTCAAGTGATGAGGTTGCCCTCTCCTTAGCCATCACTCAGGGTTTTTTTTTTTTTTTAAAGATTTATTTATCTGAGGGAGTAAACAGGAGTGGGAGGGGCAGAGGGAGAGGAGGAATCTCAAGCAGACTCTGAGCTGAGTGCGGAGCCTGACGTGAGGCTCAATCCCACGACCCTGAGATCGTGACCTGAGCCAAAACCAAGAGTCAGACACGTAACCGACTGTGCCACCCAGGAGCCCCCAATCCTCAGATTTTATATACATCAGCTTTCTCGTGCATTTATACAAAGCGAGCTTTCCCTGTCACCCTGTCTAAACTTGCAACCCTCCCACTGAGCATCATTCCAGACTGGAGCTAGTGATGCAATCTGACAAAGATGCCATTTCCTTCTTGACACTGATAACAATGACGATAGAGGTGCAGGTGTGTTTGGGAATTTCTGTCGGGTCAACAGACACTTGAGTGCTGACTGTAGCCCAGGCCCTTTTCAGGCACCGGATAGAGCAGAGAACAAGGTGCAGCCCTGTCCTCACGGCGTTCACCTTTACAGTGGGGGAGACAAAAGCTAACACTGGGGAGAAATAGGTGCCCGGAAGGGAAGCAGAACCAAGGCACAGAGCAGGACAGCACTGCTGCTCTTTAAGGTATGGTACATAGTTTGATACGTAGTTAGAAAACCAATGTCACAGATTATAGTTTTAGCGAACTATATTGTAAAGTTTGTACATTTCCTGTGTATTTTGATGTTTTGATATCCTAAAAAAAACTTTCGGGACACCTGGGTGGCTCAGTGAGTTAAGCGGCTGCCTTCGGCTCAGGTCATGATCCTGGGGTCCTGGGATCGAGCCCCGTGTCGGGCTCCTTGCTCACTGGTGAGCCTGCTTCTCCCTCAGCCTGCAGCTCCCCCTGCTCGTGCTCTCTCTCTTTTTCTAATAAATAAATAAAATCTTTAAAAAAACCCACAGCTTTCTGGCTGGGGAGAGACTGCCCTTCCCAGGGCCCAGGATCATGTCTTTGATACGCAAACTAATCAAGCCAGTTCAAGACCTCCTACAGCGTAGGAGGCAATATTCCTCTGCCTTAATCATCCCAGGGTTAGGTGTCAGGCAACTAGAGACACCCCAAAGCCTAAAGCCCACTAAGATTATTTAAACTAGTCAACCCTAAACTGATCCCCCTGTCCTGCCTTGCCTTTCTCATGGAAACTGCAGTAAAGTTTCTGGTCTAAACCTTCCCCTCACTCCTGTTGTCTGCCTCCTGACCACCCTGGGGTGTCCCCATGTGGCCCCACATGGCATGTGTCCTGTCTCTAAGACCTATGAGTGTAATAAACTCTGTTTTTCTTAGCCTCTCTTCCGTCTTCTCTTGTGGTTGCACCTGACTGATCATCCCATAAAAAAATACAAAACACCAACTTGTGTCGTTCTCTTTGTTTTGCCCCAAGAATAAGACTGTTATATTTCTGCCCATTTCATCACGTATTTCCAGCAAATTGTGCTTCCTCTGCCCGAATGAAATACTGCTCTGTTCGGGAAGATTCATTACAGTGACTTCTTTATTGCAAAGTGCTCTCCCTATTGACATGAACGGATACTTCTTGGGTGCCATTTAATATTCTTTGAATTCTCCTTTGTCACACACCAAGATTACTTTTTCCGTTGGTATAGAAAGGAAGCAGCTGAAAGCAGACATGTCTGTGAAGAGTTCAGCCAGTGCACAGGCTGTTCAAATTAACTGGCACATCTAAGGGATAAACCAATGAGCCGTGGCTTCGAGTGGCAGGCCCGTGGGGTATAGGTAGGCCAAGGGGTATAGTCAGTAACGGGTTCAGGTGGAATCATTCCATTTTGTAAATGAGTGATCACCTGAAACCCATGCCAAAATGCTTGCTGCCAAACGCTAGCCAACCCAGACACTTGGAGTGGCAGCACTCTGAAGACTAACAGTGAACATGAAATCCACAAAGACCAGGAACTGTGAGAAACAGAGCCACGAGGATACAGAAATAAAACTCAGAGAATGAAACCAAGGATGGAGAGAGAGAAGAGGCGGGAGAAAGTTCAAGTGGGCTGATTTCTTTATCTCTCAACAAAAATTGCTCTTATCAGTAGATATTGTTCAGTGGGTTTCCTAAGGCTGGAGAGGCACAGGGAGAAGACCTGGAATCAAGGAGGGCCTCTCAGTGGGAGCTCCAGTCTTAGGGGTGGCAGCGACTTCCTACCTGGACGGGTCTCCGAGCTGTCTCCACAGCAACCTCCCAGTAGTCCTAGGTGCCCCTTTCCTGGCATTCAATGCCCTCGGTTGATGTAGTTCCTGTTTTCCTGGGAGGACCTTAATGAATAAAATAGCAAGTTTGAGACCACAACAGGGAACAGCCCATGGTGGCATCATGGCAGAGGGAAGTGAGAGATGCACCACTGACCAAATTTTAAGCCAGAAAGAGTCCTGAAGAAATTTCAAAAAATAGAAAAGAATACAGAACACATTCTTGGAATAGAATGTTGACGACTAAAATGGAAAACAAAACAAAAACCTACCTTTAGAATTTAATCTCCCTTTAAAAAAATCTTTGGTTAAAAAAGTCTGAGAAAAGAACTGCAGAATATCTAGAAAATAGGAATAATGAGAACAGAAAGTACTGAGTTGGAACACAGAGAAACCAGAGAACTAATAAATCAATCTCAAAACTGGTTCTTTGAGAACCCGAAAACAAGACCAAAAGATAAAACAGTAGCCAACCTAAGCAAGGGGAAAAAAGAACCAAAAGAAAACAAAATGAAAAGCCCAAACTGGGAAATAACAGAAGTGGCCATAAGTCTCCCACGGTCACAAACAACTTGTGATATAGGCAACAGAAAAAGTAATTATGGTGGGGGAACCCTTAACCACAGAGAAAGTTCTCATGAAGAGATCCCTGATGCCTGATTGAGCTACTGCCACTGTTTCAGATGTCACCTCCAGACACAATCCAGTCCAGGAGAAGCAGAAGGCCTGTGGCTTAACAGAAGCCCCTGGAGGACATCCCTGAACTTAACACTCGCTAGAACTAGGTCACTGGCCACCACTGTTTCCCACAGCAGGATTTCTTCCTGAATCACGCAAGAAGAGGGGGAGCCGTGGGGCATCTGGGTGGCTCAGTAGGTTAAGCATCCCACTCTGATTTCAGCTCAGGTCATGATCTCAGGATCCTGAGATCAAGTCCTGCGTCGGTCTCTACATTGGGCGTGGAGCCTACTTGAGACTTTCTGTCTCTCCCTCTCCCTCTGCCCTTCCCACTTCCTTTCTAAAAAAAAAAAAAAAGAGGGAGAGCCAGAATCTGAGAAGGGCTATACAAACAGGGCGAAAGTGGGATCTGTCCTGACTGTGTCTGGGTCTCTTCAGGGCTATACTCAGTTCCATTGATCATTTGCCTCTTTCAGCACCAAAGTTGTGTTATATTCATTTCAGAATGTGTTTGGATATCTGGTAAGGCAGTCTTCTCTTGAGTCAACAGTTTCTTGGCCCATCTTGTGTATTTACTCTGATGAACCCTAGAATCATATTCTTAAGCTCCATGACATTCAGGTAGGGAAAAAATGGATATCGCCTATTGGGACCCTTCAATCTCCAATGTTTCTGTTCCCCTTTCCTCCACTCTCTCACTTCTTAGAGATTATCTTTTCCTCTTTATCAGGATGAGATGTAAATGTTGACTCCCACAGTTCAAAAGTCAAGTGAAGCTGCTATCGAGTGGTCCAAGATACATTACTATTGAAAGTTAGGGCGCCTGCGTGGCTCAGTCGGTTAAGCGTCAGCCTTCAGCTCAGGTCATGATCTCGGGGTCCTGGGATCAAGCCCCGCATCGGGCTCCTTGCTCGGGGGTAGGGGTGGGGGTGGGGTCTGCTTCTCCCTCTCCCTCGGCCTCTCCCCCTGCTTGTGCTTTCTCTCTCTCCCTCTCAAATAAATAAATGAAATTTAAAAAAATAAAGTTAATAGAAGAAGTTCGAGTGTAATATTTATACTTACAAACAACTAAAGATAACAGTATGAATATCAAATATGGTGTGGCAGGGGTCCCTAAGACCACCCTCAGGAACACCCAGGCCTGCTGAGTTAACACTTCACTATATATAAGGAGAAGAGGGCTGTCCCATCCTGCAACAAAAACCTATCCCTCCATGTTCTGTGTATATAAACAAATTTTCTACAAGTTGAAAACCAAAGACACAAATGTGGGTTATATTTATATAAATATTTTTTGATGCCAGATCAAGAAGATACATGCTAGGATTACATTTCCTTCATATAATTTGAATTTGATGAACCCTAGGCCATTGGGAAAGAGAGTTGTTTCGGCATCAAGGTCCAGTGGATTCTCTCTTCTTGTGCACAATCAGTTGGTAAAATTATAATATATTTTACTTTCTTTCTTATTTTGATCATAAATTCCTCATCAGTTCTTTTTTTCCTGTTTCTAGTTGCTTTTCCTTATTTTCTTGTACTAATTAACCATCATTGCATTCACTTTTCTTCAAACTCCCAATCGCACCATCTCATATGTTGAGTTCACAAACACATGCCCTTTCTTTTTTGAATCCTTGGAGTCCTCTCTCCCAGAGCCTGCCATTCTCCTACTTCAATCTACACTGATTGCCAATCAGGCCTTCTGCCCAGTTGGCATCCCTGGTATTTCCTATCACTGAGCTCCTGGATTAGATCCACTGTTTTGTGGATCCCACGTTTTCCTTTTTCTTGGCGTTCACCCTTGATTTGCTGGAGAACATCCTCAAGTAATTTCCTAAGAAAGTATATTTGAGAGGTAAATTTTCTTAGCTCTTGCATATCTAAAAATATTTTAATTCCATTGTCATACTTGATGGATATTTTGGCTGGTATAGAATCTGAATTGAAAATCATTTTCTCTTAGAATTTTGAAAGCATTGCCCTATTATCTTTTTTTTAAAGATTTTATTTATTTATTTGAGAGAAAGAGAGACCACAAGCAGGGAGGAGAGGCAGAGGGACAGGGAGAAGCAGAGCCCCCGCTGAGCAGGGAGCAGGTCACAGGGCTAGATCACAGCACCCTGGGATCACGACCCAAGAAGAAGCCAGACGCTTAACCGACTGAGCTACCAATGTGCCCCACCCTATTATCTTTTTAAAATTGTTGCCCTATTATCTTTTATCATCCAGTGTTGTTATGAAGTCTGATGCTACTTATTCTGATTCCTGTTCTTTTTTCTCACTTTTATTTTTCAAGAACTCTTGTTAATTGCTTGCTGGACTTCCCAGATTGTTTTTCCCAGTCCTTATATTTCCGCTTATTTTTTGTCCGTATTGTTTTGTTCTATTTCCTAGCAGACTTCTTCAGTTTTGCCTTTCAATATTTCTATTGGAATTTGAACTTCAATAATCACATTTAATTTCCAATAATTCTTTCTTCTTCTCCACTCCTTTTACATAATATTCTATTCTTGTTTTGTGGATACAGTATTTTCTTTTAGTTCTCTGAATATGCTAATTAAATTAAAATTTTCTTTCCATATGTTCCCTGCATTTTCTGGAATTCCTCCAAGTTCATTTTTTCCTATAGGTTATACTTGATTATTTTTAATGTCGAAGACCTTCTTCAAATTTCTGATAATCCTTAGTGGTTTTTTATATTTAATAAAGAAAGGCTGGATAGCTATTGTGGATTTAAGCTGCTTTAGGGCGAATAGGTCTGTTTTCCTGCTATGACTCTTCTGTGTAGGGCAGGGAACTAAAGAACAGAGTTCACATTCTGCAAATGCTAGAACGAGGAGAAAATTGTTCAGGAATTGCCAACATCCATGCTGGAAACTAGCTCTCTATAGACATTTCATTCCATTTCTTTAGGGAACTGTCAGGTATTTTTCTTGCAGGCCTGCCCCAGCTGCCAGCTCAGCTATCTGGTAGAGGAGAGGAGCTCCAACTGTTGGAGTCATTCTGTACTGGGGTCTTCAGTTAATTCCCATGTGTTTGGTCCCATGCAGTTCTATTGCCTTCCATCACATGCCTGCTGATTCTGAGCCTACTCTCTGGTCTTATATCTGGCAAACTGACTCCCACCTCCTCAGTAGTTCCCTTATCAAATGTTCCAGGCTAGATTTTTCCCACCTATTTTATTCAACTAATTCCTGCCTGCTTTCCAAAAAATTGTTGAAATCTGTCCTTTGAGGATAACCTCCCATTTTCACCACATTTTCTTTACTTTGATGGGTTTATTTCTTTCTGTTTGTTATCATCTGAGATGCTAGTTCTACAACTCTGGACCGTCCATTTTGCCGTTCTCATTTTCCATTGTCATTTTGGATGTGCTTTTCTAAAAATATATATATATATTCCTATCAGTCCAAGGGATTTTTATTTTTTTATTTTTATTTTTAAAAAATATTTATTTTTTGACAGAGAGAGACAGCAAGAGAGGGAACACAAGCAGGGGGAGTGGGAGAGGGAGAAGCAGGCTTCCCACAGAGCAGAGAGCCTGACGCGGGGCTCGATCCCAGGACCCTGGGGTCATGACCTGAGCTGAAGGCAGACGCTTAACAACTGAGCCACCCAGGCACCCCTGTCCAAGGGATTTTTAGACAGATGGATTAGGAGTTGGTGCTCTGTCATATTGATAAAATCCTTCCGGTTGTTGGTTTTCTGTCAATTGCTATTCATACTATATTTTCCTGTGTGTCTTTTTTAAAAGATTTTATTTATCTATTAGAGAGAGAGCGAGAGAGCACAAGAGGGGGAGAGGCAGAGGGAGAGGGAGAAGCAGACTGCCCCCTGAGCAGAGAGCCTGATGCAGGGCTGGATCCCAGGACCCCAAGATCATCAACTGAGCCAAAGGCAGACACTTAACCGACTGAGCCACCCAGGTGCCCCTATTTTCCTGGTTTTTATCTTTTACAGTCCACATTTTAAGGGGACCCATTTAAAAAATATTATAGCCCATTTTTTAAAATGACACATTTTTTAAAAAAGATTTCATTTATTTATTTGACAGAGAGAGACAAAGCAAGAGAAGGAACACAAGCAGGGGGAGTGGGAGAGGGAGAGGGAGAAGCAGGCTTCCCGCTGAGCAGGGAGCCTGATGTGGGGCTCGATCCCAGGACCCTGGGAACATGACCTGAGCCGAAGGCAGACACTTAACCGACTGAGCCACCCAGGCGCCCCTAAATGACACATTTTTAATTCTACTAGTGAATACTTTAAACTCTAGTATATTTTTCTACTTTTCAATGGCAAAAGTGAAATTGTATTATTTAAGTCCTGCTTAGTCAAACTAAGGAATTTAGCAAGATCCTCCTCATTGGTTTTCTCTTTAAAAAATGTCTCGACTTCTAGGGGCGCCTGGGTGGCTCAGTCATTAAGCGTCTGCCTTCGGCTCAGGTCATGATCCTAGGGTCCTGGGATCGAGCCCCGCATCGGGCTCCCTGCTGAGAGGAAAGCCTGCTTCTCCCTCTCCCACTCCCCCTGCTTGCGTTCCCTCTCTCGCTGTGTCTCTCTCTGTCAAATAAATAAAATCTTAAAAAAAAAATGTCTTGACTTCTAGTCTTGTACACTTACTCTTCCCAATCTAGAATTAACTTGTTACAGTCCACAAAAACTCCTTGATTTTGACTTGGGGAAAAAAATTTCCAGATTAATTTATGAAGAATTGACATTTTTATTATGTAACTCTTTGCTTCCAGGACTGTGGTAATTTCTTTTTCTTTCTTTCTCTTTTTCTTTCTTTCTTTCTTTCTTTCTTTCTTTCTTTCTTTCTTTCTTTCTTTCTTTTTAGGTCTTCTTTTATGTTTTTCAGTCAAGTTTTATAGTTTTTAAATATAGGTTTTTGGCATTTCTTAAGTTTATTCCCAGCCATTTTATATTTTTTGTAGCCAGAGTGAGTTGAATCTTTTTTTTTTCATTACATTTTCCAGCTTTTTATTACTGGCTGTATCTATATGTCTGCATCCTAAAAACCAGGGAATTGGTCTTTCTTTACTGGGTCTAATGGGTTCTTCTCATGATGAAACTCCAAGGATGAGGTTTAAAAGAGAATCAGAGGAGGATACATGTGTTTTATTTTACATGAATGATGTTGCACCATAGATCTTGTTCTGTTTCTTACTTTTTTCCCACTTAACACCATTAAATATGATGTTTGCTCTAAGTTTTGTAATAGATACCTTTGATCAGATTGAGGAGGCTCCCTTCTATTCATAGCTCTCTAAGTTGTTGTTTTTCTCATAAGTAGGTGTTGTATTTTATTAAACACTTTTCCTGCATCTATTGTAATAATCGTATAATTTGTTCCCCTTAAATCTGTTAAGGTTCATTTTCTAATTTTATTTATTTATTTTTAAAGATTTTATTTATTTGACAGAGAGAGAGAGAATACAAGTGGGCAGAGCAGCAGAAGAGGGAGAGGGAGAAGCAGGCTCTCCACCGAGCAGGGAGCCCGACGTAGGGCTCGATCCCAGGACCCTGGGATCATGACCTGAGCCGAAGGCAGACGCTTAACCGACTGAGCCACCCAGGCACCCCTGATTTTCTAATTTTAAACCATCCTTGCATTCTTAGTAAAAATTTCAACTTGGTTATGATATATAATTATAGTCTGCTGGATTCAGTTTATTTGTCTAGAATTTTTACATCTATTTACTTATCCTATGGCATGCTTTCATTGGCTCATTATAGTAGTTCTATTATGCTCATAAAATAAGTTTAGAGAGGTTTTTTTTCTGTGTATGGTTGGAATTACCCATTCATTAATAATTTGGTAGAATTCATCTATAAAGCTCTCTGAGCCTTTTTTTTTTTTTTGCAGGGGGTAGATTTTTAAAATACATAGTCATTTGGGAGCCCTGGGTGGTTCAGTCGTTAAGTGTCTGCCTTCAGCTCAGGTCATGATCCCAGGGTCCTGGGATCAAGCCCCACATCGGGCTCCCTGATCAGCAGGGAGCCTGCTTCTCCCTCTGCCTGCTGCTCCCCCTGCTCATGCGCCCGCTCTCTCTCTCTCTCTCTGACAAATAAATAAATAAAGTATTTTTAAAAATACATAGTCAATTTCTTTGCGGTCATAGAGGGTCTATCCAGGTTTTATGTTTCTAGGATCAGTTTTGGTAAGCTGTGCTTTTCTAGGAATTTGTTCATTTTGTTTATGTTTTCCAATTTTCTAACATACAGTTGTTTATAATATCCTTTTTAAAAATTTATGTTTTATCTACTATCTATTGTATAATCTATTGTATCTGTGGTTGCATCTCTTTTTCATTTCTAATATAATTTGTCTTTCCTCTCTTTATATTTAGGTTGTTAAAGGGCTGGCTTTTGTTTTTCAGCTTTTCAAAGAATCAGCTTTTGATGTTCCAATCCTATCATTTGTTTCTGTTTCATCATTTTCTACTCATCCTTATTTTTCTTCTATTTTCTCCAGGTTTACTCTGCTGTTTCTTTCATAGCTTTTTTTTTTAGATTTTATTTATTTATTTGAGGGAAAGAGAGCAAGAGAGTGCGCGCAAGCAAGCACGAGCAGGGGGAGGAGCAGAGGGACAAGCAGACTCCCTGCTGAACAGGGAGCCCAACGTGGGGCTCTATCCCAGGACCCTGAAATCATGACCTGAGCTGAGGTCAGACGTTTAACTGACTGAGCTACCCAGGCACCCCTCTTTTATAGCTTCTTGAGTTGGATGCTCAACTTGTTGACTTGTTAACCCAAACGCCTACTCAACACCTCCACTTGCACATCTAATAGGCACCCCAAGCTTAACATGGTCAAAACGGAACTCTTGATATGTACCTCTAAAAATGTGCTTTTCCTTCAGTTTTTCCCATTATAGTGAAAGGCACCGATTCATTCAGTTGCTCAGTGAAAAACTCAGGAATCATCCTTGTTTCTTCTCTTTCTCTATACATCCAATCTTTTCTGCTCGATTTTGAAAATACAGATTGAGTGTCACAACATCTCAGAACCTCCACTGCTACCACCCTAGTTAATGCCACTATCACCTTTCTTAGACTGTTGTCAGGGTCTCCTGATTGGGCTTTTGTTCCTAGTTTTGTTTCTCCACGGGCAGGTCGCCACACTGCACCTACAACATGGATCTGATGATGTGAACTCTCAGTTCAAAATCCTCCGAGGGCTTCTCATCCCAGAAGAAGCTCTCAGTTCCCACGGTGGCTCTAGCTGCCTCTCCAACCGCACACCCTACTATTCTCTAGCCACGTAAGCTTTCTTCCCAACATGCCAGGCATAGTATCACCTCAGGGCCTTTGAACTTGCCTGGAATGTTCTCTCCCCAGATGTCCATATGGGGGAATAAAACGAGGGCAAAAGCCTATAGATATCTAAATAGCACCCCCTTCAACTTTGCTTTATCTGTATCAAAGGCCTTATCACTACGTGACATTATATTATATACTTATCTGTATGCTTAGTATGAATCTTTGCCACAAGGATGTTAGTTTACTGTCTTGTTCAGTACTGTGAATCCAGAACCTGGAACAGTGCCTGACATAACAGGTATTTAATAAATGAAGGGGGGAGGTGGCAAATCAGAATTAGAAGGTTCCTTGTTAAGCACAGAACCAGTACAAGGAGCATTGGATGAATTGGATGATAGGTGGAATCAGATTAAGGTTGCCTTGAGAAATAGTCCTGTCCTGCACACCCCATTGGATAAAACTTTTCCCGCACTCTTATTTTTCTGACACAGAATTGCTGGATCTTAGCTCCCAAATCACCTTTTCTAGCAGGTGTTAGAGCTGGCAGAGCTAAGTGCTGCTTCCTTTGTGCTCTCATTGCCCCTTCTCCACACCTCCACCAAACCATCTGATACAACAATGACAGATCTCGTTGCAGCCTGGGCATGCACCGTCTTCTCCCGCCAGAGTTTCAGGAAGGCCAGGGCTGTGATTTGTTAATTATTCCCTGACCCCATGAGAGTGTAGCATACGGCACCCAGCAGGCTCGGATGAAAGAATGCAATGGGTAGGCCCCTGAAACGAAGGTCCGTTGTCTGGAACGTCAGGCTCCAGGGTAGGCAACTTTGCTGCTTCTAGTGAAGGTGGTGATACCGAGAAAATACAGGTGCGGTGAAACTCTTATAGCAGCGTAGTTTGTGCGTTTGTGTACAGCGGGTCAATGGCCCAGGAGGGCCACGCAAAACAGGCGTGCGGAGCCGAGGCCTTCACTTGCCCCAGCATCCGCAAGGGCCCATTAATCCTTAATATTCAAATTCCTCCCACTAAACCAGCCCCTCCGCGCCCTAGCCGCCTCTTTTCCCCAAATGACGGTCGATGGCAACCAATCGGGAGCTGGACATGGTTTCCACCCCCTTTTCCCTAGCCGGAATGGACACAAACTCCAGCCAATTGGTAGCATCATCACCGAGACCCCGCCCCACCCTGGTCGTCGCACCCAATGGCAGGAGGGCTCGCGGCGGTGCCGGGGGCGGGGCGCGGGCGCGCAGGTGCAGCAGCGCGCAAGCCGGCCGGGAGGGCGGGGCGCGACGTCGGCCGTGCGGGGTCCCGGCGTCGGCGGCGCGCGCGCTCCCTCCTCTCAGAGAGAGGGCTGTGGTAAAAGCCGTCCGGAAAATGGCCGCCGCCGCCGCTGCCGCGCCGAGCGGAGGAGGAGGAGGAGGCGAGGAGGAGAGACTGTGAGTGGGACCGCCGCGGCCGCGGGCGGGGACCCTTGCCGGGGGGCGGAGGGTAGGGGCGGGACGTGGCGCGGGAGGGGCCCGCGGGGTCGGGCGACACGGCTGGCGGATGGCGTCCCTCCTCTCTACCCTCCCCCTCCCGCCGCCGCCGCCGGTGACGGCTCCCCCCTCGGCCCGTCACCCGCACTCGCGGTGACCGTCCTCGGCGCGGTCTCCCAGGGCCGACTTCGCCTGACGCCCCCCTCCCTCCCGCCTCCGGCGCGCATCCCGGCCCCCGGCCCCGCGGGCGCCCCTGTCGCCGGGGTTTTGCCTGTCGGGGCTGCGCGCGCGTCGTGCCCTTCTCGGGGCTTCGGGCCCGCGGCGTCGTCGCGCGCCCGCCGCCCCGGCCTCTCCCTGGATCGCGCTCTCCCCTCTCCCTCCCTCGCGCGCCCCCTCTGCCGTTACTCGGCCCCCCCACTGGCGCGCGTGCGCAGTCCGCCTCCCGTCGGGAGAGTGCGCCACAAGGGCTCCTGTGCTCTCACCCCCATCTCCAGGCTTTGCCTCCCCCTCCTTCTCGCCCATTCCATGACTTTCTGCCCCCACTGCGAGCGAGTCGGTCCACCATCTCCTTTCCCCTCTAGCAGGAACAAGTAGGTGGGAATTATTGTCCACCCACAAAAGGGACTAGACATTGTGTTCCTGGTCCCACAACTCATCATAAAGAGGCGGTTATAGTTCCCATCATGAACCTTAGGTAGGGGACTGTGTGTCCGGGAGCACTAGAGGCTCTTCGGTGGGAGTGCGCCCCCAGGGTCTTTGGGGGGTTCCGTGGCCTCAGAATGTGAGCGCCCTCCCATCCTCCCCGCCCCCCTTCGCCGGAGATCTTCTAGTTACATAAGTGGAGTGGGACATAGTATGTAACCGGCTCCTATAGTTCTGGAGCGCGCCCTGCTCAAGATGATCATCACCAGATGGGCCAAGTTCATCGCATCGTTGTGGTTCCTGTCAATTGCCCCTGAAAGTTTATTTTCTTTTTAGTTTGGTTATAACTGAATTACCCAAACTGAAACTCAGGTGACTTTTACGTGGTGTGGCAATGTTTCTGTGGTTTTGCCCTGAAGACTTAATGTCATCGTAAAGAGTCTAAAAAAATTGCTTTCACAGAGGAGACCGTTAATGACCTTGCTTAAGTGGACCCGAGGTTGGGAAAGCTTGCTCTGGAATACCTACCTCTGTGGTGGTCGCCTGCGTTGTGAGTGTGTTCGTTGTGGATTGGTCACAGCAGAAATGGGCTCCACCACAAAAGTGATATTCCTGACTCATGGTCAGGCAGATGTGTGCTTCTGGTTCTTTTTCCAGGAACAGGAATGGACTCTGCAGAGCCATTCACACGTTGTGTCTCTGTTGTGTGGGATCAGTACCCCAAATTGTGAGATGGTAGGATCGAATTCAGGGGGGTGGTTGGTGATGGTGGAAGCAAATCTAGCAGCGCGTGATGCCAGGTGGCTTAGACTTTGCAAGACTCTGACAAGTTTTAGGTGTTTTGTCATACCAGAAAAATGAAGGTTATTTGTGCCGTGGTAGTAAAATTCAGTGTTGTTAATAGGCAATTATTACTTGAAAAGAAATTCGTGTTTCATGGCCAGAATTTTCATCTGGATCTCAGCGATTTCAGTTAACAACAAGATTAAGCTGACCTCTTGGGTCTTTTGAAATATGCTGGATCCTTATTTAAAAAAAAACAAAAAACAAAAAAAACGGTGTCTAGGTTTCTTTGGTCTTTTAGGAATTTCCACCAGAGACTTAGGGAATAGGCTTATTTATGGGCTTTTTATGACTTCTATTTCAAATCCCAGTCAGGAAGCCCGGGAAACACTTGCTTTTATTTTCTTACCCGGACACAGGAGAACCTTAAGGGACACAGTCAATCTAGTAGAGTACAGTTGATTAAATAAGTTGCCACAGATAGATACCCATTTGTGGCATGTCAGCTTGGTGGCAGATCACTGAGGTACATTCCCATCCACACACACAGACGCACAAGCCTCACTTGACAAAGATTCCAAGGTTTGTGCATCTCAGCCTATGACATGACAGGATGAGGACTCTGCTTTGTTTTGCATCATTGGCAATGCATTTGCCTCCTCGGGTGCCCCTCCAGTTAGCTGTTCATCATACCTCTAGCCTTTTATTTTATATATTTTTTAAAGATTTTATTTATTTATTTGACAGAGAGAGACACAGCGAGAGAGGGAACACAAGCAGGGGCAGTGGGAGAGGGAGAAGCAGGCTTCCCGCCGAGCAGGGAGACCGATGCGGGGCTCGATCCCAGGACCCTGGGATCATGACCCTGAGCTGAAGGCAGATGCTTAACGACTGAGCCACCCAGGCGCCCCACCTCTAGCCTTTTAAACAGCACAGGCAGCTTCCAGAATACAGTTTCTCTGAAAAGTGCCTGGTGGCATCTGAAGTCAGTATGTTCTAACAGCTTGAAGAAACCTATGGCTTTCTTGCTATTACGGGCTATCACACCGTCCTGTTTCTTGTTACAAATGTGCCTGGAATGCTTTAAACCTACAGTACCAGGTCTTTATTTCACCTGACAGAGCATGATGCAGTGAAACTCTCCTCGACTTTTGTGTTGTTTATGTATTGGGAGGGTTAGAATACAATTTTGCATTCTATTTGCAATTTCTAACCAGAGTCATTGTTGCCCGTTTACCCTGCCTCTGTGTGGCCAAAGCTAGAGTGGGTGGAGAGGCGAACTGTGGAGTTTGACCAAAAGAAACTGTGGAGTTTGGCTAGATAAGTCCAATATGATGTTGCCCCCACCCGAATACTCCGTCCCCTATGTGGGCATTGAATGAGAAGCTTGCTTCTTTAACCTGAAATAGAGAAGAGCAGAAGCAAAATTGTTAGTTCCTTACTCCAGTCCAGTTTCCACCACTAATGTACCTGCCTGGGACTGTTTGCATGATAAATGATGTGTCCTGATCGTTTATAAAGGTGAATATCAGTGGAAATCTTTTAATTGGCTAAGGGCAGTTTGTCGCCAGGCTGCCTGAGTTATCTATGAGGAGGAGAGAATCCCAGAAAATGTTTGACATTTGTAGTAACTATAGTTGACCTTTGAACGATGCAGGGATTGGGGGCCGCGACCTCTCACCCCCGTGCAGTTGAAAATCCACATATAACTTTTGACTCCCCCCCAGAATTTAACTACTAATAGCCTAGTGTTGACCAGAAGCCTTATTATTAACTTAAACAGTCGATTAATGTATATTTTGTATGTTATGTGTAGTATATACTGTATTCTTAAACACAATAAAGATGTTATTAAGAAAATCATAAGGAAGAGAAAATACATTTACAGTACTATACTGAAAAAAATCAGCATATAAGTGGACCCGAACAGTTCAAACCTGTGTTGTTCAAGGATCAACTGTAGTTTTTTAAGGGCATGGGGGTGGAGGGGTGGGGGAAACACAGTCCTAGACTGGTGGCGAGTTCCAGGGAGTGCAGCAGGACACCTGCTTGTTTTCACCACCCTCTGCTGTGGTGACATGCATGCAGACCAGCCTCATGTGGCTGGCAGACACAATCTTTTTTCTTGGGTAGAGCATTATTTCTGCTTCAACGGAAGGACCTTGTCCTCAATTCTTCTGTACCAGGCTTTTCCAGTCAGATTGCTGTTGTCACCACTGTGACTACTATGCCTTTATCTCGTTTCCAGTAGGACAGATGTGAATGGGTTCTTCTTCCTTGGGCTCAGTTACACAAAGTTATGCTCTTCTGCCTTTATCTGTTCTCTTCTGCCTTTCTCTTGCAAGGAATCTTTTCTTATTGAAATCTTGATTTGCATGCTATTACTTAAATACTTGGTTCTGCCATTTTGGATGGTAGGTATGGTGTTGGGGGAACTGAGTGGGAGTGGGAATTTGGTGGCAGGCAGGGCATCCCCATTCCCAAATCAGAGGGGGTGTGTGTGGCCATTCTACTCAAGAATAAAGCCTTGACCTTTATAACTTCTTCAGGGCATACTTACGTTGGGTCTGCTGGCATATGAAGGTGTCCTCACCATGGCTGTTTAGCAGTTCCTGCAGATGTCTGAACTCTCCGGAGCAAGCCTTAGGAAGGGTTCACTTGTCTTCCTTGCCTAGGAGCTGGGGGCATCATATATATGGAGCTGCACATTACTGTTTTATTGGGTTTTCACTTAACTGCTTTCATTTGCTTGCTCTTTTTTCTGTGAAATCTTGAGTTAATCAAAGATCTTAAAATTTCAGAGCTGGAAGGAACCCTTAGTCCAGCTCCCTCAGTTTACAAGTAAAAAAACAAACCGTGGCTGTGAGAAGTTGTAGCTTTGCCAGGGCCTCCCAGCCCGATACTGGGTATGATTTTTATTATATAGCTAACAGTAGTACTGTTACCTTGACTTCTGGATTTCAAAGCATTCTATGACTTGACTGTTTCAGGGAATTGTAAGGCCTCACTGCACCTCAATAGATAATTCTAGGTACCATCCTGGTAGTTACAGACCAGCTTAAAAGACTTGGTTGGTGTTGCCCTTCCTCTGGGTTTAATTACATGAGTAATTGTGTGAATAGTCTCTAAGTTGTGTATTCTAGGTTTTTTTAGTCTAAAGGTGAAAGTGCTGCTCTTGGGCCAGCAAGCTAACCAGAGATTAGCTAATATGGGGCAGTTTAGGTTTTAACAAGGAAATGATGTTATCTTGATGAAAAATGTAATGACAAAAGTCTTCTTTTGAATGTATTCAAAAGCAGAAGAGAAACTATCAAACTAATAACTTAGTTTGTTGAACATTGTGATTTAACTGATCTGAGAGGCTTAAAAGTGATTGCTCTGAAACAGACTTGCATATATTGGAGGAGGGCTTTGGATCTCCCAGGGCTTTTGGTTTCTGTTGGTGCTGCTTTTTTTTTCCCCCTCTCTCTCAGGGTTAAAGCTCCTTTAAGTGATGTTACAACAGCTCATTTCAAATTCAGCTGCTTGAAAAAGAAGGCCAACTTTGCCTCTGGATTTCACGTGTTCTTTTTGGGATGACATTTTGATGTTGCATGTTCTCTTGAACATGTTTTCTCTCCCTGAGTACTTCTGTATGACATAGTGCAAGAAATACTTACCAGGGATCACCACTAACAGTATGCTTTATAGTGCCAAAGTGTCCCTCAGAGGTGACAAGACTTGTGATAGTGTCGATTCTAACACACATGAATCTTTATTTTAGTACTGTGTGTTATGTGCTAGTAATTTGCGGTTTATCCTTGTTTCTAGTAGGTAAGCTGGGAAATAGCATAGTACTTTGTCTATATGTTTATCTTCAAAATGTCCCAAATAGCCCTGGGAAAAAGGTCGTGCAGCACAATGGGGGCTTTCAACTTACGATTTTCTTTGTTTTAGGCTCCATAAAAATACAGACTCACCAGTTCCTGCTTTGATGTGACATGTGACTCCCCAGAATACATCTTGCTTCTGTAGACCAGCTCCAACAGGATTCCATGGTAGCTGGAATGTTAGGGCTCAGGTAAGTAACCTTCCTTTTTTTTTTTTTAGTATATGTCCTGGTTTGGCCATCTGTTTTTAAAAAAAAAAAAGGAAAAAAAAACAAGATGTACTACTCTTGGACAGTATAAAAGTACCCCAAAGACTAAAGATATAACTGTGCCAAACTGTGCCATATAATAAAAAAAAGTCACTTCCCTGAGCCCTGAAAGGTCAGTTTGGGTAGGGTTACTTGGTAGCCACAGCGTGATCTGGGGGCGGGAGTCAGATTAGAGCCGGAACTGGTGATCTGCAACTTCAGTTCACCTTGAAGCAGGTCAGCTGAGCTGAGAGCGCTTTGACTGAGCTCTTCACCTGCCACTGCTGCTGTTGCCTAGCGGTCTTCAGCATGGTGCTTTGTTTGCTTTGGTTTTGGGTAAATGACTTCCTGGTCAATGGTAGTGAGCAGTGGTAAAACATTTTCAGATATAGGAACTGGTGTGTGGTCCCCTAAAAGGATGGCTTCCTGAAAGCTGTCACAGAACAGCAGAGCCCATGGCTAATGGCTGTGCTTGCTACTCTCCTTCCCCGGAACTAAAGAGCACCCAGACACAGGTCTGGCTCTTGAGACTCTAGAGCAGAATGAATGCCTTTTGAAAAGCTGAGGATCCAAGCCATATGAGGTCTGACACTCAGGTGCTCTATAAGCCACACTTTTGGCTACTTTGGTGCCATTGTGTGGACTTTAATTTTGTAAAAATGAGTGGTTCCTTAATTTCTCAACTGTCAGGCTCAATATCTCAAGCTTTTTTAAAATCAGTGGTCACTCCACATTTGATGTTTTGACACCTGGATCTCAAACATTCCATGTGGTAAGGCAGAACGTACTAATTGAATTTTTCCATTCCTTTTCCTAAGAAAAAATGTGAGTTTATACATATGCTGCCATTGTGATTGCAGCTGAGACCCCCAGGTAGCACTTTGTTGTGTCTCTCTGCTGGTTTCTGACACCTCAGTCTGAAGCTTTGTGGACATCCATAACATAGCCTAGTAGGGGACTGTGGAAGGGGCAGGGTTTGGGTAAAGGAGAATAGAAGGTGTGGAAGGAAGTGAAGAGCATTGCACTGCCTCCAAGTCCCAAATTTGGTTCCAGTCCTGATCCTGTGACTCAAATTGTCATTTCTCCTTTATTGCTGTGGGGTGTACTCTGGGCCCTGCTGACAGGACGTTCTTTGTACACCACGTATTTATGCTGGTGGGAGTTGTGTGGCTGATGCTTTGTGCATTGTCTCAGAAACTGTGTGGACTAAATGTAATATGGGCAGTGAATGGGTTTCTTCTGGTAGATGTTAGGCCTGGGGGTGGTTTATGTTTTTAATAGTCTTTTTCTCAGATTATGAATGGATTTTATAAAACAGGTAGTGGTCACTCTATATAGTTTCTTCTAAGAAATGTAAAAAGGAAGAGATATTTAAAAAAAAGTCTATTACTTATGAGTGGAAAAGACAGCCATTTGAGCTTCAAGAAACTTTGCAGGGAATTCTCCAAGGACAGAACCTGTCTTTACTAGATAAGTGTTTGATATCTTATTATTTTTCTTCTTTTCCTTTTTTAAGAAATTATAAAAATAATGCATGCTTTTATAGAAAACAAACCATTTTAAAGTATACCACGTAAAAAGATGAAAACTCCCCATTACTCTCCATGCTCACTACCCAGAGTAACCACTATTAATGTAGATCCTTCTGAATCTTCTCAGGCTATACAAATATGCACATTTTGTGTTTTTAACAAAATGAGGATGATATTATACATATTCTGCATCTGTCCTTGTGATATGTTTCTCTCTGCCTCATTTCTGTTAAATGGCAGTGTGATCTGGTGCTGACTTAAACGGTCATGCATTGTCCCCCTATTGGCTTTCCCAGTTGTTCGCTATTAAAGATGGTACTGGATTGAACTTCCTCATGTGCCAGTCTTTTTGAAGAACAGCTACCTAGACTTGGAATTGCTGATGGGTACCACCACATCGCCTTCCAAAATGGCTGTCTCAGTTCCCATGACAGTCTGAGAAAGTGCCACTTCCCAGACCCTCCCAGAATTGGAAGCCCATCTTTTAAATTTGTGCTCCTTGGGTTATTACTGAGGCTGAACTTCAGTAATCATCAGCCAGTTGCATTTGGTCTTTGTGAATTGCTTGCCTGTTGGTGTTCTGCATTCGTTCTTCCATCAGGATACTTGTTTTTAAGTTGATTTGTAAGAACTTGTATTAAGGATACTCTTTATCATCATGCAAATATTTTTCCTACCTTGTCGTATATCTTTTGATTCTGCTTGTCTTTTTTGATGTATAAAATTTCTTTTTTTTTTTTTTGAAGATTTTATTTATTTATTTTTGCGAGAGAGAGAGAAACAGAGAGTACAAGCAGGGGGAGGGGCAGAGGGAGAAGCAGACTCCCCACTTAGCAGGGAGCCTGATGCAGGACTCGATCCCAGGACCCTGGGATCATGACCTGAGCCGAAGGCAGATGCTTAACCGACTGAGCCACCCGGGCGCCCCTGATGTATAAAATTTCTGTTAGGATTTTTTTCTTTTGCTTTTATACTTAAAAAGTCCTTTCCTACCTTAAGAACATGTCAGTATTCATCTATATATTTTTCTTCTTAAAAAAACTTGATGTACTATATTGATATATACAAAAGAATCTTATAGGTAAGTTGTCCTGTGTTTTTCCTATGGTTATAAAAATGCTTGTTTTTGTATTGAATTTTGGGTAGGGATGCGTTCCCCACTTAGCCAGTCGTGTCATAGCCATTTGGTGATTCAGTCATCTGGTCTTCACCTTTATCATATGTTGACTTCAAGTAAGCAAAGCATCTCTTACTTTTTTCTTTCTGAAGTTTTTCTTTGTGAGACTTGATGGCAAGCTGGTCAGCATATAATCATTTATTCATTCACCCAACAAGTACTTGAGCCCCTGATTCAAGGCAGGGGCAGTGTGGGGCCCTGCAAGTGCTGCTTTCTCCTTGACTTGGGGCAGGGCCACAGAGATTGCAGTAACAGTGGCAACGGCCACAGTGCTCATTCCAGAAGACTCAAGAAAATAGTGGATCTTCACAAAGTAGGTTTTGGATAAACTAGGAGGAATCCAGAGGGTGTGCGTGCGTGTGTGTGTATGTGTGTGTGTTTTAGATTCTGACACAGAAGTGAGAGCTTAGGGTAGACTGCAACATAAGCATCATTTGTTTCCTAACTCATGTAATTGCAGGCTGATTTTTGTCTTGAATTATGATGAGGGCTTTTTGCTGTTGAAACAGTTCTATATTCAGCTAGCTCGGTTGTGATGGAATAAAAGTTGTGTACTGATAAAAATGGTAATTTTCTTCTGTGATGATTTTGAAGCATTTCTATAATAGTTCATAAAAATAAAGGCAGGCTTTTGGTGAATATATTCTTAGGTAAAAAGTAATTTTTTGCAACTTGCATCATTTAAATCTAATAAATAACCTTAAAACTGAAGTGGAATCCTGATTTGGATTGAAAAAATATTTTTTATTTAGAGAAAGGGTATAAATGACTTATGATTAAGGAAAAAGCTTCTTGTATAAGGCTGGGGTTTTTTTAATGAATTTTTTAAAATGGGTATATAGTACAGAATGAAAAAGGTTGTATAGGAGGTTATATGGTTAAAGAGCTCCTTGCCACCCTGTCCCCAAATACCCATTTTTCTCCCTGGAGGCAGCCATCATTATCAGTTTCTTATTAAGTATGTGTGTGTGTGTGTGTGTGTGTGTGTGTGCGCGCGCACGCACCTGGGTGTAATTTTTAAATGTGGTAAAATATACATAACATAAAATTTAGCATTTTAGCCATTTTTAAATGTACACTTCTGTGGCATTAAGTACATTCTTGTGCAACCGTCCCCATTATATGTCTCCAGAATCCTTTTCATCTTGCAGAACTGAAACCATCTCCCATTAAACCCTAACTCCCTATTCCCCCTCCCCCACCTGGTAACTACCCTCTCTTTCCGTTTCTATGAAATTGACTATTCTAGATACTTCATGTTATTATCTATTTCATAATTGTGTTTATATATTTTGTGGGCATGTACACACAAACAAGGGTGAGTGTGTGTTTTTAGTTAATGTATCTTGGAGATTGATACCAGTTTTTATAGAGCCATATCATTCTTTTTAAGGGTTGTAGAAGAAATACCTAGATGTGGGACTTGCTGGGTCAAAGGGTATATGCATTTTACTTTATTTATTTATTCATTTTTAAAGATTTTATTTATTTGACAGAGAGAGAGCACAAGTAGGCAGAGAGGCAGGCAGAGGGAGAGGGAGAAGCAGGCTTCTCGCTGAGCAGGGAGCCCGATGTGGGGCTCGATCCCAGGACTCTGGGATCATGACCTGAGCTGAAGGCAGCCACTCAACCAACTGAGCCACCCAGGCGCCCTGGGTATATGCATTTTAAACTTGAAGAGATAGTGCTAAATCAAGGGTGTCCTGTTAATTGCATAGTTTTAAAGAAAAGACTACATTTGAGTAGATGAGCACACAAATTTATGGCTGCGGTGCTATTTGTAGAGACTAGAGAGCTGTTAGTTAGGCTAGGAAGAAATAATTTTTAGCAGTTAGCGCTAGAAAGCAAAACTTCAGAAGCTTCCCTTTCATCAGATGTGACCTCATGTGAGCAGAGCCTGTGAGGCACGATGCTTTATTTGACAAGGGGAACTTCAGCCAATTCTCATTTGTGAATTTTGAAGAAAATGGAGCATTTTTATTTTGGTACTAAGTTGCAGTGGCTCCTTAGGACTCAGAGTTGAAGTATCCTGAAGCTGCTGGACCTTCTGTCTTATTTGTATTGTAATATGCGTAAGTTATGTCCTGGAAGTATTCAGGACCAGATTGCTCTTGCTTCATTTCTCTTTGATTCTTGTACTCTTTATAGAGCAATACTTGATTACTTTACCCTATACCAATTTAGCATATATTATGTCATTTACTAGATGCTATGGATTACCCTCAGCTATCTTCTGATCTAAAGGAAGATACAGATAGGCAAACAGACTGTTTCTCTACAGAGGGCTGAATGCTATGATGGAAGAATACTGACCACTAAGGGAGCACATAAATGTTAGAGGGGTCCCACCTAGACTTGGAAGTGAGGTCAGGGAAGAGACTTCTTTGAAAAGTGACCTCCAAAACCTGAACGATAAGGCAACATTAGCTAGTCCAGGAGAAGGTAGGAGTGGGGGAGAGACCAGCATGTTCAGAGGCTCAGACAAGAGAGAACTGGTGGGCTGGGTCTCAGAGATGAGACAGGTGCAGCAAGCCAGGCCTGAGGGCAAGGAGCATTTTTGTTTGCAGAGTGTGCTGGAAGGAAATCAGACACACTACACCAGCTGTGCCACATAGGCTCCGCTTTCCTTCTAAGTTGCATCACATTCTGAGATGTTCCTGAGCCCCAGAAGGCAATGTGAGGAGCTCTGGCCATTCATCCTGTCCCTTTTCCATCCCACACTGCTCTGAAGGCCATCTGCCCTGAGCTGACTTCCCACCTACCCATCAGGTCCCCAGGGCTCCCACTTCAGGTCTCTTTATGGAACCTTCCTTCCCTCCACCTCTGCCCCAGGAGACCCATAAGGAGAGGGCTTCCCCTTCTCCAACACACTTCATTCTCTGATACTCAATACTGAGAGGAAGGCAGGAGCTTGGGTGGTGTGAGAGTCAACTCTGGTGCCAAACTCACTGCTTAGTTCTTCTGATTTTTATTTATTTATTTATTTTTACCAAGATTTTCATGGTGAAGGAAGCAGTGCATAAGCAAGCTCACTCTCTTTTGTCAAGGACCAGGTCCACCCTGATGAGCCACCATGGATGGCACCACTGTAATCCCCACAAGCCTGGGCCCAGGAGGTTGGATCAGAGCCCTCTTTGCCTCATCTCTGCATGCCTACTTCTCTGCCCTCCCTTAGGCCATTCTGACCCTTCTGCCTTTGAGGTCTTGCCTTCCCGCAGTCCTCCTGGCCCTCTTCCTCCCTAGCCTCTCCACTCTGCTCACGTGTTAGCTACTCAGGTGCTTTCTACTCAGACTTCAGAAATGTTAGCATTTTGCCCTATTCACATCCTCCTCCTCCTGTGGAATTCCAATGTGACGGGTCCAGTGAAATCCCAGGCCGTGGTTGCACTTGCTTGCCCTGCCTCCCTGAGGTAGCCTGTCCCCCAAAGGGAATACTCTCCATGCAAGCTTTATGCTCTGTTACACATAATAATATATAACATTCAAAACTGTTTTTACAAATACGCAGGAGGATTTCCTACTCTGTGTAACATTCTGCAACTCATTCTTTTCGCTCAGTATTTGGCTTTTGAGCTTGGTCCGTGTTGCTCTGTATAGACTTTCATTCACCATGTCTCCTTGTGCTGTAGAAACATCTTCACAACAGAAGCCCCACCAGAGCCCAGAGGGAGAGTGGAATTTAGAGAAATGGGGATTGACATCTGGTTTATGTTTACATCCTTTGGTCCTATTAACCAAGAAGATATTTTTATTTCTTTGTTTGTGAAAGCTTTCTACAAAAAAAGGCATCCATTTTCTAGATTTATTAATAGGGCAGTCCAAAGGTTTTATTTTTAGATTTGAAAGAAAGCAAAGAAGGCTTCTGAGATATGCACATTTCCCTTTGTTCCCATCTTCTTTGCAACATTCCACATTGCTAAAACACAAGCTTGAGCCCTTTTAAGCATGAGCTGACTTTCTACATGTGGATTATTTTTGAAAATATTAAAGTATTTTGGTTTTTCTGGGACTTCTAGTGGTACTTAAGTTTTGACATTACTTTGATAAGTTATATTTTAAATTTGTCTATACATATTTAATAATATATTTTTAAAATATGAATTTTTGTGTGTTTTTTTTTGTTTTTGTAAACAGCAGAAGGTATCAGTCCATATTAAGTACTAATTTGCTCTAATATTTTCAGCTGTTTGTGGAATTACACTTGGCAAAAAAAACCAGACAAACGTCTGCAGTTGTGACAGTTTGTCTTTCTGTTCCGCTTAACTCCAGAATAAATAATTCTAGTGAATTTTTTTCTAGGCGTGTAAGAACATAGGAATGATTAAAGTCGTCATAATACTTAAGGAGTTAGGGAAAGTTGAAAGTCTTTTTTAAGTGATTACCCTATAAAAAATGTAGCTTATAAGCAACTGTCTAAAATTTCTTAAGCTACTCTTCCAGGTTGTTTAAGACAAACAAAAATGTAGTATTAAGCTGTTTATTTTTAAATTACACAAGTAAAGCATCACTGCAGAAAATTCAGAAAATGCATATGAAAATCACTCTGGGAATTCCACTACGTGGAGAAAACGGCTGTTGCTATTTGGTCTGTATCTTCCTAGACCAAGGGTTCTGACTCATGGTTGAAAATCCATGGGTTCCATGACCTTGGATGGGAAAAATACTTCATCTTGATTTTCACTAACCTCTCACTGAAAATTCAGTTTTCCTTCAGTGACAAATGTGGGCCACAGACTATGGTAGTATTAGGAGTACCTGTGCCTTTGTCACCAATAGAGATGAGAGGTACTTTCTTATCACATTACAGTTACAGATATTTTGGAAACATCATTTTTTCTCGTCATGCTTCAAACCTAGGGTAGTTATTAGACCTAATTATTTAATGGTTTCCTAAAGAAGCACATATTACTCTGCACCCATGTCGATGTATGTTGTTAGTCAATTTCTATGCATTTAATTTTATGCATTTCAAAACATTCTTCTGAGGGGAGGGTTCCAGAGAGCCCAAAGGGTCCATGGCAGAAAAAGGTTAAGAACACCTGTGTACATTATACCATGCAACTACAAACATCGGAGCAGTCAGCACTTGAGTAGTCAGTATGTGGGGAAAGAGCCTAAAGAAAGCCCTAGAGCACAAGTGCAATAAATGGAGAAAAAATGACATTTAAAGCTTACTTCAAATTATTCTATCAAATATTTTTATTAACCCATTTAGTGTTCTGTAGAATCCGTGCAAAGTGTAATGCAACTAAAGCTGTTCAAGTATACTTCTTTTTAAGATTTGTTTTTATTTTTAAGTAATCTCTACACCCAGTGTGGGCCTCAAATCCACCACCCCGAGATCCAAGAGTCACATGTTCCACCAACTGAGCCCGCCAGACACCCCAAGAATACTTTTAATACCACATAAATTGCTTGGTAAATAATAGTGTCAAAGTCACCTTTGTTGTTGGCATTTAAACATTCTTCTAGAGTTTTCCTTATGCACTCTTGTGCATACATATTGTTTTAAATAAATAGGATTATACAACATGTGCTGTTGTAACTTGCCTTCCTTCCTCAATGGTAGGTTGTAGATATCTACCCATGTCAGTAAAAATAGATTGATAACACCACCTTTCCCTAAGATAAAAATAACTTAATTGCATTTTCTTTTTTTTAAAGATTCATTTATTTATTGGAGAGAGGGAGAGAGCAGGGGGAGGCACAGAGGGAGAGAGAGAATCCTGAAGTAGACTACCTGCTGAGTGCAGAGCCCGATGCGGGGCTCAATCCCAGGACCCTGAGATCATGACCTGAGCCAAAATCAAGAGTTGGTGCTTAACTGACTGAGCCACCCAGGCGTCCCTTAACTGCATTTTCTAATTATAAAAATAATAATCTGTTCAATGGAAAAAATTTTTAGAAAATAAAGAGGAAAAGTAAGAATTGCCTATAAACATGGCACCTACAGATAGATAACATCTGGCTAATGTCTTTACACCATCATATATTTTTTTTTGAGAGAGAGTGCGTGTGGGTGAGTGGGGGGAGAGAATATTTTTTTAAGATTTTTAAAAAATGTATTTGAGAGAAAGAGCAAGCACAAGCAGGGGGAGGGGCAGAGTGAAAGGGAGAAGCAGACTCCCAACTGAGTGGGGAGCCTGACACGGGCCTTGATCCCAGAACCCTGAGGTCATGACCTGAGCCAAAGTCAGACACTTAATCGACTGAGCCACCAGGCACCCCGAGAGAGAGAATCTTAAGCAGGCTCCACGTCCAGTGTGGAGCCTGACACGGGGCTTGATCTCATGATCCTGAGATCATGACCTGAGCCAAAATCAAGAGTCAACGCTCAACCGACTGAGCCATCCAGTCACCCCTTTACACCATCGTTTTTGATGAGTACATGACATTTCATTGAGGTCTGTGCCTCGATTTAATTAGGGGCATATCCATTGATTATGTGTTTTCATTGCGCCGAATGGCAGGTATGGCTGTGTGCTGATGATTCCACTCTGTGCCTGCATCTCTTGATTTCATAGGACTATTTGTTATAGTGACACTCAATTCTAAATGATGGTATTGTTCCACATTTAGTAACTTTTCATCTGGCCAATACAGTTCAGTTTAAGTACAGAATTCTTTGCTGCTCCATGCTGAAAGATCTGCAGTTCATCAGGCTGTCATCCAACCATTCATTCCATGATGGAGTTAGGTGTCTACAGTACCTCAGGCACTGTAGTAGGCAGGCTGTAGGATGACGGAGACAAATTGGTACCTTTCCTCATGGAACTTAAGTTTGGCGGGAGAGACAGACTTTAAATAATTGACAAGTAATTATGTAATTACAGCAGGTTAAGTGCTCTGAAGGACGCGGGGGATGGGGGTGGGGAGAGGGGTATTCACCATGATCATGAGTAATAGGGAAATAGTCCAACTTGGGAGGAATAAGGAAACCTGTGCTAAGGAGGCAGTATTGAAGCCGAGAATTGAGGGGTGAACAGAAGTGGGCAAGATGCAGAGTGGAGGAGGGCTTTCCTAACGGAGAAGAGCATGTGTGAAGGCCCTGAGCCTGGGAGGAGCTTAGCTGTCTGAGGCACTTAAGGAAGCCCTGTGTGGCTGGAGCAGAATTGGGCGTGGGTGGCAGTGATTCAGGGAGACAGGTTGATGGGCTAGGTGCAGGGTTTTTTTTTAAGATTTTATTTATTTTAGAGCGAGTGAGTGTGCTTGTGCAGGGGGAGGGGCAGAGGGATGGAGAGAATCTCAAGCACACCGCGCTGAGCACAGAACCCAGCTCGGGGCTGGATCTCAACAACCCTGAGATCATGACCTGAGTGGAAATCAAGAGTCAGGTGCTTTAACCAACTTAGCTACCCAAGGGCCCTAGTGCAGGATTTTTTATGTTAATGTCAGAGGCAGTAGGAAACTATTGAAGGGTTAGGTTGTTTGGGGTTTGAGTTTTTATCAAAATATTACAGCCACTCGATAACAATATAACTTGTCTCAAAACAGGTTATGGTGGCAACAACAGCCTACCCCTTCCTCTTCCTGTTCCACAACCCAGATATGACAGCTTTTAACTGTTTCTACTTTCAGTTTCTTTGATGGTTACCTTCAAAATTAAATGATATGCTTATACATCTTTCTTCATTTACCAACTTTGGGGACTTATGTTAACTCCCTGAAATGAAAGAGGATGACTTAGCATACATCACCTCCCATGTTGAGACTCATATTCACATTTTCTCTGTAACTGCAGTGGTTCCTGTTCCATCAACTTTAGTCCACATGGCACTTCCCTTCTGTTAAGGTGAGGATACTAATGACCCTGCTTTTCCTCCCACCTTTTCCCCACTTTTACCTCCTAAAAGCTACACTTGACCATATCAGTTCTTACTATTCTCAACATTTGTGTTCTGCCCTGCAACCACATCCAAGTGGTCATAAGTTAATTCTAAAGTTGAAAACCTGTCAGCATCATTGATACTGTTACACATACGTAAATATTGTTTACCCTGAGGCCAAGTCACAAATGCTAGGATTACATTTCCTTCTTTATAGGTCTGGAGTCACAGTTGCTAGACCACTCAAAGGAGAATGACCAAGCAAGGTAAATTGGATCCTCTTTTCTTAGACTACATCACCTGCTTCAGATCCTTGCCACAGTTTAACCTGCTTCATATTTGGACCTTGGTTTTCTTGTACAGATCTTCCCACTGTTTCTGATTGCCTTTTGTTCTTTAATAGTATTCCCTGATCTGGTTGTAAAATCTTTTCAGCCATGCTGTTTCTTTCTTGCAGTTCTGTGTCATCAACTCCCCTTCCCCTCTCACAGATTCCACTCAGAGCTCTCTGTTCCCCTCCTGCAATCTGGACGAGTGCTTGCTCTCTAAGGTTGTACGCAGCTGCCACCTGGATCTTCCTTTCACTGAGCTCTTGGGTTGGAGCCACTGTTTCCCAAAAGCCATGTCTTTTACATGGCTTACTCCTTGTTTTCTGGAATACATCTTTAAATAACTTACCATGGTAGGGTGTGTAAACTGTAGTGGACACTCTTGTTGCTTACTCATGTCCATTCCCTCTTTACCCATTCCTAACAGAACCCTGGTATAATTCACCTTTCTACCTTACTCCCACCACCAGCAAGGATCCTTAAGTCATTCCACACATTGCATTCCCTTAGCAACTGTTATTGATCAAGGTTGGACCTATGGTCTCAGTTGGTCCACTCAGAATGAAGGGAGGGGCTTTTTTTTTTTTTTTAAGATTTTTATTTGAGGGGCGCCTGGGTGGCTCAGTCGTTAAGCGTCTGCCTTCGGCTCAGGTCATGATCCCAGGGTCCTGGGATCGAGCCCCGCATCGGGCTCCCTGCTCCGCGGGAAGCCTGCTTCTCCCTCTCCCACTCCCCCTGCTTGTGTTCCCTCTCTCGCTGTGTCTCTCTCTGTCAAATAAATAAATAAAATCTTTAAAAAAAAAAAAAAAGATTTTTATTTGAGAGAGAGAAAGAGAGAGAGATCATGAGGGTCAGAGGGAGAAGCAGACTCCCTGCTGAGCAGGGAGCCCGATGCGGGACTCGATCCTGGGACTCCAGGATCATGACCTGAGCCGAAGGCAGTCACTTAACCAACTGAGCCACCCAGGCGCCCCAGGAAGGGCTTTGATGGTACGTTCCGGGTAGACTGTATTTCCCTCACTGGATGTAAATCAGGAAGATGCTGTTAGCAGCTCTGGTGTAACCTCAGATTGAGGTACTGTGCCTCACTTAGTAGGAAGTAACAGCACTTCCTCACCAAGGATGGGGGAGCAGAGGGACAGGAGGAATCTGGGGCCTGCCCCAGCTCTGGGCTTCCAGTTATATGAAAGAATATATTTTCTTATTGTGTAAGCCAGTTTCAGTTGGCTTTTCTGTTACTTGCAGCCAAAAGCATTGTAACAGACAGTCTTCTGAGTCATTGCATGTGTGAAATGCTTTTCTTCTGTTCTTCTATTCTATTGACTGAGCATAAGATTCCAAGTTGAAAATCATTTTTCCTCCTGACTTTGAGGGCACTGCTTCCAGTGTCTTCTAGCATGCAAAGTCACTAATGGAAGAAACATCTGATGTCAATCTGTTGTGGTTCTTTTGTAGGTGGACTTCTTTTCTCTCTCCTTCCCTGGAAAATTTTTAGGATTTTTTTTCTTTTTCTTTGGTGTCTTGAAATTTCATGAGAATGTGTCTGGAGTTGTGTCTTTTTCATTCATTATACTGGGGTCATTCAGTCAGAATACTTTTGTCTGTTGTCAGCTCTTTTTTTAAAAATATGTTTCATTTTTCCATTTTCTCTTTTTTATGGAGATTCCTTTTAGCTTAATTTTGGACTTCTTATATTGGTCCTCTGTTTCAATCTTCTCATATTTTCCTTTTGTTTTCTTTCACTCTGAATTTTGGAAGATCTCCTAGACTTTATTTCCATCCCTTCTGTTAAATTCTTTATTTCAGCCAAATCTTTTTCTCTACTTACTGTGAAGCCTGTGTGCCCACTGCCTAGATTCAACAATTGTTAACATTTTGACATATTTGCTTGGTCTATTTAGAGATGTGCATTTTTATATCTTTTTGCTGACCATTTGAAAGGAATTCGCAGACATCATGACATTTCATCCTTAAGTACTTCAGCATACATATCCTAAAAATAAGGACATTTTCCAATATAACACAGTGCCCTGAGCAATCTAAAAACATTAACAGTTCTCTAATGTTGTCATCAGACAGCCATTCTAAATTCTGATTTTTCCCAAATGATTCTTATAGCTGTTTGGGAAGAGGGAAACTAGAAAGCAATTAAGATTTATACCTTACATTCGAGTATGTTTCCTTTTTCTCTTTTAAGAAGAATAGCCTCCTCACTTCCAGTCCACCTGCAACATTGACTTTTTGGAGCAACCAGCCCAGCTGTTTTACAAAAGGCCCACATTCTACATGTGTCTCTTCCTGTTTATCCCTTATAATTAATTATAAATGAGAGGTTAGATTTGAGGGCTTGTTGGGGCGCCTGGGTGGCTCAGTCGTTAAGCGTCTGCCTTTGGCTCAGGTCATGATCCCAGGGTCCTGGGATTGAGCCCTGCATCGGGCTCCCCACTCCGCGGGAAGCCTGCTTCTCCCTCTCCCACTCCCTCTGCTTGTGTTCCCTCTCTTGCTGTGTGTCTCTCTCTGTCAAATAAATAAATAAAATCTTAAAAAAAAAAAAGATTTGAGGGCTTGTTTAGGTAACCATTTTGGGCAAGATTATTTTGTATTAGTATCAGATCAGGAGGCATATACTGGATAGTTTTCCTGTGGTTCCTGATGCTATGTTTCACCATTTGGTTGAAGAAGCAGAAGACTGCCAGATCTTTCCAGATGCAGATGCACAGTTTTCCTGTTGTAATTGATAAGTAATATGTGGTATGATGCTTTGGCATGACACAAAGATTCTGTTTCCCAACAACTATTCATCTGATGATTTTAGCATTCATTGGTGATCCTTGCTTGCCTCAGTCTATTATTTCATTGGGAGTTACAAAATGATGGATTTTCTAATTCTGTCATCTCTTCTACATTTAATATTGGCATTCTTCTGTAAAGAACTTCCCCTCATCAAATAAGGAGGATCTATATTTCCTCCTAAAAAAACAGCATAAGTACTAAATCTTTGCCTTTAACTACTAAATTAATTACTAAATCCCAGAGTAAGGAGTTGGTGTAATAGTCACGCCCAGATGATGGCAAACTATCTGCTGTTGTGTTTTCTCTTCTCTTTCATGTAAGTATGGACTCGTGGATTTTTATTTATGGAATGTTTTACAATTCAGCTACAGTCACTGTTTTTTTTAATCAAAGTATTCCAGATTTGGTCAGTGTGAGTCCCTTCATGCTGGCACCCGTGTCCTCTTGGCATACTCTCATCAATTAGTCTTTGAGTGATTCTTTGCTTTCTGGCACAGGAAAGCATGTGTACTTTTTCCATGTGTGCTTTTCCTGCCCCAAAACTGGTTCCAAGAGTTCTGATTCCTTTTAGTGGAAAATGGTATTTAGGAGCCAAGATTTGGGTGCTAGATGTGTTCATTCTTACTGGGGTGACATTCTTTCTAGGCTCTCTCAGTGGACAAAACTAAAAAATATGCTGAAAAAAGTTTTAAACTTGTATACATAATGGTGTGTTTTTGTGGAAATTTAACATTTGAGGGCTTGTCTTTAACTTTTATCCTTTTATATCTTTTTCTTACACTGAAAATGTGGATTCTTTTTTTTAAGATTTATTTGTTTATTTGAGAGAGAGAGAAAGTGCACAAATGGGGGGGGGCAGAGGGAGAGGGGATGCAGACTCCCTGCTGAGCCGGGGAGCCTGACGATGCAGGGCTCAATCCCAGGAACCTGAGATCATGACCTGAGCCAAAACCAAAAGTCGGACGCTTAACCACCTGAGCCACCCAGTTGCCCCGAAGATTCTTTTTTTAAAAAAAAAAAGATTTTATTTATTTGACAGAGACACAGCGAGAGAGGGAACACAAGCAGGGGGAGTGGGAGAGGGAGAAGCACACTTCCCGCTGAGCAGGGAGCCCGATGTGGGGCTCGATCCCAGGACCCTGGGATCATGACCTGAGCTGAAGGCAGACGCTTAACCGACTGAACCACCCAGGTGCCCCGCCCCGAAGATTTTTAATTTACATACTTATTTGCTTTATCTAATAATATACATAAAATAGTTATAAAATTATAATATTAATACTACTACTAACCTGCAGTCTCAGTGGTTGAAGAATCAGGACAGAGTTCACAGCAACCACAGCAGCTGGAAACCAAGAGTAGAAATCCTGGAAAGCAGATAGCCACAGGCAGGGGGCACAAATTCTTCTTATAAACTTGGCTAAATTTCAGCTAAGGCAAAAGAAATGAACAGATTTCAGATGCTGTCCACCATAGGGAAGAGTTTGGAGTTTGAATTCTACCACGTTGACTTCCTGCTAAAATAAATCGATACTCTTTATTGGAACATAACAGAACCCAAAGTTTGACAGTGTATCATTCACAATGTCTAGACATTTGGAAAAATAGGAAAATGTGACCCTTACTCAGGAGCAGGGATAAGCAAATTTTTTTTCTGTATGTAGTAACTTTTTAGGCTTTCCTGGCCATATAGTCTCTGTCACAACTATACAACTCTGCTGTTGTAGTGTGAAAGCAGCCATAGACAGTACATAAATGAATAGGCATGATTGCATTCCAACAGATTTTTATTTACAAAAATAGGCAGAGGGTCACATTGGGCCTGCTGGTCATACTTTGCCCACCCCTGTTCAAGAGAAAAGGCAATCAATGGCAGCCTACCCCAGGATGACCCAAGTGTTGGAATTAGCAGAGAAGGATTTTAAAGCAGCTATTGTAACTATGCTCAAAGACATAAAAGAAAATATGCTCGTAACGAAAACACGAATCAGTAGCCCTAAATCCACTCATATAGATAATTACGTTAAATGAAAATGGACTAGACATTTTGGTTAAACGGCGAAGATTGTGGGCTGGATTAAAAAAACAAGGCCCGGGGTGTCTGGGTGGTTCATCGGTTAAAAGCATCTGACTCTTGATCTCAGCTCAGGTCTTGATCTCAGGGTCATGAGTTCAAGTCCTGTGTTGGGCTCTGTGCTGGGTGAGCAGCTTACTTTAAAAAAAAAAAATCAAAGCCCAGCTATATGTTGTCTATAAGAGAAGCAGTTTTAATATAAAGACACCACTAGGTTGAAAATAAAAGGATGGGAAAAGGTATATTGTGCAAACAGTAAGCATAGGAAAGCTGGAGTAGCAATATTAATATTAAAAAAAAAGCAGACTTCAAAACAAAGGATATCACCAGAGATAAACACACTTCATAATGAGAAAAGGGTCAGTTTATCAGGAAGACATTAACAGTCACAAATATGTATGTGTCTAATTACAAAGCTGCAGAATACATGAAGAAAAATATAAAATTTAAAACTTTTGCTCTTCAAAGGATACTGTTAAGAAAATGAAAAGACAAATCACTGAGAAAATAGTTGAGACAAGTCATAGAGAAAATAGAAAATCATATATTTGACAAAGGGCTTGTATTTAGAATATATAAAGTACTCACAGTTCAATAATAAAAAGGGGAAAAGATTTTAATAGATACTGCACAAAGGAAGGCACCTGAATGATGACCATGAGAACATGCTTAACATTACCCGTCAGAGAAATGCAAATTAAAACCACAGCGAAGTACCACTACACACCCACCAGAATGGCCAAAATTGAAAATTGACAATACCAAATATTGATAAGGATGTTGAGTATGACTGAATGAGAAATGGTACCAGGGAACTTTTCTGTGGCCATAGTGATGTTTTCTATCTTAAAAGAGGTTTGGCGGGGCGCCTGGGTGGCTCAGTCGTTAAGCGTCTGCCTTCGGCTCAGGTCATGATCCCAGGGTCCTGGGATCGAGCCCCGCGTCGGGCTCCCTGCTCTGTGGGAAGCCTGCTTCTCCCTCTCCCACTCCCCCTGCTTGTGTTCCCTCTCTCGCTGTGTCTCTCTCTGTCAAATAAAATCTTAAAAAAAAAAAGAGGTTTGGCTCATACAGATGCATGCACTTGACAACTCATCAAGTGATACACTTGAAAGATTTGTCATTTCACTAGAGGTAAATTTTACCTAAAAAAAATGATAATGAGTTTTCAACTCTAGTTAATGATATGCATGCCCAAAGTATTTGGGTATACTGGTGTGCAAACTTTGAAATGCACCAAAAATAAGATGGATTGCTGGATAAATGAATGATGTCAACAGCAGCAGAGTCTAGGTGATGAGAATGTGGGGGTGTTCTTTGTGCAGTTTGCTCAGTTGTTCTGTATGTTTGAATTTATTCTTTATAATATGTTGGGGAAAAGTCACTCACTTGGAGTAGTTCTTTTCTGTGTGGTTATGTTATTGATTTGATATACAGCTAGTTTTATTTGTTTTCAGCATTGTTTGCTTTTTTCTCTATTTTTGGAATATGTAAAGTATTTAATGGTTCAAAAGTCAAGCCTAATTTAATATGGGGAATTGCTACTTCACTGAATCTTGTTTAGTTATGATCGTAGAATAGTAAGTTACGATTGTAATAGTGGTTCTTCATATTAATGGCTTATAGGCCCACACTTTATGTACATGTAAGCAACATTGAAATGCAAGATGATGTCTGTTGAATCTAGTATAATAGACTTGAAATTTTTTAAGCCAACCCTATATGAGAAATATATACTCAGAGGTCACATTTCTGTTTCTACCCCCCTTGGTCCCCTTATAGGTGATCATTTTATTAGTTTTTTGCTCATCCTTCTAGTGTTTCCTCTTACAAAGATAGGCCAATAGACATGTATTCTTATTTCTCCTTCTTCCTTACATAGAAAGTTAGCATGATGGATATGTTTCACGTTTTCACTTGGTCTGTCCTGGAGATCGTTCCCTATCATTGTAGATTCCCTCCTTTTTTATGGCAGTATGGAGTTTTCTCTTCCTCATTCTTTTTGTTCCTGCTGCATAGACTCCGTTGTATAGATGAACTATGCTTTAGTTGAGCAGCTCTCTATGGATGGACATTTGGATCCTTTTCAGCCTTTTCCTATTGTAAACAATGCCACACTGTTGTTTTGTATTTGTACCTAATCCGTTTTTAATCTCTGAACTCTTTTATTGTCTGTTTCTTTCTTGTTTGGGGACACTTCTGTTCTGGTTTTATAGCTATATTGTCTTCTAGAATGTTTCCCAGAATATTTCCTCTAGGGACAGAATTGGTCTCTCTTCCATGTTGCTGGATCTCTTCCCCTAGCCCTGGAGAGCCGTTCAGGTTGGGAACAAGAGGCCTGGGTAGCTGGCACACTGCCTCTGCTGTGGTGGAGTCCCCCATTCCTGTAGGGTCTCTCCCCGAAGAGGGATTTGGAGTAGGAGTTCTGTAGGGGGCAGGGCAGGTTAACCAGAGTTGGCTTTGCAGGGTAAGCAGATAGGAGTCAGCCCTCATGCCATGGACCCTCAGAGGCCAGATAGAGATGGGCTTCACCTGGGCTGCCGTCAGCCATACCCGGAGCCTTGCTGGGAGGAAAGGAAAGTTCCAGCCCTTCCTGGATTTAGAAAAGACCCCTTGGTTTCTTGCCCATGGGAGAAAGTGGCACCTTGCCACTGAAAGGGTGCTCCACGGACCAGCCCCAATATCATTAGCTTCACATGGGAGTTTTCTGGAAGTGCCCTGCCCCAACCTTCTGGATCACAATCTGATGCTCTGCAAGCCCCCCAAGTGATCCATGTGTGTGCGAGTTTGAGGGGCACTGCTTGTCCCTGGTCTACTCTGAGAGCCTCTTTGGGGTTCTAACCAGCACATGGGCTCCCATTTCCTTTGTAGTACATTCTGCTCTGTTCCATTAGTCAACATATTCCTCCTACTTCTAGCGTCTAGAAATTTGTGAAATATATCTGTTCAGAAGTCCCCTCCTGCTATCATCTTTGTTGGAGGTTTCTTCCTCTTTATACATCTGTACTTTGTTTCTTCAAGGTTTGAAGGGCTAGGTAGCAAATGCATGTATATAGTTTGTTATTGTTTAATGAAGGATTTTAAGCAGGGACCTAGCTGTAACGTGGTGAACTTCATCAGAGGTGATGGGGACAGAAGCCAGATTGGAGTGAGTGGGAGGTGAGGAAGTAGAGATCAGGTATAGACAACTCTTTGAGAAGTTATGCTTTGATGAGGACCAGAGAAGTGAGAGTGGGGTTGAGGGCAGTGGTGTTGCAGAGGGTCTTTTTCTTATTTATTTGTCAGAGAGAGAGAGCACAAGCAGGGGGAGTGGCAGGCAGAGGGAGAAGCAGGCTCCCCACTGAGCAAGGAGCCCAATATGGGGCTCGATCCCAGGACCCTGGAATCATGACCTGAGCCAAGGCAGACACTTCACCAACTGAGCCACCCAGGCATCCTGAAGTCACAGGGATCCTTGGTTAAGGTTCAGTAGTCTTGTAAGAATTAGAGCTCACACAGTGCTGGAGGCCAGAGGTGCAAAATTTAGGTGTCACAAGGCCCCACTCCTTCCAGAGGCTCTAGTGGAGGATCCTTCCTGCCTCTTCCAGTGGCTGGCAGCTGCCTGGCAGTCCTAGATGTTCCTTGGCTTGTGGTCACATCACTGCAACTGGTGCTTCCATCTGCACTTGGCTTCTCACCCTAATCCAGGAGGAGCTCGTCTTTAGATCTTTCACTTAACCACATCTGCAAAGACTCTTCTCCCAGATAAGGTCACATTCAAGGGTCCAGGGATTAAGGTATGTATGAACCTTTTTGTGGCCACCATTGAACCCACTATAGAAGCCTGTCCATCACCAGGGCAGAAGGGCCCAGGGAAAGCCAGGAGTCCCCGCAGAACAGTTGTTTTCAGTGGAATCCAGGCTATAAGCAGAGGGACAGTGGCCATTCAGTTTTATTTTGTGTAGCACGACCACAGTATTTTAGCTAACGGAGCTCTCATGGTAGACTTAATGAGATGTTTATCTTGTCCTGAGTGGTCTTCACACAGCACCCATGTAACTCCTGGCTTTCTGGCTGCCACAGTTTGGGAGCTGTAACAGAACAACCTTGTTATTCCCTGGAAAGTTTGTGTAGTTAAAATCAAGGGTTCCTTTAAGTCTGTTCTCATACCCCTATACCTTGCACTGTGACTAGATATGGAAATGAAACATTAATAAGTGAAAGTGCCAGGGCGCCTGGCTGGCTCAGTGGGTAGAGCACGTGACTCTTGACCTCAGGGTCATGAGCTCAAGCCCCACATTGGGCATAATGTTTACTTTTAAAAAAACGTGAAAGTGGGGCACCTGGGTAGCTCAGTCGTTGGGCATCTGCCTTCGGCTCAGGTCATGATCCCAGGGTCCTGGGATCGAGCCCCACATCGGGCTCCCTGCTGGGCTAGAAGCCTGCTTCTCCCTCTCCCACTCCCCCTGCTTGTGTTCCGTCTCTTGCTGTGTCTCTCTCTGTCAAATAAATAAATAAAAATCTTTTTTTTTTTGAGGAAGTGAAAGTGCGGGGCGCCTGGGTGGCTCATTCGTTAAGCGTCTGCCTTCGGCTCAGGTCATGATCCCAGGGTTCTGGGATCGAGCCCCGCATCGGGCACCCCACTCAGCGGGAGGCCTGCTTCTCCCTCTCCTGCTCCCCCTGCTTGTGTTCCCTCTCTCACTGTCTCTCTCTGTCAAATAAAATCTTTTTAAAAAAAAAGTGAAAGGGCTTTTACAATTGTGCTCATTTAAAAAAAATGACTTTTTAAAAGGTGCACGTGGGGGCGCCTGGGTGGCTCAGTCGTTAAGCGTCTGCCTTCGGCTCAGGTCATGATCCCAGGGTTCTGGGATCGAGCCCCGCATCGGGCTCCCTGCTCAGCGGGAAGCCTGCTTCTCCCTCTCCTACTCCCCCTGCTTGTGTTCCCTCTATCACTGTGTCTCTCTCTGTTGAATCAATAAATAAAATCTTTTTAAAAAAAAAATAAGTAAATAAATAAAATAAAAGGTGCACGTGCCCTGAAGCATAGCCACAACTTTTTGCTCTTTCTCAAAGTCAGACAACTTTTACAGTAGCTGCTGCTGGTGCCAGAAAGTGTAGCCCTAATCGTTTCCATCATCTGCAAAAGTAGAGCTCCTTCTGTGTGTCCAGCTGAGTGCCTCCATACCCAGCTTCAATAATAAGCCTTTGTCCTTGCAGGCACTCAGATGCCAGTGAAGGCTCCATCTGCTCCCTGGCCCAGGCCTCCCTCGTATCCTCACTCATCTCCTTCCCAGTGCGAATGGCATGGGCAGTCGTGATAATTCCCTGGCATGCCACCTCCACAGCCTCACCACTTCCATGCTTTGTCATACTCTGTTGTCAAAGCCTTAACCCTGATGAAATTCAGTCATCACCTGCCACACAGCTGAATAGAGCCCCCTGACTTCTCTGGCTAGCATACAACAATTCCCCAGTCTCTCCTTGCCTCTCCCACCCTCCTCATCAGCCATCACACCTTCTCGCAGCTGATACCTCATTCATTTCCTAGTTCTTGGAGAGCAGGGAAGCAGTCCAAAGAGAGCATCAGCAGGTCCTGCATCTCCTCACCAGCATCTACCCCCCACCCCATACCCCAACTCCTCTCTTGGGCCCTTGCTCCTGTTCCTGTTCTGGGCCATCTCTGCAGCCCTCTCCTGTGTCAGGAATTCTTTCCTCAATGCTGGATCCTTCCCATCCCCCTTGAAGCCTGTTGCTACTTCTCCAACTTTGACAAAAGTGGCCCTTGACCCCACCACCCTTCCAGCTTCTTTGCTTCCATTTACCAGCAGGACTCCACTCTGTCTCTCTACACACTTTCTTGAGATCTCTCTAGTTGGCCCTTTGCTGACATGAATGATGACCTTTGTGTTGTTAAATCCAGGAGCCAGTTGTTAACTTCTCTTTCCTGTCAGTATCAGTGATCCCAGTTACCTACATGAGTCAGTCCCTTCCCTCCCTCGAGGCTTTGCATCAGTGTATACCTTCTCAGTGGGGCCTACCCTGACCACCCTGTTTCTTCCAAGCCACAGCTTTGGTCCCTTTCTAACAGAATAGGTGACTGACCAAATTTCTATCATCCCTGCAGGCAAGATTGTCCACCGTATTCAAAGACCCTTGGTAGTTCTCAAGAGGTCCTTTGTGAGTGTGTGCTGGGTCTTCCTCTGTGCCCCATGTGATGTTGGAGGGCCTTGGGCTCATACTTCTCCACCTTCACTCCCCAGGTGATCTTATCCAGCTTCATGGCTGTCTATCCATTTGCAAATCTCTGGCTACCAAATTTATGTCTCCAGGCTAACCAGGTCCCCTGAGCTCCAGACCCATGCTCCCAGTGCTGACTTAATATCTGCTTGTCTTCTAACAGGCTTCTCCAACTGTACCTGTTCAAACCTGGGCCTTGACACCACCACCCCCTCAATGCCTTCTCTTTCCCTGGTCTTCTTGCTCCTTGGGCCAGAAGCCTGGTGCTAGTTACCCACATAGCTTCCACACCATGTCCCATTTGTCCACAGGCCCTGTTCATTCTCCCTGACAAGTTCCCATCTCTGCTGGTCCCATCCTGGTCCAAGCTCCCAGCCTTGCTGCTTGCTGCCTGCATCTCTGTTCAGTCCTGCAACGTGCAGGCTGGAGTATGGCATTCTTTTGTTCAGGACCCTCCCTGGGGCCCCCCCTCACTCAGAATTAGAGCCAAAGTTCTTACAGTGGCCTGGTGTGATTACCTCTCCTGCCACTCTCCTGTCATTCATCCACTGTGGCTTCCCTAGCCTCCCTTCCTGGACCATCTGGGTATACCCCTGCCCTCCCCTCTCTTGGGGACATTCTTCCCCCAGGTATTACACGGCTCCCTTTTTGATCTCCTTCAAGTCTACTCAAATGTCACCTTCTCAGTGTGGCCCTCCACACTGAGGCAGCTGACATCTGCCTCTACCCCACCAGTTTTTCCTGTCTAGCCTAGCACTTGTCACCATCTGCTATATGCTGTTTTAGTCATTGGTTTTATTTGTGTTCTGTCTCTGTCTCTGTCTCTCTCCCTCTCCCTCTTCCTCCCACTAGAATCGAAGCCCCATGAGGGCAAGGATTTTCTTACTTCTTCCCTGCTGTTATCTCCAGTGCCTAGAATCATGCATACTTGCTGCATGGATGGATGCAATGAATTCCGTAGTGGGACCGTGCCCTAACATTTTGTCTTACGCTGAGAGGGACAGAATAGAATGCAGCCTGCTCTGCTGTTGACTCATTAGCTTCTCTGTGGCCAAGAGGGACAATTTTGTTTATGGGTTAATCAAACCTGCAGTCTGGAGTCAGAAGGTACACATAAAGGGCAGATATGTGGAGTGGTTAGTTTGATTTACTTTTGGGGGATTTGCAGTTATCCAAAAACATGGAACAAATTGATGAAAGCCTAAATAACACCCACACAGTTACCCCACTTTTTAAACATACATCCTCTATGAGTGTGTAATTTAACAGCATGATTTTCCAGTGCAGCTTTGCAGAACAGGAGAAATGAATTTTAAAGACTGTCAGGTGTCTTTGCAATCTGTGGCTTCGTATTTGTGTAACAACATTTGTGTTTTACCAACAGATGTGCTGCTTAAAGTACCCATGAGAATGGCCTTTATTAAAGGTTTTCCGCCCGACTGGGCGGAACCTGAGGAACTGATTGCTGAGAAGAGGCTGACACTGCCCACCCCAGCTCTCAGGCCTGAGGAGCCTGACCACTCCCCTCCTTGGGCCCTTAGGGACCCCTACAGACATCGGGGGTAGCCCCCATAGCTAAAAAGGACAATGGTTTTCTGGCGTGTTGCTCTTTCCGTAGTGGGTTATGAGCTTCTGGAGCAGAGACCCCATGCAACTCCTCGGGACCTTCCCCTGTGTAGTACGGTGCCCAGCATGAGCGGCTGACGGAGTCACTCCTGAGTCTCCCAGGAGCGGTAAGGGGCAGAGTTTCTGGCTCACCAGCTGGCCTCCAAGCACACGTGTATGTATGACTGCTACCTGGACCTGGTGTCCAGGCTCACTCAGCAGGCTTGGGCTGCTCCTTTTCCTGCTCGGTGGCTGTAGTTTGGGAGAGCAAAATGCTCTGGCTAATTGAACTTTCAGAGTCTCAGCAATTTGAACAATGTGTTTGTTTTTGTTCTGGTCAGGTTACTGCTGTGAAGGCATCTGGTGGTGTAGGAGGTAGCGTGTTACGTCATTAATTGTTTTACTTTTAAGCTTTTTATATTTCTTGCAGTAAAGCAAGTTTTCTTTGAATAAATAATGCTGGGAACTTATCACATAGAAGGCATATGTGTTGTCCTCAATACATTCTGAATTATCTAGGTTTGTTTTTGTCTCTCGGATTCACTTATAAACAAATAAAGGCTGCATTTTTAGCCAACAGAAATAGGAAGAATCTCAGAATTTATTTTGTCATATTTCAGTAGCTTGCATTATAGTGATTGTGATAACTTGGTGAAATAGCCATGTAACAAGTGAACCTCACATGTGGTTTATTGTGAACATTTTGGTGTGGGTTTTGTTTGTTTCTAAGCACCTTGATACTTTTTTTGGTGTTGAATCCCCCATTTTGTGGCTCTTAGGTAGAAGTGGACCTTAGCTTCTACTTAAGAAAGCCTAAGCTGGGATTAATTGTCTTCTCTCCTGTGCCCTGAAGTCTGGAGGCAGGGTGTCCCAGTGGCCATTGCAGTGGCTCCAGAAGTATCTGCGATCCAGGGCCCCTCAATCCTTTTCTTCCATCACCCTAAGCAAGTACCTTCTATCCGCAAGGGTGCCCATGGTCACAGGATGGCATTTGCAGGTCTAGCCGTTGCATCCTTCTCTCCGGGTAGGAAGAAGGAGGCATGGAGGAAGGGCAGAAGAGCACTTCTGGGCTCACCTTCCAGTCCCACTGAGTAACTTCCATTTCTGTCTCCACATCTGTCAGTTTTTACTGAGGAACGAACTGTGGCTAGAACAGCAATCATTTATTTCACACTCAAAGGTCTAGGTCAGCTGCCAAATGGGGTTCAGATCGGTTCCCAAGCCTATCGTTCCAGGACCCGGAGGGAGAAACAACTGCCAGGGACAGTCTCTTCTTAGGCGGATGTCATTCCCGAAAGGAATGAGCAGAGACACAGAAGCTACTTACAGTCTCTTCCTCCTCAGTCTCATCAGTGGAAGCCAGGCCTATGAGCAGGTACAGAGCCAGTGGGCGGGGAGGTGTGCTCTGCCCATGGTTCATGGGGCAAGAGGAGGCATGAAGAATAGGACAGGCAGTGTACTCTGCCACCGTCTCATTGGCCAGAATGTCATCCCAGTTCTGCTGGGAAGCTGGAAAATGTCTTTCCTTAGCTGAGCACAGGGTCCTGCTAGGAAGGCCGACAGTGAACCTGGGCACTGAGGGGTGGCTGGCAGCGCCTGCTGCGGGTGACAGATCTCCCTCTCCTTGCTCCCTGGAAGCTACGGGATGGTAATGAGGCCTAAGCTTGGCCAAACCCATACTGTCCTCGGGCACTTTGACTCTTGAGGGACAGTGAGAGATAAGTCATGGTAGTGGCTTCCAACAGTAGTGGCTAATCCAGTGATGAGGCGGTGGTGGTGCCCAAGGTGGGGGTCCCAACCAGATGGCCCCTTTAGTGTTCTCAGTTGTGCAGCTGCTTCTCTGGGCTTAGTTCACGAGTCAACTCTCCATTTCCAGATCTGCCAAAGAACTTCTTTGTGATTGAAGTTAGCTAGATTTGGGTTCTGTTGCTTGCAACCCAGGATCTTGCTGCAGTGCATGGGGTCTAGGCAAGGTAAAAACCTGCTACTTTCACAATTTTATCTTAAGTATAGTGGACAAGCATAGGTTTTTGAGCCATGTGGCCTTACGATTAAATCCCAGGTCTCACCAGTAGCTGTCAAGTCACTTTTCCCTCCTTGAGCCTCACTGTTGCCTTTGGTAACATTGCTTTGCTGTCTTGCTGAGCACTCAGTGAGATTGTAAAGTGATGATTGTGAGAGTATTGGGAAAATGTCCTGCTCTGAGATATTTGATGGACTATATATTGTCTGGGTCATGGGCTTATAACGTAGGAATACTGGTAGTGCCTCAAAGGGCCGTTCTGGAAAGAGGTGAGGAAGGGCAGGAAGCACCATTAGTGCCTGCTTTGAGTGAGGCTCTCAGCGGACCCTGGCCTCTATCAAAGCCCGGTGCTTGACAAACAGAGGCTATTTGGTGAGTGAATGAATGCATGCATACATGCTTGGATGCAATTTCATGGGATTTGGGTGAGTCTGAAGGGTTTGAATAGTTCAGCTGCAGATCACCATCCAGTGAATCATCCTAGACTTAATGCCTCCAACTGGGCACTGGGAACAGTGATCTTGGGCTGTTCCACAGTTGTTTATTGTGAGTTGGGGAGATTTTTAAATTTCCTTTTCAGTCTAGACTTGAATGTAACAGTTCTTATTGCTAACTTACCACTAGTCACCACTAACAAACAAAGAGTGTGAACAGGAAATTTATAAAAGAAGAGATACAGGTGGCCAGTGAAGATAGGAATTCTGCCTCAGTGATAGAGACACAAATGAAAACAAAGAAGATGCCATTTCTACCTACTAAATTTGTAAAGGTTAAAAGGACAGGAAGAAGGAAAGAGACTTAGTGCCAACTAATATTGGGGTTTGATCCTGCCACACAGCTCACTCCCCACCTCCAGGGCCAGCCTGCACACCCAGCCAGGTGAGGTCTTTCCTTGTCTACCGGTGTGTTTGGATTTGCTGTTGAGCAGGTGACCCATGAACACGGTTCATAACTCAGGAAGTGCACACCATAGGGTGACCCTTGGTCTGGGCCACCCTGGCCCCTCTGCGGGGAACAGCTGCTTCCAGGGTCTGATATATTTCCTGTAAGGTGTTCTGTGCACGTACACATAACTTGAAACCTAATTTTATGTTCCCTGTACCTGCTCGGGTCAGTGTGGCTAAGGTATATTTTGTCCATTATGTCTGTTACTAAATTTACTAGCAATGAAGTTGTACGTAACTTTTATAAACTTCTGCAACATCTGTATTTATGTCTCCCTTTTCATTTTAGTATTGTTTACTTGTACCTTCTCTGTTTTCCTTGTCTTGGTAGAATTTTGTTGGTTTTATTACTTTTGCAAAGAGCGAACTTGTTGGCATTATTGTCTTGTATTGCTGTGCACCTACAACTCATTACACTCTGCTTTTATCTCTGTCTTGTCTTCTACTTTCATGGAGTACATTCTCTGGTTTTCTTTTTCTTGCTCCTCAAATTGTAAACTTAGCTCCTTGATTTCCAATCTTCTTTCCAAATACAAGCATTTAAAGCTGACCTGCAAACTATTTCAGATGCATGCATCAAGTTTTGATGTGTAGTATCATCATTTTAAGTCAGCTGAAAGGGTTTTTCAATTCCCTTTATGAGTCTTTCTTTGACATCCCCCCAATTATTTAAAAATGTGTTTTTTAAATTTCCAAGCATGTGGCTTTGTGTTTTTGTTTTGTTTTGTTTTGTTTTAGTCACTGTCATAAAAAAAAAAAATCAAGTTCCAACTAAACTGCAGTATGGTCTGAGAATGTGGTCTGTGTGACACGAGCCCTCGCAGCATGTTGAGAAATGCATGCTGCCTGAATGCGATGTGCAGCTGCCAGGTGGGAGTGCAGGAGCCCATATAAGCTCATCACCTCAATCTTGTTCACTGGGTTATGAAAATATACTCTCTTCTCACTGTCATTTTGTCTGTTTGATTTACCCACTGCTGGGGAACACGTGTCTCAGTATTCTCTGCTGCTGGACACATCAGTTTCTTCATGGGCTTTGTTAATTTGGGCTGTATTATTTATTTTGAAGCCAGGTTTTCAGGGTTTTTTTTTTTAAGATTTTATTTCAGACAGAGAGTGAGAGAGAAAGAGAGAGCACAAGTATGGGGGAGGGATAGAGGGAGAAGCAGACTCCCCACAGAGCAGAGAGCCAACCTAGGGCTCAATCCCAGGACCCTGGGATCCTGACCTGACCCAGAGGCAGACAGACACCTAACTGACTGAGCCACCTAGGCGCCCAGGTTTTCAGTTTTATATTCCTGGTGAATTGAACCCTTTGGCATTATGAAGTGACTGTCTTTATAATTAATAGGGCTTTTGCCTTGAATTTTACTACATCTGATGGGTAGTCGCACTGTACCACCTGTGTTTTTGGTCAGCACTGCCACTTTTCATTTTCTTTGCTTCTGTGTCTTTATGGGTTAGATGTAGGTCTTGAAAATGGCAAATAGCTGGATTTTTAAAAAATCTGTTTGATCCATTAACATCCATTTAATTGCTAATGCGTTTAGATTGTTCATACCACTTTATTTTGTACATTCTGTTTTTTCCACACTTTCTGTTCTTTATTTTTTCTTCTTTCTTGCCTTCCCTTGGATTGAGGGCTTTTTTTTAAAAAATGTGTAAGATGCATATAACATAATATTTACCATCTTGACCATTTTTTAAAAGATTTATTTATTTATTTGAGAGAGACAGCGACAGCACAAGCAGGAGGGCAGAGGGAGAGAGAATCCCAAGCAAACTCCGCATTGAGCTTGGAGCCCAACACGGGGCTCAATCCCAGGACCTCGAGAGCACAACCTGAGCCGAAACCAAGAGTCGCTTAACCGACTGCGCCACCCATGCACCCCATCTTGACCGTTTTTAAGTGTACACTTCAGTGGCATGAAATACATTCTCATTGTTGTGCTACTGTCTTTTGGATTGAAGCTGCTTCTTTTTTTTTTTTTTTTTTTTGGGAGAGGGCCTGCGCTCACATCTGTGGGAACGGGAGGGGAGGAGAGGGAAAAGAATCTCAAGCAGACTCCCTGCTGAGCATGGAGCCTGATGTGGGGCTCAATCTCAGGACCCTGAGATCATGACCTGAGCTGAAATCAAGAGTTGGGCACTCAACCAACTGAGCCACCCAGGCGCCCCTCAGATTGAGGTTTAATTGGTTTCACACAGTGTACATAGTGCCATCCACTGCCTTTTCATTTTCCATTTAGCAGTAGAAAATAAACATCTCCATTGTTATGGACCGAAGTGTTTGTGTGTCCCCTCCCCCCAGAATTCATGTGTTCACACCTTAACCCCCAATGTGATAATATTTGGAGATGAGGCCTTTGGGAGGTATTTAGGGTTAGAAGAGAACATGAGGGTTGGGCCCCCATGATGGGATTATTAATAGCTCACTCTCATCCCTCCTCCCATATGAATACACAGCAAGGGGTATAGCTCCTTATTTTGTCCCCATAGCTAAGACTTTTCATTAGGAGATTTTTTTTTTTTTTTTGCCTTCTCAAATTTATAAACCTAAACGAAAGGTGGCACATTAAACACCAGAACCCAAAACAGCTCAGCTAAGCTCAGGTGCCCCACAATTTTTGTCCCACAAGACGAGAGTTCGTGGATAACTACACAGTGGTTCCCTCAATATACTTCAGTTTGATAGTTGATCCTGGGAGTACAGAGAAGTCAAGGTCAAAGCACGTCTGGAAAATGATCTTAGGTTGAACAAGGTATTTTTTTTAAGATTTTATTTATTTATTTTAGAGAGAAAGAGCACGAGTGAGGGGAGGGGCAGAGGGAGAGAGAGAATCTCAAGCTGACTCCACACTGAGCGTGAAGCCTGACGCAGGGCTCGATCTCACGACCTTGAGATCATGACCTGAGCCAAAACCAGGAGTCGGATGCTTAACTGACTGAGCCACCCAGGCGCCCCTGAGCAAGGTATTATTAATGAATATTTCTATGAGCTCCAGGAACCTCTGATCTTCCAGAAGGTGGTCCATGGACCCTAGAGGTGTTGTCAGACATCTAAAGTTAGCTGGACAGGTCCTTTTCCACCCAGATGCTGCCCCCCACCCCATCCCCATCCCCATCTCAGGAGCCTCCCATTGCCCACTGGTCAGTCCACAGGTCTTTGGGTTGAGGCTGACATCCCATTAGGTGGCGACAGAGAGCACAAAAAGAAGTATGAAGGAAATAAAACCTGGTTTTGTTTCATGTTAGAAAAGGCACATGGGGTGTTCGTGCACATTAGTCAGATTTTACCACAGAAGGCATTTGAAGGTTTTTTGCCCTTTTTTCTCCCTCCTATTCTCCTCAACCCACTGCCTCCCCCACCACCCCCCTGCCTCCCCCAAAGTAAGGTAGTTAGATCAGAAGAGCAAACAGCCAAACACCACATCCTCCGGTCTCTGTCACAGTTGATAGCAGCAGCAGTCATGCAAGCTGGGAACCTGCCCCACCCTTCACTGCCCACATTCCTTTATTTCTCCCACCTGTGTCTTCTACATCCCTTCTTCCACCAACCTGGTTCAAGCCCTCATCTCACTTAGGACTCCTGCAATAACTTGCCAACTCTCCTACACATTTTTATCTTCCCTGAGGTCCCTAGAGTCAAATCTCACTCCCCTGCTTTAAACCCAAGAATGATACCCCTGTCTTCAAATGGCATCAGGGCCCCTGATGTGACCCCTGCCTCTTTCTGTCCTCTTCCGTTCGTTGCTGCTCTTTTTCTCATACATATACCCCTCAGCTGTATAGAACTGCTCTCATACTCCTGGCTATGTCCATCATTCCCTTGCCACATTTACTCCTCTTACTTATTCTTGAAGACTCAGTTCAAGTATCTCTTCCTGAAAAGAACCCTAACTAAGCCCCCAGGCCTTATCTGGGTTGGATCCTCCTCTTGCATTCCTGGCTCCCTGACGGTACCTCATGCTAAGAGAGCAGCCTGCTGACTGTGACAGCCCATGGACCTCAGACAGGAGGAGAAGCTGTGTCCTCTGTGTTCAGGATCCATGTTCTCATAAAAAGCATGCTGTCACACTCATGCCACTCAGCTTTCCAAGCCCACACACTCCCTGTTGCAGGCTTGTTCACTGCCCAGACAGTTCCCCTCTGCTAAGGATTTGGTGCCAGGCCTACAGTCTTTGTCTCTCTGTCCCAGTCCCTTCCATCCCCCAGGTGACTTAAGTGTGCTTGTAGATGGCCCTTAACCCCTCCTCTCTTCAGTGACTTCTGCCACCCACTGCCATAATCACAGCCTGGAATTTGTCATCACTGGAAACTGCTCTACCCACAGAGCTCTAACAGACAGCTCCGCTGGTGACAAAGACTTCCTGTGCTCTGAGCTCACAGATTCCACCCTTCCTGGGACCCTGTCAGTTTTCTCTCTCATGACTCATGCCCATCACCATATGAATGTGTTTTAGAATTTCCCATCTTCACTGAGCACTCCCTCCTCATCTCCCACCCAGTTTTATTAGCCCCTTGGCCAAGCTCTTCAAGACTTGGCTACTCGCCTTTACCTTCCTCACCTCCCACTCTGCTCAGCCCAGTTCATGGAAGTTTTCCCCCACAATCCACAGAGCAGTCAGTCTTGTTAGCCGCCAGTGGATGTTCCCCTGTGGATGTCCATGTTGCCATGGCCAGTGGTGAGTCTTCCTCTTAACATGGTTGTTCCTTCCTGGAAACCCTTCCTTCCTTGTGTCCCTTTGGGGACCCCACCCTTTCGTGGTGCAGCGTCACTGGCTTAGTTTTATTTTCTTTGGACACCTCACCTCTAAGCCCCCTTCTGTGTTGGGGGGGAATTCTCCCCCCACCATATGAGTTTGATGGGAGGCCAGGTGACCTGACTAGTTGCTTAAATGCCAGATGCTTCCCTTTTTAGTTTCCCTTTTAGCCAGGGCAGCAGTGAGCAAACTATATCCCAAGGCCAAATCTGGCCCACTGCCTGTTTTTGTAAATAAAGTTTTATTGCAACCCAGCTCCGCCCCTTCCTTTATGCATTGTCTGTAGCTGCTCTCCCAGTATACCAGGCAAGTGCAGTGTCTGTGACAGAGATCATGTGGTCTGCAAAACAGAAAATATTTACTGTCTGGCCCTTTACAGAAAAAAATGGCCTGAGTCCTGCACAAGGGTATGGGTTTGTGCCCCATGTTCTGGTCAGACTCATCCTCAGAGGAGATCAGAGCCAGCAGAGGAGCACTTGCTCAGCATCTGGGCTGCAGAAAGGACAACTTAACTGGGCCACAGAGTGGCCATGGTGCTGGTGGTCCGTGCTGCCCCCTGCAGGGTGGCAGAGGCAGTGCTAGCTGCCCTCTGGCAGCCTGGCCCCAGGATTGGAATATTGTTTCTGGCCAACTAGACTCCAACCTGTTCCTCCAACCCTCTAAGGATAGTCTGGCCACCCAGTAGCCTTTTTTCCTTAATTTTTTTTATTGCGGTAAAATACACATAACAGAATTTACCATATGAACCATTTTTAAGTGTACAGTTCTCTGGTATTAAGTACATTCATATCGTGGAAACATCACCACCTTCTGTCTTCCAGTAGCCTATTAATCAAGTCCTTGTCTGCGTAAATCAGCTAGAGTTGGTCTCTGTCACTTGCCATCAATAATCTGGGCAGATACACCTGATTGTGCTTCTTTTCCTCTGTCTCTTTTGCTGACTCCTTCTCATCACAGCTACAGGTAGTGGGGGGAGGGCTGTCCACGCTGAGCATCCAGGGTGCCCTCTTTCACTCACCTGCCTCTTTGGACCTCTGTGCTGAGGACCCCTGATATCTGTCTCTAACCCAGACCTCTCCCCCGAACTGCAGACTTACATATCCAACAGCCCTTTAGATCTTTAGAAGGTGAATTGCCTCAACATTGAAAACATCTAATTTGGGAGTCAGAACCCTTGATCTGGGGGCGCCTGGGTGGCTCGGTCGTTAAGCGTCTGCCTTCGGCTCAGGTCATGATCCCAGGGTCCTGGGATCGAGCCCCGCGTCGGGCTCCCTGCTCGGCGGGAAGCCTGCTTCTCCCTCTCCTACTCCCCGTGCTTGTGTTCTCTCTCTCGCTGTCTCTCTCTCTGTGTCAAATAAATACAATCTTAAAAAAAAGGACCCTTGATCTGTCCTCCCCCTGCCCCCAGCATACACGTGCGCTCTACTGCCAGCACCTAGACAAGCCACCTAATCACCCACAAAGACTCTGCAATGGCCCTGTGCGGCAGGTGTGGAGGTTGCTGTAGCGGGAGTGCAGTTAGCAGGCAGCCTCCAGGTCCTTTGGGCTCTTCTGGGCCTCAGCTGCAAAAGCCTCCTTGCCAAGGTCATACCACCATTTCTAGGGCAGCACTAAGGTGACTGAGCGAGGTGGGGATACAACCGCCCCCACACACCCCTGCCATCTCTGTCCAAGGTGCACAGGAGCTTTGTTGGGCCTGTGGTACACTTTAGTTTCTTCCTCTGCCCAGGTCTGCGTCCTGCCCCTTTTTTCACAGATGTCAATCCCTAATAAACATTTAGTACCCCAAACCATGAGCTCGCCCTGCAGCACCTGGTGTCTCTCTGCCTCCTCACCCCCCTTACATGCTGTAACCTCATCATTAGGATGAGTTTTTTAAACTGTTCATCTGGTCATGTCAGTGCTCAGAGTAAAACCCTCTGGGGGCCTCTTACCTCTCAAAATGAAATCCGAAGTCCCTTGCCTGGAAGCGAAGCCAGCTTCCTGGGCATGTAGCCTGTACAGTGTCCAGGCCTTAGAAGAACCAGGTTTGGTTTAATGCTCTACTGTGGTTATCTCAAAATTCTCCATTTTTTAACAAGCGGTCCTGCGTTTTCTTTTTCTTTTTTTTTTTTTTTTTTTTTTATTTATTTGACAGAGAGAGACACAGCGAGAGAGGGAACACAAGCAGGGGGAGTGGGAGAGGGAGAAGCAGGCTCCCCGCAGAGCAGGGGGCCCGATGCGGGGCTCGATCCCAGGACCCTGGGATCATGACCCGAGCTGAAGGCAGTCGCTTAACCGACTGAGCCACCCAGGCGCCCCGGTCCTGCGTTTTCATTTTGCACTGGACCCTGCAAATTACTTGGGCTGGCCTGCTTCATTTTGAGTTCATCTTCCCCTCCTTGCTCACTTGGGTCCAGCCCACCACTCTTGCCTTTCCTAGAACAGGCCAGGTTGTTCCTGGGTCAGGGCTGTGGCTCTCGCTGCTCCTTAAACCTGGGCTGCACTTTATATGACCCACTCCCTCACCCCTCACTTCCTTCAGATCTGGGTTCAGACTGCCCTCATAGAGCCCCCTGCCCATCTCTCCGACACCTCTGCTCAGTCTGTGTGCACACGTGAAGGCAGAGCTCGTTGCAGGCTGGCTCCCCGGCCTGTGCTGCTCACCGCCGCACTCAGCTGCCCTGCAGTTCTGTAGATGCTGTGCGCTCCTGGTCCTCTGCTCTTTCTACCTTGGAAGTCGTTTGTGTTTGCTTTTTCCCTCGGAATGCCTGAAGCATTCTTTGTTATCCTTGAAGTTGAGGAGGTTGACCAGAGTCTGTCTCACTGTTAAGTGTTCCTTATCACATTTTCCTGGGAACACATTGTGTTCTTTCAAGGTGGAAATGTAGCTCATCTTTGTTTCAGGTCTGTTCTCTTATATTTTTGATAGCATTTTCTGTTCCGTTTTGGGGGTTCCCTACTACAGGGACACAAATTACCCTTATGTTGGATTGTCTTTGTCTCTCTTCCAATGCTATTAGCTTTGCTCTAATTGCTTTAGCTTTTGTTTTTTTTCATCTGCATTCACTATTTGTCTGATTTGATTTTCAGCTATGTATATTCTGTTTCTGGCTGTTTTTAAATGTATTTATTAGTTCCATAATGATATGTTTTGGTCTGCAGTTTGTCTAGGTTGGGAATTTGCCCCTTTCATCTTACTGTGTTTTATCATCTCATCTTTGAATTCTTATTGAGAAAATGCTCTTACAAAGTTGCGAAGAATTACCTTCTTTTCCTTCAGCATATTCTCTTCTTGGTGAAAGACTTTGCCTTTCCTGAGTCATCTCTTTTTTTTTTCTCTTTTGGCCATAATATGTTTGCAGAGTTACCATGTCATTTCCAGATATTCTGTTGGCTTTGGTACAGCGGGGGAGTTCTTGGCTTTTTCTTCCTGGTCTCTTGGCATCCTTTCTCATTGCTTTCTCCTCTGGGCTATCATGAGCTCAGTATTGTGTGGTCAGAGAAGTTGCACACTGGGGGAGCTGCACCCTTGGGTAGTCTTTGGCAGTATCTGGATTCTTCTTTCTGCCTTAAGAATTATGTTAAGTGTCTTATACCAAGGTTCACTCTAGCTGCTTAAGGGACGTATATGCCGTTCCCACAGGGATGCAGGAAGAGGGTGCACCTCGGGCTCTGGGAAGTTCCCTGGGTCCTTTTGTACCCAAGAGCAGTCATCTCCCACAGAGCCCACCTGGCTTGCTGGGTACCTCCCAGCAGGAGATGCTATAGTTCCTGGGTCTAAACAGAAAAAGTGACAGACTCCCACCTAGTTGTTTCTCTCCAGCTCATTGGCTAAGGTCTCTGGGTATTTTCGGCTCCCCAGCATGGCTTCCGGACTTGGGACAGGGGCAGGAGCCCCAGTAGGCTGCTGGGTAGGTTTATGTCCCTTTCCTTTGTTTGATGGAGTCTTCCCTTCACACCTCCTCCCACCTTTGTTTCTCGGTTTTATTAGGGGTTGGGAGAGAGCGAGTCTGTGGGAGGTTGTAACCAGCCATTTAAAGCTAATTCTGTAATCCGTGTGGAATCAGTTCTGTTGTGTGGCATGTGATGCAATGGTCATAGGAAGCAAGTCACGGCCCTGTCCCCTATACTTTCTCTGCCTGTTCACAGATGCTTATTCTAGGTAAATGTCAGGCTCTGAAGGGAGTTCCATTGGGCTCTGGACTGGAAGAACAGTATTCAATCTTACCATTGTATTTTCTCCCTGGTTAGTGTTTAGACACAGGGAAGTGACTGAATTTGCTGATACTTGTCTTGTCAATAGGTGTGTTACTTACTTTCTTAGCCAGTCCCCAGAGTTGTTTATGGGGTAGAGATTTAGTCCCTCCTGCTTGTCCAATGCTTCCCCATGGCTTTGAACCCCTGTCATCCAAAGCCAGGTGACAGGCTGGGGTGTAGGATGGGGGCCCAGGGTGCTGCTGGGGAGGTTGCTGGAACAAGTCGGATCTCCATCCATATCTGTGTATCTCTTTCTGGATGTTCCAGCCATGCAGTCTCACTGGAGCACTGCAGTCTTTCTCTGCTGTCCCCCTTCTCAGCAGTGCCCAGGGAAACCCCTCAGCCTATTACTGGCCTTTCCATGTAGGGCACTAGTGGTATTCCAGGCCCTTCCATTTGCCACGAGCAAACTGTATTTCAGCCAGCCTGGCTCCAAGGTCCTGTTGTTCTGACCTTGAAGACTTCTTAGGGCTCTGTTGGGGAATCGTATTCGTAGACCTTCCTGGTGGATCCCTCCTGTGCTCCCGTATTTGAGTAAGGTAGAACTGCGCAAACAGTACTTCACTCACATTGGGCCCAGCCGCACCATTTCTACAGCACTCAGAGTGCTTCAGCCGTTGGTGGCACCCTTCTTATTTGCCAGCACTGACAGATTTCCCCCTTTTTTTCCATTTTGTTGGCCATTTCGGTGGGCTCAGATGTCATCACTGGGAAAAAGAAGTTTGTTAGGAATGCAGATAGGAGGTGACCTACACTAGTAAGAGGCACAATAAGGAAAACACAGAGTGAGCTGGCTCTTAGAGTTCTCTCTTCCATTACTAGAGATTTCCTTTCTGCCTCTTTTTTCCCCAAAAATATATTGCCTCTGTTGAAAATTTATTTTGGCAAATACTCTGTTCTTTGATAAAAGCAGCCAGCGCTTTGATAAAAGCCTGTAAAACTTACATAAAGTATACAGAGGTAAGAAGAAAACAGTATCAACAGACAAGTGGGGGAAGAAGCAGCTGTGGGAATGTATTGCTGGGGACCAAAAAGGCAAATATAATGTAAGTGCATTTGGAGACTGGCTGTTAGTATGTTGAAGACTGGATATTTGTCATGGGGGCACTGGAGGCCAAGTGTCCAACCACTCGTGCAGGCGATGACTGTGAGCACCCTGTGGCATGTAGGAGCAAAGGCTCCAGGGAACATGATGGAAGAGAAGTTGCTAGATGTGGAAGCTAGAGAATGGAGAGCAAATTCAAACAATGTGGCCTTTCTAGGGGAAGAGATAAAATAGCAGAAACATCAGTAATGAGGATTGGGTTCTTGGTTTTCTCCTGTTCTTATCTCATCTGGCCAGCTCCCCCTCCAGTTGCCTTCATGGGGGCAGCTGGTGGGGAAGCCACCTCATGATCCACAGCTTCACCAGCTTTACCACCTTGGACCCTCTCCTCCCCCCACCCCCAGCAGCCTCACATCGTCAGGCCATAGTGTTGCCATTGCATCCATATTCTGGAGTTCCTCCCCTACCTCCCAGTATCTCCCCTTTCACAACATTCGTCAAAATTGCTATGATTTCATTATTGACTCTGCTCGGAAGACAGCACCAGGAGAAAGATAAGAAATGGATGCAGGTTGGGGCGCCTGAGCGGCTCAGTCGGTTAAGCCTCCGACTCTTGGTTTTGGCTCAGGTCATGATCTCAAGGTCCTGGGATCAAGCCATGCATAGGGCTCCATGCTCAGTGCGGAGTCTGCTGGAGATTATCTCCCTCTCCCTCTCTCCCTTTGGTCCTCCTGCTCGTGCGTGCGCTCTCTCCCTCCCGCCCTCCCCCCCCAATAAATAAATCTTTTTTTTAAGATTTTATTTATTTATTTGACAGAGAGAGACACAGTGAGAGAGGGAACACAAGCAAGGGGAGTGGGAGAGGGAGAAGCAGGCTTCCCGCCGAGCAGGGAGCCCCATGCGGGGCTTGATCCCAGGACCTGAGCTGAAGGCAGACGCTTAGCGACCGAGCCACCAAGGCACCCCAATAAATAAAATCTTTAAAAAAAAAAAAAAGAAGAAGAAAGAAATGGATGCAGGTAGAAAGCTTGTCTTCTTGCTGTAGCATTCCTGGCCCTAGCACAGCTCATCCTCAGTACCTAGAAGAATGTTAGCTACTGAATGAGTGAGTAGGTGAAACATTGCCCCGTGCCACTCCCAGTGCTCTTGCTGTGATGACTTCTGTTTAAAGCTTGCCCCTACCTGCTAAGCATTCCAGAGTGGAAGCAGTTTCTGCTGCCCTGCTTTACTCCTATCTAGTTGCAGACCATTTTCATCAATCCCAAAGGAAACCCTGTGGAAAACAGCCTGGCAGTTCCTCAAAAGGTTAAACATAGAATTCCCATATGACCCAGCATTTCCACTGTAGGTGTAGACCCAAGAAAATTGAAAACATATATCCATGCAAAAACTTGCACACAGATGTTCATAGTAGCTAAAAGGTGGAAACCACCCAGCTAGCTGTTCATCAACAGATGTATGGACAAAGTGTGCTGTTTCCATACAATGGAATGTTATTCAGCCATAAAACGGGATTAAGTTCTGATACATACTATAACATGAATGAACCTAGAAAACATGATGCTGAGTGGAAGGAGCCAGTCACAAAAGGCCATCTGTTGTATGATTCCATTTATATGAAATGTCCAGAATAGGCAAATCCATAGAGACAGAAAGCAGATTAGTAGCTACTGAGGGCTGGGAGTAAGGTGACCTGGGGGAATAACTGCTTAATGGGTATGGGGTTTCCTCCGGGGGTGATGAAATGTTCTGGAACTAGATAGCGGTGATGGTTGCACAACATTGTGAATGTACTAAGTGCTGCTAATGGTAAATTTTATGTTATGTGCATTTAACCACAATAAGAAAAAGATTGATCAAATGCCCTCAGAATATTTAGCCAGCAGCCTTCAACTTGGCTAAATGCCTAGTCATTAAACTTTTTTTTATGTCATTAAACTTCTTGAACTAAATTCTTTTCAACGGCCATGGTTACCATGTCTTGGGCTTCAGAGATGGCATTCAAATCAGCTTGGTCTAGTCTAGCATATATCCCCCTCAGTCCCATGCTGGCCTCTTTCTCTCAGATGCATGGCAGAGTTACTTGCCTGGACTCTGCCTGTAGCCAAACAGCTGTGGGTTCTGAGCACTGCTTGGGCATCGTAAAACCTACCTTTACGGTTTAGGGTAATAGGCAAAGTCAGCTGTCATTTTGGTGGGGTGTTATAAAAATTGAGATATAATTCACACAGCAGGAAATTCACCCATTTAAAGTGTACAATTCAGGGGCACCTGGGTGGCTCAGATGGTTAATCATCTGCCTTCGGCTCAGGTCATGATCCCAGGGTCCTGGGATCGAGCCCCGCATCGGGCTCCGTTTGGCGGGGAGCCTGCTTCTCCCTCTGCCTCTACCCCTCCCCCTGCTTGTGCTCTCTAGCTCTCTCTGTCAAATAAATAAATAAAAAATCTTTAAAAAAATATAGAATGTACAAATCAGTGGCATTTAGTACATTCAGAGTGTTGTGCAACCATCACCTCTATCTGGTCCCAGAACATTTTTACCACCACTAAAAAAAAAAAAAAAGAAGAAGAAAAAACCCTATAATCATTAGGAGTCACTCCCTATTACCCACTACCCCCAGCCCCTGGTAATGACTAATCTACTTTCTCTCTGTGGATTTGCCTATTTGAAACATTTCATATAAATGGAATTATGTAGTATTTGTCTTTTTGTGGCTGGCTGATGTCACTCAGCATAGAGTCTCCAAAGTTCATACAAGTTGTAGCCTGTGTCTAAATTTCATTTTTTAAAGCTAAATAACATTCCATTGTGTGGATGGACCACATTTTGCTTATCCATTCATCTGTCAGTGGACCCCTGGGTTGTTTCTACCTTTTGGCTAATGTGAATCATGCTGCTATGAACATGGGTTTACAGATACCTGTTCAGGTCCCTGTTTTCAGTTCTCTTGGGTCTACACCTAGAGTGGAAATGCTGGGTCCTGTGGGAATGCCATGTTTAACCTTTTGAGGAACTGCCTGACTGTTCTCCACAGTAGCAGTGTTTGTTTAAACCTGCTTTTCTTGCCCCATGTGTGACGGACTCATGCTATGAAGATGAGATCTACCGTATGGCACCGGGTGCCTTCATTTGGGGAAGGAGCTCCCTTTGACTGTCAAGAGCTGTATTTTATTTAGCTTTTCAAAACAGTTTCTCTTGCATCTTCTGAAAACTGAGGTATTTAAAAATACACTAAATTCAGAGCCGTTGAACTTCAGGTTCTACTGCTATAGCCTTTGAGCTGAACCCCATTTGCTCTTTTGCTCCCCAGAGACCACTGAGACACTCTCTTCCAGTGCCAGTTTGATTTCTCTCAGATCTTAAAAGGGACTGAAGCTGGCATCTCAAAGTGCAGCTGCCTTTATTGATTCGTGCAGAGAAGCCTCCTTGATTCTGAGATTCTGCAGCTCATACTGAAGGTAGAAAGAATTGGAAGCACTGAGTGAATGACACTGCAGGATGGAAGCGGCCACTGCAAGAAGGCCGTTTCTCTCCTCTGGTCCCTGACCATTCACCTGGGGAAGTAGCCACCACCTTGCCCTGATGGGTCATGGCCTCGTTGTAGGACTCAGGCTCCTTCTGCAGCTCAGTGGAATGGGTGACTAGAAATGAACGGTGCTGAGAAATGCTATATCCTGAAACTGGCCTCATGCAAACATGACTGAAATGGGGCCAGGATATTGCTGTGCCTCTGGAAGGATCCCTGGAGCTCACTTGGGAGGGGGCTGGATTCCAATTCAAGTGAAAAACCCCTTTCAGCTGCTGCTTTCACCTGGCTTTGTAGCCTTTTTCTTTTTTAATCTGAAAGCCTCGGGGATTGAGTAGTCCCTCCTCAGTCACAGTTGCCTGGCCAGCTGCACCTGCCAGCTGTTGGTTGCCTGCACCCCTGTAATGGACAGGAGCCTGGGGTCACATGAGTGTCAGGTGCAGCTTCCCAGGGTGGCCTTCTGCAGGATTACTGGAGGTTACTTTCATTATGAAAGTACAGGCAGTTCGCGCCATCAAACCCCTTGGGATACAGTAATTTGGCTCAAAAACAAGGTTCCTCCAACTCTGATTTTCCTTCGCTAGATCAAAGAAAAGATTTGATCTAATGTTTGCGTTCTAGAAGCAAACTTACTAGATGATGTTTTATTACTCAAGAGCCTTCTTTCCTGCCTCGTAGATGTTTAAAGTTTGTGAAGGCCTTTCTGCTTCCATGTGATATGTGTGTTCTACAAATCACACAATAAAAAGTAAGAGTTGTTATGGGAAAAATGGGAGGAGTAAGCCACGCCAAACCTATGTGATTTGAGCTCACTAACAAAATCCTTGACAGTTCTGATTAAAATTCTGGCTAAGAGACATAACACCGGGGCACACTGAAGTGTCTGTTGACATTTGCACCCAGCATTACCATCAGCTGTAACCCCCCGATTTGTGGTTCCTGCCACACCACATGCAGATTCTATTACACAGTTCCTTTGACATTTAAATTGGGGTCCTAGGCAAGGCTGCCTTTGGCAGTGATTTTTTTTTTTTTTATTTAAGTAATCTCTGCACCCAGTGTGGGGCTGGAACTCACGACCCCGAGATCAAGAGTCAGATGCTCTTCCAACTGAGCCAGTGAGGTGCCCCTTGCAATGATTTTTATTTAAACACAGGGAAATAACCCTGACACCTTCCCTTCATTCACACTCACAGCTTCACCATATAGAGCATAACGCTGTGGAAAACATTGTGGGTCTTTGAGCCACTAAAAGAAGGCACTTCAACAAGGTTTCCAGCTTTCCCTCTTAATGTATTCGTGTAATGTGAAGGTGTTCTCTTTAATTGTTAGAAAACTTGCCCGAAACTGCTTCAAAATATCACTGTCAACCCGCACAGCTTCCAGTTACATTGATGTCATCCCCCCCTTTTCAAACATGCTGCCACATTTGTACTGCATATGTTTCCCTGAGTCACTGTTGCCACATTGCACTCAGAAGTGCTGCTTGAACCTGGCTTTCCTAAGGGCATACAGTACACTTTTGACCCTCAAGGAGCTTGGCACCATGCTAACATGAACCATACTTACATTCCCCAAATGGCCCATGACCACCCCTTCAGTGCCTTCAAACCAGGAGCCAGTACAGGATTGCGTGTTGCCTTCTGTTGTCCTCTTTAACTAGGAGCAGTTCCCAAACCTTTTCTTCAGGCTGCTGTTTTGAAGAGTCCAGACTCACAGTTGGGTGGAATGCCCTTCTCTTTGGAATCTTCCAGTTGTTTCTTTATGGCCTCAGTTACCCATTCTTGCGAGATGGGACAGTGCTGATGCTCAGTTTGATCACTTGTTAACGGGACACTTGCCAGATTTATCCATAGAACAGGATCCCCTACCTTCCTTCCCTTACTCTTTAAACTGTATATTCCTTTTTCACCAGCTTACCAGTGCAAGGAAAACTTTTTTTTTTTAAGATTTTATTTATTTGGCAGAGAGAGAGCACAAACAAGCAGGGGGAACAGCAGAGGGAGAGGGAGAAGCAGGCTCCCCGCTGAGCAGGGAGCCGGATGCGGGGCTCGATCCCAGGACCCTGGGATCATGACCTGAGCCGAAGGCAGACGCTTAACCAACTGAGCCACCCAGGCGCCCCCAAGTAAAACTTTTTAAACAGCATCTTTTGTAATATCTTCTTAGAAGATGTTCGGTCTAGCATTTTTTTGTAGTTTCCACAGGAGGAGTGTTTGCAGACCTGATGCTGATCCGTGGAAGCCTGGAGCCTGTCCTCCCAGCATAGCCATCCTCCATACTGCTGCCCCCACACCCTGCCCTCCCTGTCACCACAGACTGTCACTGCCTGTTCTCCCAGGCCCTCACTTACTGCCCCAGCCTCGTCTCCTGCCAGCCCAGCCCCCCAGCGCTCAGCAGCTACGGTAGCACCCAGACTCATCCTTTGTTCACTTACTCAGCCCGTGCCTGCTTCGGGTGCTAAGCTAGCCCCTGCTCTTCAGAGCTATTGGTCAGAGGGATACAGTCATCAGAAGAAGCAAAGGTAGTACAGCCTCTGGGTTGTGATTGTCACTTGGCACTCCTGTGCCTGGCACTGTGCGTCAAGTGGAGAGACAACAATAAAGAAGGCACGCACCATCGGTGCCGGGGTGGGGGGCGGGGGCTGACCTATGTAGTGGTGTATTCCAACCACACTGGGGGGCCTAGGGCACTCCTGCTCATGGGATTGGGGAAGGCAGGAGCAGGGAATGCTCCTCAGAAGTGCCATCTTAACCCAAAAGAATATGGGAGAGAGGGCCAGCCAGAACCATTGGTGACACAGGGTAGGAGTCATTAGTCACTCCTCCCTCTAGGGATGGAGCTATTGATATCACTGCCTACTATCACTGGCCTGTCCTGAGCCCTCCTTGCCAGCCAGTAGAACTCCTCAGCCCTGGAAACCCAGCTCAAGCCTTCCTCCTCCAGGAGATCCCCATCTCTGGGCTTCCCCTGTGCCTGGAACAGGGAAGGGTGTCACTATTTTTTTGTTACTTCTTGTCCCCCTGACTAAACTGGGGGCTCTTGAAGACCAAATGATGATAATTCTGCCCTGTTGTTCCAGCCCCTAGCAGAGTCTGGCTCAGGGCAAGGGCGGTTGATGAACATTCATCAACTCAACCGTGACCTCAGACAAGTTCCCCAACCACACAAGGGAATTTTGTATACTTCCTTTTCTTTTCATCTGTAACACTGAAGAGTTGGAAGGGTGGTTTTTCTGGAGATCCTCCCAGCTCCAGAATATATGAACGTGGCTTCCTGAAGTCCACTCTCTGCACAGCAAATAGAATGATCCTTGGAAGATAAGAGCCCTCATCCCTTCCCCTGCCCGAGGCTCCCCAGTAGCAACCTGACAAAGCCCTCCACATCCCCCTTGAGGCCTCTCTGCTGCCCAGAACCTTCTGGCACATAGCCACATGGCTTGCTCCCTTGCTTCCTATAGGCTTTTCCCTCTTTTGTCCCTCATTGTGTTCCAGTCAGTTTGTTCTTTTGGACACTCGCCTTGTCACAGTGTCACCTAGTGCAAGGAGCCCTTTCGGCCAGACCAGCAGCTGTGTCCTTTGACTTTCCCTTTCTCCATCCAAGCACTGCCCTGCCTTTCTGCCCCCACAGGCCACCGGAGAACCACAACCATCCACTTCTCCCAGGGCCAGCCTGGCTCCTTCCGTGGACGTTGGGTGCGTTCCCTGCCCCTGGGGTGCCGTATTAGGCCTTAGAATATGTCCCACCAGGGATGTGCAGAGAACTGTGGTCAGAGATATTTGAAATAAATCTTTTCTCTGTGGTATGGTATCAGTTTGATATACAGTTAAATTCATGTGTTTGTGTTTGCATTCAATATAGTAACATTTTGTTATCGCTTATTTTTGTTTTCATTTTGGTTATGTAAACTTTTACGTGATTCAGAGAGGTTTTGTCTCGCGCCTGTACCTTACCTCATTCCCACCCACCCTGGGACTAGGAAGCACTTCTTCCCTTGTTTCTCACATGAAAGGCAGCCTACGATCTGTAGGAGATCCGGAGGTGCTCTTTCACAGCCCTCTCCAGCTGCATGGCTCTCCATGCTATAGGCGTAGTGTCGTCCATTCATTCCGCATGTCCTTGCTGGCAGCTCTCTGAGTTATGTGCAGTATTGGGGCAGGAAAAATAATGCCATTACAAATAACATCATACACCTGTTGTTTTGTATTTGGGGGGTGCCTCTTTAGGGTAGAGTTCTAGAAGGGATTGCCCTTGATGGCATTGATACCCTTGTTTATCTATAAGATGCATTGCCAGGGCATGTGGTTTGTACTTGACCTCATGGTGGTTAAACCATTTGGGGAATATAAATGAGCATTCTGAAGAAGCCAGACCTTTCCCATGGGTGCAGTGTTGTCCTCTGACTCCAGGACTATCCAGGTTCCAGGGAGCAGCCCTGGCCTTCAGCAGTGCCCTTGTGGTGGACTGTGTGGAAGTGGTCGTTCCAGTCCATCTGCCACTCTGCTGCTGGCAAGCTCCCCTTCTCCCCTCTGTGATGGGGGCATGCAGGCCACAGGCCACGCCTAGCTTCCCAGGATTCTTCCTCATTTCCTGCTGAGGAGCTAAGACTGCGAGGATTGAAAACTAAGCTCTGTGCTGCAACAGATTAGAGACCCTCACTTTACAGCAAGAAAAGATCTCCTATGGGCCATGGGCTGGATCAGGGTGACCCTGGTAGCCGTGCTCAAAGCCCTGAACTGCTAGAGGATGACCCAGGATAGGGAGGAACTCAGGGGCGAGCCTGTGTCTTGACCCCTGACCTGAGCTGTTTAGAAAAGGCCTGTCCTCATGGTGCCAAGTGTGTCCTGATACAAACCCACCTTTGGCAGCTTACCCACATCATTTGAGTCTGGTTACCAGTGCACACCACATGCCTTCATTGGAGTCTCCACAGTGTGAACAAGGGAGAGGTTGCTTGGGGTAGACCGGCCATGAGGTAGTGATCCAGTGCTGACACGAGCCTTGTGGGACAGGACAGTTCTAGGGCTGAGATACTGAGGACAGGAATAGTCTTATTCTTTTCTAGAATGAATTGCCGAGAGACCAGCAGATGGCTGATTCCAAGCCTCCCCAGCCCAGGTTGTGTTTCTGCCCTCTTAGCCCTGCCCCAAGAACATCACGGCCAGACTCTGATTCCAGGGTCCAGGGCCTCATGGTGATCATTTCCAATGCACACAAGGAAGGGACCCTACCAGGTGGAGCCAAAGTATAGGGAAGGAGCTGCTCTGTCAGTGGGAAAGAATGGGGAGGCGCCTGCCCTGGAACCTGGGGAGGGTGCTCTTCTGCACCGTTGTCCTTGCTCTTCCCTTCCATTGGTCGAGTCTGAGGCGGTCATGTGTTGTAAGGGAATGTCTGGTGATAAAAGTTTACCAGACCTGGGATGGCTTCTCTTCTCACTCCAGAGCCCTGGGCAGCAGTTTCTGGTTGCCCGAGTTGGCCGGTGTTTATATGGTGCCTTTGTGACTTTTCTCCCTCTGGGGTGTTGGTACCTATTGTCAAGATGAGGAAACTAAGGCACGGGATGTTGAGGTCACTTGCTCGGGCCCATGTTTAGAAATTGCGAAGTCAGGATTTGAGCTCAGGTTGGCTGGTTCAAAACCTGCATGTTCTTTCCACAGCACTGTGCTGTGCACCACCTCCCAAGGGGGTAGTGCTAGGCTCTGTTACTGTCAGTAAGTTGTACTGTGCCCCATGACTGGTTTTTATCAAGCACACATTTGAGAAAACTTAAAATACAGAAGCTATAGTAACACCCAAGCCAAGTCTTCGTGAAGAGAAGCCCTGCCCACATTTTGGGTGGGCAGCTCCCTCTCCAGCAGTCAGGGGCCTCTTGTTAGCCATCAAGCCTAGAGGCTCTCGGGCACAGCTTGTAAAGTGGCCTCTTCCAAGGCGCTGCACTAAGAAGCCACATGGTGTTTCTACCCAGAAGAATACCACATGTACAGGCCGCTCACTCTCTTGTATGTTAGAGGAGTGGGACTTGGGACAGAAGGAGTCAGCGTGGTCACAGGACAGCTAGGAGAAAGGCATCAAAATCTGGGTGAGCATTGGCGGGGCAGCCCTGTCTCTCAGAGCCCTACCTGTGCTGGGGTACCCCAAACCTGCCATTGCTCACTTTTTCTACAAATCATTGTGTTCCCTGTGATACTTACATACTTATTTAACACTTCAGGGAAGAAAAGTCAGAAGACCAGGATCTCCAGGGCCTCAAGGACAAACCCCTGAAGTTTAAAAAAGTGAAGAAGGATAAGAAAGAAGACAAAGAGGGCAAGCATGAGCCCCTGCAGCCACCGGCTCACCACTCTGCTGAACCAGCAGAGGCAGGCAAAGCGGAGACCTCGGAAGGGTCAGGCTCAGCCCCAGCTGTCCCGGAAGCTTCTGCCTCCCCCAAACAGCGGCGCTCCATCATTCGTGACCGGGGACCCATGTATGATGACCCCACTCTGCCTGAAGGTTGGACCCGAAAGCTCAAGCAAAGGAAATCTGGCCGCTCCGCTGGGAAGTATGATGTGTATTTGATCAAGTAAGTAAGGGCAACACCTGTCTCTACAGAGCAGGGAAGGCTGGGTGGGCAGGAGGTTGGGGACAGGTGCTAAGAAACTAATGGGGATCCCTTAGAGTGGCGGCTCTTTGTTACTTATTGATCAGGAAGATGTGTGTGTTTGGAAATGACTGTGTACAGAGATGTACACAGGGTAGCAGAGTGTGATTTTACTCCACCAGCCCTTCAGGTCTTGTCTGGAGGTAGCATAGCAGTAGGGCCTACCCAGGGCCACAGTGAGGAGACCAGGAGAGGTCACCTGGGAAACACTGAGGACACAAGGCCCTGCCCAGGCTGGGCCCAGAGGCCACAGGACCTGCCATGTGTCATGGCCTGCGCTTGGAAGGCAAGCAGAGCTCTCTGGGTTCCTCCCATTTACCCGCTGGAAAACATCCAGCTGAGGGGCTCTTCTCAAAACCAGTTAAAACTCTTCTTTCTGTGAGTTATTCTGTGACATGGCTTCATGACCCAGAAGTAGGAATTCATAGGGCTCAGTCCACTTTGTGAATCATGTTGGGAAAGGTTGGGCTCTCTGACAGGGCCTCTGGGGAGAGACACATGCCTTTCTAGCTGTCACTGGTGCATTTGTCCAGCTTTGGGCTGGTCGTTGGGCATTTTCTGTTCAAACAGTAACTTCCAAGCCAGAGCTTCAGAGGAGGACTGAATAAGTACATTTTAGTTCTGGCCCTTACATGATCCAGAAAAGGTTAACAGTTTTGGAAGGACATTTGCAGACAACCTCGTTTGATTCCAACAACTCTGACAAGGGTGAGCAAAGCATTATCCTATTGACAGATGAGGAAACCGATCCCAAAGAGGCTAAGCAGCATGCCCAGGTTCAGACAGGGGAGTGCTCTACTTCCTGAGTGGGCCTGGGCACCAACCAGCAGAATGGGCCCCCCAGCCTGATGGCTCAAGAGGGTCCCCAGGCCAGGCCCCTTTGGGGGCCAGCGGAGGGGCCTTGGTGGTAGGCGGACCCTCAGGGGCATCCGGGCAACAGCTGTCACTGGAGCGAGCACACCCTCTAGGTGCCCGCTGCCACCACCCAGCAACCCGACTGCTTCACGTGTGGCCGTGGCCGTGCCCCTCTACTTTTAGCCTGTTTTGGCTTTTCTCTACTGTGACTCTCATTCAGTAGTATCATCAGGCAGGTCAGTTGCAGAACGTCCTGTCACAGAGTTCACCACCTTCTGCTCTGCCCCATCTTTGTACATTAGCGTGGAAGCTTCTAATCATTCTTTGTGTCTCTCCATTTGTTCCCACAGTCCCCAGGGAAAAGCCTTTCGCTCTAAAGTGGAGTTGATTGCGTACTTCGAAAAGGTAGGCGACACCTCCCTGGACCCTAATGATTTTGACTTCACGGTAACTGGGAGAGGGAGCCCCTCCCGGCGAGAGCAGAAACCACCTAAGAAGCCCAAATCTCCCAAAGCTCCAGGAACTGGCAGAGGTCGGGGACGCCCCAAAGGGAGCGGCACTGCGAGACCCAAGGCAGCAGCATCAGAGGGTGTGCAGGTGAAAAGGGTCCTGGAGAAAAGTCCCGGGAAGCTGCTCGTCAAGATGCCTTTTCAAGCTTCACCAGGGAGCAAGGCCGAAGGGGGCGGCGGGGCCACCACGTCAGCCCAGGTCATGGTTATCAAACGCCCTGGCAGGAAGCGAAAAGCCGAGGCCGACCCCCAGGCCATTCCCAAGAAGCGGGGCCGAAAGCCGGGCAGTGTGGTGGCAGCCGCTGCCGCAGAGGCCAAGAAGAAAGCAGTGAAGGAGTCTTCCATCCGGTCCGTGCAGGAGACCGTGCTCCCCATCAAGAAGCGCAAGACCCGGGAGACAGTCAGCATCGAGGTGAAGGAGGTGGTGAAGCCCCTGCTGGTATCCACCCTCGGTGAGAAGAGTGGGAAGGGACTGAAGACCTGCAAGAGCCCCGGGCGGAAAAGCAAGGAGAGCAGCCCAAAGGGGCGCAGCAGCAGCGCCTCCTCACCCCCCAAGAAGGAGCACCACCACCACCACCACCACTCAGAGCCCCCGAAGGCACCCGCGCCGCTGCTTCCACCCCCGCCCCCACCCCCACCTGAGCCCCAGAGCTCCGAGGACCCCGCCAGCCCCCCTGAGCCCCAGGACTTGAGCAGCGGCGTCTGCAAAGAGGAGAAGATGGCGAGAGGAGGCTCGCTGGAGAGCGACGGCTGCCCCAAGGAGCCAGCTAAGACTCAGCCCGCGGTCGCGACCGCCGCCACGGCCGCAGACAAGTACAAACACCGAGGGGAGGGAGAGCGCAAAGACATTGTTTCATCCTCCATGCCAAGGCCAAACAGAGAGGAGCCTGTGGACAGCCGGACGCCCGTGACCGAGAGAGTTAGCTGACTTTACACAGAGCGGATTGCAAAGCAAACCAACAAGAATAAAGGCAGCTGTTGTCTCTTCTCCTTATGGGTAGGGCTCTGACAAAGCTTCCCGATTAACTGAAATAAAAAATATTTTTTTTTCTTTCAGTAAACTTAGAGTTTCGTGGCTTCAGGGTGGGAGTAGTTGGAGCATTGGGATGTTTTTCTTACCGACAAGCACAGTCAGGTTGAAGACCTAACCAGGGCCAGAAGTAGCTTTGCACTTTTCTAAACTAGGCTCCTTCAACAAGGCTTGCTGCAGATACTACTGACCAGACAAGCTGTTGACCAGGCTTCTTAGGGTATGCCTGCACCTCCCCTCCCACCCCGACCTCCCCCCCCACGCCCCCCATGTGGTCATTAGGGACAGAGAGTGCCATTGGTGCCCCAGTCTCCGCTCTCCTCTCCCCCCACCCTGCCCCACCCCCATCCTCCAGCTCCCGCACCTCCCCCATCCCCACCCACATTGGGACAAGGAGGTGTGAGGCAGGAGAGACAGTTGGATTCTTTAGAGAAAAAGACAGAGATGGCCAGTGGCTACAGCCTGTGTGATCTCACCCATGGTGGCACAAATCTGGCCCCACACCAGCCCCAATCCAAAACCGACTAGGACATTTCACAGGACAGGGAGGTAGCACCTGTTCGCTCCAGTTCTGGCATGGCTAGGAGGGAGCCAGTCCTTTGAGCTGCTGGGTGTAGACTGGCCTGAGCCAGGTGACCAGGTGAGAGGACCGCCCCGGGCCGTTCTCCAGTGGGTGGTGCTAGAGAGAGAGAGAGAGAGAGAGAGAGAGAGAGGGGCCGTGGAAGCGACAGGACGAGGCGCACTGGCCCCGGGCTCCTGGGCTCCTCCGGGTGGCAGAGAGCAGTGGGGCCGATGGAATTCCTAGTCGCTCAGAGCACTCTGTGACTGGTAGGTAGAGGCCTAGTGGACAGGTTGGGGGGCCAGGGGGAAGGAGGGGAAAATGTTCTTCCAAAACTTTTCAATTCTACTCCTTTAGGGACAGCTTAGAACTATTTGCACTATTGAGTCTTCATGTTCCCACTTCAAAACAAACATGCTCTGAGAACAAACTGGCTTGAATTGGTGACACTTCGTCCCTCAAGCCACCAGACATGACGGTGTTTAGAACTACCTGGATCTGTATATACCTGCGCTTGTTTTAAAGTGGGCTCAGCACATAGGGTTCCCACGAAGCTCCGAAACTCTAAGTGTTTGCTGCAATTTTATAAGGACTTCCTGATTGGTTTCTCTTCTGTCCTTCCATTTCTGCCTTCTTTCATTCATCCTTTCATTTCTTCCCCTCCTCGTTCATCCCTTCTGTACCAGGCACCCACAGTTCTCAGCTTTACCTGAGCTGATGCTGGTCAGCTCAGGCCCCCAGATCTCACCCTGCCCTTGGGCCTTCCCACTGCCAGCCCTAGCCCTAGCCCTAGCCCTAGCCACACCCCCATTCTGAGCCCTGAGGAAGCCCCGGGCTCTGCTGAGTCCACCTGGCCCTAGCACCTTGGCCTCTCTGAAGGGCAAGAGAGCAGCAAGATCCTGCTCTCTTAGGGAGCTCCCTTCCCTGGTCAGACCCTGATTCTGGGCCTTCTCAACCTACTCGAGAGAAGCAGGCAGGCGAAGTTGGGCAGATTTGGACTTGGGAGCTGAGGGTAGTGCAGAGGCCCCCATGGCCTGCCATAGTCATCAAGTAGCCCAGCCCTGACCTTGGCCTCGGCCAGGCCCAGCTAGCACAGTGTGGTGAAACGAGGCAGCAGGTGCGAAGAAATGGCAGATGCCCCAGACCTGAGCTGGGACCAGTGCCTAGGCCCCTGGCCCCTCTGCTCCTCCCTTAAGTTAACCATGAGTTCTTTTCTGATGGAAAATGTCTGGGTTTTGCTTGCTGGAGACCGGGTAGGGCCAGCATATCACACATCTCCACATCTATGCCAGGGGAATGGTGTGGGGGCCGAGCGGCTTGGGTTTGCTATGGGTGTTCATTGATCAATCTCCATTTAGGACCCCATCCTTTCATTCTGTGTTCAGGAAGTCCTTATCTAGCTGCATATCTTCATCATATTGGTATATCCTTTTCTGTGTTTACAGAGATGTCTCTTATATCTAAATCTGTCCAACTGAGAAGTACCTTATCAAAGTAGCAAATGAGACAGCAGTCTTATGCTTCCAGAAACACCCACAAGCACGTCCCATGCGAGCTGCTGCCATGAACTGTCAAGTGCGTGTTGTCTCGTGTATTTCAGTTATTGTCCCCTGGCTTCCTTACTGCAGTGTAACCATGAAGGAGTGAAACATCCTAAAAACCGTCTAGCACTTCCTTGCCAGTCCTTAGTGATCAGGAACCATAGTTGACAGTTCCAATCAGTAGCTTAAGAAAAAAACCGCGTTTGTCTCTTCCGGAATGGTTAGAAGCAAGGGAGTTTGCCCCCATTCTGTTTGCAGAATCATAGTTGGCCTTTGTAGCATTTTTGTACCCATTTCCTTATGCTGCAAAAGCAAGTCCCACAACCAGACCCCCTCTGCTGTTGACCCTCTGGGCTTCACTTCTGACTCCTCCCCAGGAAGGGCAGGGGGGTCGGAGGAGGGGGCAAGTCCTTCAGGATCCCTCTTCCTTCAAGGACAAAAGGCTCCTGACCCCGAAGTGGCCTCGCACTCCTGGCACCCACAAAGGATGCCTGTCCACGCAAGTACAGCGTCCGGCCAGTTTGTCGTGGAGACACCATCCGTTTTGGTCGGTTGGGTTTTTATGCATTACACTTAGTCCAGTGGAATGTGACTCCCGGAACCAGTGTCAAGAGCTGGCCTCTCCATCAGCTCAGTACCATGTGGTCCTGGGAAGAGGAGTGCGGGGCCCGCCATGCCCCCCTTTCACCCGTGACCATTCAGGGGCTGACTGGGCATTGGTGGTTGAGAGCACAGCATTTCAAGTTTCATTTTCTTTCGGCCCGGCCTGACCTGCAGCCCTCTCGCTCCCCAGCTGCTTCTCCTTACAGTTCCAAAGCTGCAGGCAGCCCCTGAGGCTCCTTAGGGTTTTCTCTCCTTCTCCCCATTCTTTCACATTCCCTCTTCTTCACCTAATAAAGGCATCACAAGTAAGTCACCATTAAGCAGGTCACCTTGGTGGTTTGTCGCCCTGGCAGAGAGGGGCCCTGCAGCTCCCATACCACCCCTGTCCTGGGTCAGGTTGACAGGAGGTTGGAGGGAAAGCCAGGCCATGGGATTCTCACCAGCCGTGTCCAGCCCAGTTTGGGGGTGTGACCTCGATTTTGTGTGTGCTTGAACATCATGAAGATTGGGGGCATCTTTTAGGGACTGTGTGAAGAATATAGAAATTAACTGACAGCTTTCAGACACCTGTTTGTAGGGCTAGGTCACAGTCACTTTCAGCCTCCCCCACCCTCGTTCTAGTTGTTAGTTACTACCTCCTCTCCCGACAGAATGCTGTATGTCCTTGAGCTCCTCCTACAATGCCCAGCCCAGCTCTGCCCTGCCCTGCCCATTGGTGGGCCTGCCCTAACCAGTGGAACCGCTGGCCTTGACACTGTAGTGAACCAGGGCACCGAGCCACAGCCAGGCTCTAAGACAGCTCCCTTCTGCTGCTGCTGTATTCCCCTTATCAGAAGGCACAGGCGACACCTAGAAATGCCCCGTTCCCCAGTCCATCAGTGCCAAACGACCCAAGGACCTCAGTCCCCTCAACTCCCTGGGAGGTGAAAGCCGTGGTGGTGGCCCAGGGACACTGGCCACAGCCGGCACCTGGCTTCTACTCCTGAGACCCCGTGCAGGTGCAGGCAACAGTCTGTTCAGGGGCACCATTCCAGGCTAGAGGCCACAAACGGTGGCACCAGGACCCAGAGCAGCCCCAAGTTGTCACCTGCTCCTCTGCGCAGTTTTTCATTGCTCTGACAGGGATGATGAAAGGAGGTACTAGCCTGAAACAAACTGCCATGTTTGGTGGGAAAGGTGTTTCTTTAGCTGACAGGATCTCTGGATTGAAGTAACTTTTAGTAAGCAACTGAAGCGCAGGAGGGAGCAACAGGTATGAAGTGAACTCACCAGGTGGGGCGACTGGATCTCACAGAACCCAAGTGGAGCCTAGCAGCTGAGCTCTGTGCCCCCTTTCCGGAGCATTTGCGCCTGGCTCTCTGGGCTGATGGAGCCAGGGAAGGTCACAGGTGCTGGTTCTTGGAGCAGCCTTTTGCGCATCCTTTCCTAGCCAGTGTCATCCCGAATTGTTTCCTAATGTGAGTCACGCACAGATTTTAGGACTGGTGGCCCAGACCTCAGGAAGCAAGCTGTGTTTAGAGCCCTGTTCCTGGAGTCTTGGCTCATGGGGGGGGGGGGGAGCAGCGGGGGCAAGCATGGCAGCATCGCCCAGCCGGTGGTAGAGCCCCTGCTCCTGGGCCCCTGCAGCCCCACCATGTCGTGTTCCTGATCTTACTTTGTTCTCTGTAAGGGCCCCACCTTTGCTCTCTCCGCCAGTAAACTCGTCCACTCTGGAGGGGTTTGTCGAGTCTCCATTTTTTCGTCTTTCTCTTTTAGATGCTGTATCAATCTTTAGAAAAGGCATAGTCTGTTATATATTGCTAGCATACTGCCTCCCCCAGGGTCTAAAGTTACATATTAAAGGGGAAAAATGTGAACACTGAAACCCGTTCTCAACAGTTCAGAAGGAAAATCTAGAAAACATTTGGCAGAAAATTACATTTCAATGTTGCTGAATGAATAAGAGCAAGATTTTGCAAAAGTGCTGATATAAAAATATTTGGAGCTTGGCCTGACATGTGAGTGCTACAGGAAAAGGGGAATCCAGCCTGAAGCTGCTGGATCTGAGACTCGGGGCCATCTTCGCATTGGGGAGCCGCCTGTCCTGCAGGGCTGCCTGCCTGGTCCCAAAGCTGTAGGAGCCCAGCACTTGGTGTGGGAAGCAGAGTGTCACCAGTGAGTCCAAAGGCCTGCGACGTTCTCACCACCCAGCACCACCTGTTTCTTGTTCCTTTCTCATCTCGACAGGATGTTCCCCAAGTGCTGATTTTTTCGGGAAAAAAGAAGTTCTAACTAGGGCCCAGGCAACTAGGCAGGTGAGGGTGAGGTCTCCCCTTTGGCCTCTGCCTGTTCCCTGAGGACATTCCCTCTCTCTGCTCTCCTTGGGGCCCAGGGTCTAGGTGAAGTGGTGCTCCCTTCTGCATGCAGAGGTGAAGACAGAGGCCTGAGCACTCCCTGTGGTGTGTGTCCCCCTCGCCCCTTACCAGCGAGAGCCCCTGGGCCAGAGGGAGGGCAGGCACAAGAACAGGTACTGGGCAGAGCCGAGACCCTCCCAGAGGGAAGTCCGGCCTTTGAGATTGAGAGCATTAGGGAAACTTGCAAATTGCCTTTGCTCCCCTAGCCCCCCTTTGAGCTTACCTTTTCTCAGGTCCTCGGCAGCAAGAGACAATGAGATGAAAAGGCCAAGAGGTTTGGCTCCTGCTCACTGGTAGTCCCTCTCCCCTTCAGTGTTTGTGTGTCCAGTGACAAAGGTGTTCTTCCTGGTGACCCTGATTATATCCAATATCTTATAGACTATACGCATAGGCCTGCTTGGTCTCCTCTATCCTGGGCTTTTGTTTTGCTTTTTAGCTTTGGTTTTAGTTTTTCTGTCCCTTTTATTTAATGCACCAACTAGACACACAGAGCAGTTGAATTTTTATATATATATATCTGTATATTGCACAATTATACACTCATTTTGCTTGTGGCTCCACACACACACACAAAAGATCTGTTAAAATTATACCTGTTGCTTAATTACGATATTTCTGATAACCATAGCATAGGACAAGGGAAAATTATAAAAAAAAAAAAAACAAAACAAACAAACAAAAAAAACACAAAAAACAAAAAACAAAAAAAACTACAAATCTGTCTGCTGGTCACTTCTGTCCAAGCAGATCCGTGGTCTTTCCTCGCTTCTTTCAAGGGCTTCCCTGTGCCAAGCGAAGGAGGCTCCAGGCAGCATCCGGGTTTTGCACTGTCTCCCATGCTTGTGAGAGAGGTCCCAGGATGCTGGTGCAAGACAGTTCACCTCAACGGGTGGGTGTAAGAGCGCTTCCTTGCCCTGGCAAAGTCTGGAATGTAGTTGGTACCACCTGGCCCCCTTCGACCTCTGGGTGGGGCAGCTGGAGTCCAGGAGGGAGGGGATGGCCTGACCCCACCCCCAGCCCTCCCAGTGACCCAGTCAGAGTGATCATGTATGGAGAGTCAGCTCAGCAGGCCTCCCCACCAATAGGGCTTCCACTTTGCTGAGGCTGGAGGGCAGATGGGAGGCCTATCACATCTCTGAATGTGTGAGCTGCACCAGGTAGACACCAGGGACCCCAGAACCACATATGAGAGTCCACTGGGTCCCCCCTAGGAGGTAGCAAAGACTCCAGAAAATCCCTGTCTCTTCTCCCCCATCCTACGAGTAACTGCATTTGCTTTTGTAATTCTTAATGAGCAATATCTGCTAGAGAGTTTAGCCGTAACAGTTCTTTTTGATCGTTTTTTTAAGTAATTAAAAAACACCAAAAAAAAAAAAAAAAAAAGAAAACAACTACAACAACCCAGAAACTTGTTCTTCCAAAGCAGAGAGCATTATAATCACCAGGGCCAAAAGCTTCCCTCCCTGCATCATTACTTCTTCTGAGGCCTGAACCAAAAGAGAAACACTCATAAGCCCTTTGGGTGGCCAGGCTACCTGTGGGGCCCTCGGAGGACCTGGGCTGGGGCAGCCTCTGGGCCCAGTCTGGGGCCCACTCCAGCCTGCATTCAGTATTAGCAGTGGGTCACGACGTCCTTTCCCACCCAGCCTGGGATGGGGGCAGAGGAGGCGAGGAGGCCGTTGCTGCTGATGTTTGCCACTAACAGGTGGGTGTCCACGTGTGTCCACGTGCGTGCTTTCTGACTGAAATCTGAAATCAGCGCCCAACTTAGCCTCACCCAGTGACCTCTCGCCCACCTGGACGGAGCAGGGCCCACCCAGTTGAGTGTTTCTGGGGAGCTGGACGGTGGAGTGCAAAAGGCTTGCAGAACTTGAAGCCTGCTCCTTCCCTTGCTACCAAGGCCTCCTTTTCCGTTTGATTTGTCACTGCTTCAATCAATAACGGCCGCTCCAGAGTCAGTAGTTGATGAATATATGACCAAATATCACCAGGACTGTTACTCAATGTGTGCCGAGCCCGTTCCTCGCGCTGGGCTCCCGTGTACCCGGACACTGTAACGTGTGCTGTGTTTGCTCTCCTCCCCTTCTCCCTCATCCTTCCATCGTTTTTCTGGGGTTTTTCTGTTTGGGTTTGGTTTGGTTTTTATTTCTCCTTTTGTGTTCCAAACATGAGGTTCTCTCTACTGGTCCTCTTAACTGTGGTGTTGAGGCTTATATTTGTGTAATTTTTGGTGGGTGAAAGGAAATTTGCTAAGTAAATCTCTTCTGTGTTTGAACTGAAGTCTGTATTGTAACCATGTTTAAAGTAATTGTTCCAGAGACAAATGCTTCTAGACACCTTTTCTTTACAAACAAAAGAATTTGGAGGGAGGGGATGGTGACCAAGATGAGAGGGGCTGTCCTTTTTCCCCAGGAGGGGAGATCCGAAGAGATGACCCCTGCCCAGATCAGCCAGATGCCACCCAAAGAAGTTAAGCCTAAGCCAACGGACCAAATAGCTGATGTGTTGCCATTTTCAAAGTCAGAGCAAAACCAGGTTTTGTTCCACCCAGTGGATTCTGTTGCCTTTTTTTCCCCCGAGATTATTAGCATCATCATTATTTTTAAGGACAGACAAGGTTGATGTTCCTTCCAAGGGAGACAGGAGGGGTGTGAGCAGAGCCGACCTTGCCTCAGTGGAAGGAGGATAGGGCAGGCCTGAGGAGCATAGCTCAGAATAAGGGTGGTCATCTCCCTGGAGACCTCCACTGTGGCCACAGGTCAGTTGTATGTTGACAGGGCAGTTTGGCCACTCTCCACCTGATGCAGCTCTTCCTGGACAGGCTAGGTGGTAGGCATTACTGTTCAGGACACCCCCATCACAACCCACCCAGTCCCAGAGTATACAACACTAATGTGACCTCTAGATTCTTCACCATCCTGGGTGATATGACGATGGTGGAGGGGGTGCACTCTCTTTGCTGTCATCTGATCCCCAGCAAAACTTGGGCATGAGAAACCCCACTTCCCTTCCCCTGGCAAAACCAGATCCTTCTGAGAAAAGCCATTACCCCCACCAGACATTGTTTTGGGCTCACGGAACAGGGACAGATGTGTGCTCCCTTAGCACCCAGCCCCCCCCCTCAAAGGCGAAGACAATGCTGACTGTCATGACTATTTGCACATGGGTTTAGTATCAGGAAGAACCAGGCAGGGTGGCTGCCCCCTCCTGAGTCACAGTGACACTGGACACCCTAGACAGAGGAGCTCCAGCTCGGAAGCCCGGCGAGGGTGGGAGAGAGGTGTGTGTGGGACAGGGAGCAGCCCAGGACAGACTTGGCTAGAGATGTCTCCAAAGCCCTCCATCACATTCACCTTCAGTTTTTGTGTTTTGGGACAATTACTTTAGAAAATAAGTAGGTCGTTTTAAAAACAAAAAATATTGATTGCTTTTTTGTAGTGTTCAAAAAAAGGTTCTTTGTGTATAGCCAAATGACTGAAAGCACTGATATATTTAAAAACAAAAGGCAATTTATTAAGGAAATTTGTACCATTTCAGTAAACCTGTCTGAATGTACCTGTATACGTTTCAAAAACACCCCCCCCACTGAATCCCTGTAACCTATTTATTATATAAAGAGTTTGCCTTATAAATTTACATAAAAATGTCCGTTTGTGTCTTTTGTTGTAAAATCAAGTGATTTTTTCATAAGGTTCTTTTACTATTTGAAAAGATGGGCAGCACGCAGTTTTATTTTATTTTTGTAAGTTTTTTAATACGTGTGAAAGCAAAGAATACTCAGCATGCCTTTCTAAGTGACGCGTTTGCACCTTTTGTTGGGAAGTACTGTATCCTGTGCTGTTAGCATTCTCGATAAATCTCTCTGTGAAAGTGACTCAAGGTCTGGGCTTTCATTATCAGACAGCTCACAGGACAGCATGGTGCTATGTTTCCTGATTCCGTCTGGCTGTCCCTGAACCCAAGTAGCCAGCTGCTTTCAGGACTGCCTTGGGAGGAAAGACCAGCCTGCTCCATACACTGCCTCCCCTTGGGTTCCGAGGCTACACTTTCTAGGCACACTGCTCCAGCGTGTGATGGGAAGCTCTGGGGTGGCAGGCTGGGAAGGACCTGGCACGGGTCGGCCCGCTGAGCCCCAGGTCCAGAGGCAAGTGGGCTGCAGCCCTTCTGCACAGCCGCACAAATCCCCTGCTCCTGAGGGCCATGGCAGGGGTGCCTCCTCTGTCCAGGTGCTTTTGGAAACCAGCTGCCATCCCCGAGCTCCGGCTCCTGTGCCTACAGCCTGAGACCTTCCCGTGGCCTCTGCTGACCTGGCCCCCTGCCCAAAGGGGGCGCTGTCATCACTGTGGGGCTTGCAGACCTTTTGCAAACTTGGCACTCAGGAGCTGCCTGCCCTGCCACAGCTGTTCTTACGAGGCTGTTGCTGGGCTGGAGGGAACAACTGCTCAGAGGCCAGCTTCACATGCAAATAAATGTGGGCACACGCTGCTAGAAGGTGCACTCGAATGTCCTGGCCTTGAAGGTTAAAACAAAGGGTTGAAATTCGACCTGTGTGTATTGAGCATGTCTCGTGTGCCAGGCCTGTCCTGGGAGCCGCTGTCCAGCAGTGAACGAGGAGGACAAAGTTGCTGTTCCTTTAGGGCTTAGTGTGTGTGTGCGTGATAATTTCCCGTACTGGAGTTGGTAGTCTTTGTAAAGGCTGTCCCCATGAGAAAGCACTGGGGCCCAGGGTGTGGCTGGTGAAGGCTGTGACTTCTGGGGAGAGAGGCTCCCATGGAGGTCCATCTTGGGGGGACAGCCTGAAGGGGAGCCCTCTGGGGTCAGGATCGAGGGGGGCGGGTGGTGAGGGAAGGAGACCTATTGCCGTGCAAGCACTCATCCAACTGGAGAAACAAAAGAGCAGGCACTGTTGCTGCTTGGTGGGGTCTTTCCCCATCTAGAGCGGGAGGCAAACAAGGGCAGACGCTCACACGCCGCAGATGCCAAGCACAGCAGGGGCTGTAGGCAGCTCTGCCCGGAGAGGCCTAGGGTCCTCAGGGTAGGAGGGAGTCGCAAGAGCAGGGGGCCTGGGGAAGAAATGGACTCCAGAGATGTTCGGGGAAATGACCACAAAATAGGGGCTGCCGGAATGGAGGAGCACCAGAGAACCAAAGAAAGCAGTAGCTGCAGAGCACTGTGGGAATGGGCAAGACGGACTAATGTGGTGAAGACATCAGACAGCCTAGGAACCGAGCCTGTTGCCTGGGAGAGGCTGGACTCTGCCATCCTCACAGGGGGGAGTGCCAAGTGAGCCAGGAGCATGGCAACAAGAGGGAGGAGGCACAGCAGAAGCTGAAGGCCTGTTTTTAAGAGACGTAAACACGTTTTACGTGCTAGTGGGAAGAAGCCACCAAAGAAGGAAAAGTTGCAAACACTGCAGAGAGCAAATAATTGCTGGAGCAGGTTCCTGAAGAAGTGGAAAAGATGGGATGCAGGGCGGAGGAGGTGGGCAGGAGCTGGGGCAGCCTGCTGTACAAGCTTCCAGATCGTTCTCCCTGCACCCAGCCTCATGGCCAGCTGACAGGACGCAGCGGGGGTCCTCTCTGTGTGACCCACATCTGACCCTGCCCCGCCTGGGATCTCTGACGACTCTCTGCTGCCTCCCGAATGAAGCCAAAAGTTCGTAAGGGGACCTCCCAGTGACGCTCACAAGGCCCAGCTCTAGCCCTTTCTGGAATGTCCCGGGCCTTGCCATGACCTTTGTCCCAGTGCTCGGAACCGCGCTCCTCCATCCCTCAGAGCCCCACTCAGGGGGCCCCTCCTCCGAGAAGCCCGCCTCACCGCCCAACCGGACCCAGGGGCGCGGCCTTCGCGGGGCGAGACCGCGCGCCGCGCCCCCATGTGGCCGAGGGTCGCGGCGGCGGCGGCGGCGGCGGCGGCGGCGGGCAAGATGGCGGCGGGCCCGGACCCCGCCCCTTCCGCCCCGCCGGGCGCTGCACGAGGCCGGCTTAAAGGGGAAGTGAGTCAGTGTCCGCGGACCCGGCCGGCCAAGGCCCGCGCCCGCCCCGGCCTCGAGAGGCCCCAAGAGGCCCTGGCCCGGGGGCGGCGGCGGCCATGGCCGGTGGGCCGGGCCCGGGGGACCCCGCGGCCCCCGGCGCCCAGCACTTCTTGTACGAGGTGCCGCCCTGGGTCATGTGCCGCTTCTACAAAGTGATGGACGCCCTGGAGCCCGCCGACTGGTGCCAGTTCGGTGCGTGGCGGCGGGCGGGGGGACGCCGGGGCGGAGGGCGCGCGGGCCCCGGGCGCCCAGGCCTGACGCCTCCCGCCCCGCAGCCGCCCTGATCGTGCGCGACCAGACCGAGCTGCGGCTGTGCGAGCGCTCCGGACAGCGCACGGCCAGCGTCCTGTGGCCCTGGATCAACCGCAACGCCCGCGTGGCCGACCTCGTGAGCATCCTCACGCACCTGCAGTTGCTCCGCGCTCGGGACATCATCACGGCCTGTGAGCGCGCGGCCCCGGGGAACCCCGGGACCCCGGGCTGGGTGCGGGGCCTCTTACGGGGCTCCTCCCCGCCCACCCCACCCCACCCCCGCCTGGGCCTAACCGCCGTTTTCTTTCCTGGTGTCCCAGGGCACCCTCCCGCCCCTCTTCTGCCCCCCAGCACCAGCACCCCGAGGCCCAGCAGCCCCCCTGCACCCTGTGAGGCTGAGGTCCCCCGCCCCCGGAAGTTGCAGACGTCAGCCTCCACACTCCCCTCCCCAGGTAAGAGGACCCGGGTGTTGGGCTTGATGGACCTTTGGAAAGGGCCACCTTGACCATGGCCACTGCCATAAACCATGCCGTCGGTCTCTGCCTGCCTCTCACTGGTATCTTTATGAAGCTTTTCCAGGCTCCCAGACCCATTCTGGGGCTGAGCTCGGTCCTGTCCCAAGCCCTGCTGCCCTCCAGCCACCACCACCGTATCCAGCCCCTTCCTCTACCAAGGTAGGTGGGTCCTGCCCCAGGGAAAGATTCAAGACAAGGAGCAAAAAAATGTAGCCTTTGGTACACCTGGGCACCCCAGCCAGCCCAGTAGGGCCAGCCAGGAGGCAGTGGGATAGGGGGCCTTGTGACTGTCGGGCAGAGGGGAAGACAGAGGACCTCACCTGATCCAGGATCTCTGCCCACAGCCTAACCCAGAGAGCCCAGTGTCCCTCCTGCAGGGGGCCCAGCCCTCTCCATTCTGCTGGCCCCTCAGCGAGATCTCCCAGGGCACCCACAACTTCTCAGAGGAGCTGAAGATCGGGGAGGGTGGCTTCGGCTGTGTGTACCGGGCGGTGATGAGGAACACGCTGTATGCTGTGAAGAGGCTGAAGGAGGTGGGTGGAGCCTTCCCTGCAAAGGCCCCGGCAGGTTGTCAGCAGACCCGCACTTTTCTGGTGCTTCTCCCATGCTCCCCCATGTACCTCGTTCAGCCCTCTGGTTTCCCGGTTCGAGGTCCCCAGCCCCTTGGTGGTTCTGGGCCCAGGACAGGTGGCAGTGAGAGCGGCCATCAGGCCTCGGCTGCAAGAGCTTCATGCTGCCTCCCCGCCCTCATTTTCCTTGGGGGCTGCAGGGGGCCGACCTGGAGTGGACCACAGTGAAGCAGAGCTTCCTGACCGAAGTGGGGCAACTGTCACGGTGAGTCTGGGGGCAGAGGGAGAACCGGGTCAGGGCCCCGTTGGCCTCCAGGACCACAAAGCGTGGTACCTGGCTCCCTCAGGCCCCCAGAGCCCACCCCCGCGATGGCCAAATGGAAAGCACTCAGGTCCCCCTCTTGCAAGCAGGTTTCGTCACCCAAACATCGTGGACTTCGCTGGCTACTGTGCTCAGAGTGGCTTCTACTGCCTCGTCTATGGCTTCCTGCCCAATGGCTCCCTGGAAGACCGCCTGCACTCCCAGGTAGCTGTCCCTGGCCTGGCACGCTTCCCTGGCCCCACAGCTCTCCCAGCACCTGACTGAAGCTCTCAGGCTCTGGGAGTGGGTCCCACCAGCGGGCAGGGCCCGGGCTCAGGCTTTGGCCCAAGGTGGGCTGCCGTCTTCCCTGGCACCCTTTCCCGTGGTCCCTCCCCGGCTGTTCCTGCGTGCCTGGGAGCCTGGCTCAAGCTGCCTCTAAAAAGGGGGTTATTGACTCGGTGCCCCAACTCACGCCCCTTCCTCTTGCAAGCAGACTAGCTGAAGGGTCTTCTCAGCATGGCCCTCGAGAGTAGGAGGCAGCGGGCAGTAAGCTGCGCCCTCTGGACCTGCAGCTGACCCTCCGCTAGCCACGCGCCCACAAGACGCAAGGGCTGACGGCGCACAGGGCACTGCCGCTCTCGGGACAGGCACGCTGTGCTGGGGGCGCTGGGGAGAATGCCTCTGACAACATCCCGGTGGCCCCAGAGAGGAGGAGGGAGCTCCAGGCACTGAGGAGCGCCCCATTTCATGATGACTCGCGGGAGCACGTTCCGCATGCTTTACAAAGCAGTGGAATAGCTTAGTCTCCACCTTCTTGTGAAGTAGCTCATGCAGATTTTGCTCCTCATTTTCCAGAAGAGGAAACTGAGGCCCAGAGAGTGAAGCGGCTTGTCTAGAACCCACAGTGACAGGTGGAGGGAGAGTTGGGGTCAAGGAACCGTGGCCCTCCCAGCCCCTTTGCTTCCTCTGCCACTCCAGAGCCAGGCCTGCCCCCCTCTCTCCTGGCCTCAGCGACTGAACATCCTTCTGGGCACAGCACGGGCGATTCAGTTTTTACACCAGGACAGCCCCAGCCTCATCCATGGAGACGTCAAAAGGTGAGGCGGGGACACAGGCCCCTGGTGCCTCTAAGCGCTGTAAGGATAGAGTCTGTGGCAGGGGAGTGATGCTCCCAAACCTTCTGTCGGTAGGCAGCAGTGGTACTTGCTCTCCGAGCCCCGAGGAGCCCTGCTCTGGGTGTCCCCCATGAGAATAGGCCTGCCCTCTCCTGCTTGAGGCTGAGGTGAGGGACGGGGTGGAGCCCTGAGGCCTGGGACATCAGAGCTGGGGGCCCTTGGTCACTGAGTACCTGGCATGGGACAGGTGTGGAAGCAGAGGCCAAGGATGCCCCCCCCCCCCCGGTGAGCACAGACCGAACCATGTGAGGGAGCCCCCGGGTAGCTGGACCACCCTGAGTCCAGGGTTGCCAGGGCCAGGCAAGTGTCGGGTGCGGAGCGGGCCAGGGCCGACCTGACACCGCTCCTTCCCTCCCCAAGTTCCAACGTCCTTCTGGATGAGAGACTGATGCCCAAACTGGGAGACTTTGGCCTGGCCCGTCTCAGCCGTTTTGCAGGGGCCAGTCCCGGCCAGAGCAGCACGGTGGCCCGGACACGGACCGTGCGTGGCACCCTGGCCTACCTGCCTGAGGAGTACGTCAAGACAGGGAGACTGGCCGTGGACACGGATACCTTCAGCTTCGGCGTGGTGAGCCCCTGGCCCCTTTGCTGGCTCGGGGGTGGGGGAGTTGTGGCCAAGCAAAGGCAGGAGGGCCTGGATAATTCCATATGAGACCGGAGGCCAATCTGGCAGGAAGCTAACCGGAGCCTCAGCTCGAGAGCCCCTCTCTACTTGACACGGGCCCCTCCCATGGGGGCCCTGCATCTCATTTCGTATGTGTAATTTTGCAGTCCTTCTCCTCAAGTGGGCCCTCCAAACCACCGAAGCATCAGTCCCATAGCCCGCCCTCATCTGCCCGTCTAAGGGCTGTGCCCCTGTCAGCCTTAGCGGCCTCTTTGGGCCAGGCCGCCCTGTCCACCCTGCAGGCCCCACCGCATATGGCCCTCCCTGCCAAGCCCCCAGGAGCCACTGCGACACTCTCCGTCCTGCCCTCTCCAGGTAGTGCTGGAGACCCTGGCCGGCCAGAGGGCCGTGAGGACGCATGGTGCCGGGACCAAGTATCTGGTGAGCCTCCTGAAGTGGGGCAGGGACGGAGGGAGGCGGGCAGGGAGGCAGAGGGGAGAGGGAGGGAGGGAGGCAGGCAGGCAGGGAGGGAGGCAGAGGGGAGAGGGAGGGAGGGAGGCAGGCAGGGAGGCGCTACTCCTGATAACCAACAGGTGCAGCCCTGGAGGGTGGAATGATCTGGAACGCAGTGCCCCACAGAAGCCAGCCTCTGCTGCTGCTGACTCAGCTTTGAAAGTAGGCAGGGCTCCAAACAGCTTCCCTTGACCTTGCTCAGGAAAAACATGTCTTTCTCCTGCAGATGCTAGGGGCCTTTCCAGACCCCACCTGGGCCGGGAGCGGGGAAGGGGTCGTCCCAGCAAGGCAGTCCCAGTGCTCTGGGACCAGAAGCTACAGCCGACAACAGAGCGCAGGGCCCTGGGAGAGGCGTGGTGGGCAATCGGGCGCGCCGTAGATGAGCGCTCCACGTTGTGGCGGAGCTGCCCCCGCCCCTTGGCTGAGACAGGAGGCGTGGGTTCTAGTCCCAGTTTGACAGTGGTCCTCGCTGGGCCCGCTTCCCCACATGTGAACAGACCTTATACACGTGCCGTGCTCAGAGCCTTCTCGGGCCCGGAACGCATCCGGTCACGTTTGTTCTTTACGTTTTACAACTGGTATACCTCCTGCTGCTCCTGTTCCTGGCCTGGGGCTGTTTCTGTCCCTTACCGGGTCTCGGTGGGTCAGGCTACAATCGGGGAGCCAGCCAGGAGCCCTCCTTCCTTCACCATCTACATCCGTCAGCACGTCCTGTTGGCTCTGTGTGTAGAGCCAACCCAACTGAGGCTGCTCTCCACGTTGTCATAGCTGCCCCAGGGCAGTGGGCCAGACCCCTCAGGGATCCTTCTTTGGGCTTCTTTGGACCCTTCCTATTTGTTCTCCATGCCACGGCCAAAGCGATCCTTCGAAAACAAAAAAAAGAGATTGTGGAAGCCCCTTTGCCTTCCCACCGTGCTTGGGGTGAAGGCCCAATCCCTTAACATGGCCACAACTCCCCAGGTCCTGCTATCACCAACCTTCTCTCTGTCCCCCAAACTCAGCTAGCTTCCCGCTGCCTGCCCCAGGGCCTTGGTTTGAACCTTTCCTTCTGCCTCAAAGGCCACCCCCCGACCCAGGTGCTTCCTCCTGGTCCTTCACATCTCAAAACCCAGGACAGCCTCCAGTTCCATTTGCACCCCTGGGTACCTCTCTGTGGGGTACTCCCTTTCCTCCTCGGCTCTGACCTCTGGCTAATCTGTGCCTTCAGATCTCAGCTCCCAAGTGCTACTTGCTCGGGCCCTGGTCAGAAGCCCCATGGGCCTGTCTGTTGAAGTTTTCCGTTGGTTTAGAGGCTTGTTGGTGTCTCTCCCACAGCAGGAAGTCAGTTCTATGAAGGTGGGCCCGGGGTGCTCTGTCACTGGATCCCTAGGGCCTTGGGGCAGTGCTGGCCACACAATGGGTGCTTAATAAATCTCAGGAAAGACCACAGGAGTCAGTGATGAGAGCCTGGGGAATGGGGCTGAAGGCATCCCCACCCCCACCCCCCTCCCCGGTGGCCACGCTCATATTATCTGTCCCACAGAAAGACCTCGTTGAAGAAGAGGCTGAGGAGGCCGGGGTGACTTTGAAAAGCACCCAGACCACACTCCAAGCAGGTCTGGCCACAGATGCCTGGGCTGCCCCAATTGCCACCCAGATCTGTAAGAAGCACGTGGACCCCAGGCCTGGGCCGTGCCCACCCGAGCTGGGCCTGGCCCTGGGCCAGCTGGCCTGCTGCTGCCTGCACCGCCGGGCCAAGAGGAGGCCCCGCATGACCCAGGTAGCCCTGGGCAGGGGGAGGCCGGTGGGGATGGAAAGCGCTCGAGACTCTGGCTGCGCATGGCAGGTGGTAGCCTATCAGGAACCCCGCATTCCGGGTGCTGCCCATGCCACCTGCCAGACCTCTTTCTGGAGACGGTCTCCAAACGTTTGTAGCTTGCCCTTCAGTCCTGCCGAGGGTGGCTGGAGCCTCCTGCCCAAGCCCACGGCTAGAGAGAGAGAAGCGAAGGGCTCTTCGTGCGCCCCCTTCTGGTGCTCCGTGCCGCCGCAGCTGCCTGAGCCTCCCCTCTTCTCCCCTGACGCGTGAGAACCCAGACGCCCCATTTGAGGGCAGGAGGGCAGTGCGATTTGCTTTCCAGCAGACAGAGAAAAGCCATTCTCAGTCCTTCGTTTTAGTGGCCGTGACTTCTCAGCATTCCTTGTGACAGGGATAAACAGGCAAGGGACATAGCTCTCCCAGCCTCGTGGTCCCTGGAGCAGCCCCGTGGTAGGACCACGGTGTTCTGGGGCAGGGCCCTCTGACGTGACGGCTGTGAGTGGTCTGAGCGGCCCACGCCCCCTGAGAGCCCCCTCTCTCCTCACAGGTGTATGAGAGCCTGGAGAAGCTGCAGGCGGCCGTGGCAGGACCAGCCCTGCAGCCAGAGGCCGCCAGCCGAGGCCCCTCTTCCCCACAGGAAAACTCCTACATTTCCCTCACTGGCAGTGCCCCACGTGGTGCCAGCCCACTGCAGCCCCTGGCGGTTCCCTCGGGAGCACCGGCCCAGGCTCCAGAGTGGCTCCAGAAAGGCCCCAACCAGCCCGTGGAGAGTGACGAGAGTGTGTCCGGGCTGTCTGCTGCCCTGCATTCCTGGCACCTGAGCCCGAGCTGCCCCCCGGGCCTGGCCTGGCCAGGCAGCCCCGGGCAAGGGGCCACCGTGTGGGCCCCAGCAGCCCTTGGGCAGGCCAGCTGTACTCAAGGGGGCGCCACCCAAGAGTCGAGCTGGGGGAGTGGCCCGGGGCCCCAGCTGACAGCTATGGAAGGTAGCTGGGGACAGGTGCCCAGAAGAGGGACCGGGGGCCTCTTTTGGTGACAGTCCCCATACTCCCTGCCCCCAGCCTTCTGGGAGGAGAGAACCGGGGCCCTGCTCTTAATCTCACTCCGTCCTTAGCAAGCTCCAGGCCCTGCCCTCCAGGTGGGTGAGAGGAGGCCAGGAGCTCACTTCCTGAAAGCTGGGAACAAGGAAGGCTTTATTCAGGACTGGGTTCCTGGCCTAGCTGGGAGCCCGGGCGACGGCATGGCCCCTTCCAGGCCCTTCCTTCAGAGACAGCACGGAGGACTTCTGTCCCAAAGGGTCAGGGAGCTAAGCTGGGGGCTGGGGAGAGCCGTGAGGCCAGCGGCGTCACTGAGGAGTGCCCAGGGGCCGCGGCCTCGGCAGCTGAGAGGTGCTCTCTCTGCCCCAGGATCGCTCGTGAGCAGCTCCGCCTCATCGCGGCCGCCGCGGATCGTCATCAACCCAGCCCGACAGAAGATGGTGCAGAAGCTGGCCTTGTATGAGGATGGGGTCCTGGACAGCCTGCAGCTGCTGTCGTCAAGCTCCCTCCCAGGTACCCCTGGGACTGGCCCCATACTTGAGGGACAGGGCTCGGCTGTGCGCCCTGCAGCTGGATGGCCGGCCTCCAGGGCCGCTCGGGCATGCTTCCTCATGCCAGCCCCGAACAGCGCAGTGTTTGTTCCCATCGGGCATGGACAAGGCCCCTGCTCCCTGAGGGCGTGGGACAGCTCAAAGGCAGGCCACCCCTCTTGACGATGGCCAGAAGCCCGGCCTGCCCTCGACGCCTCCCCCAGGAAGTTGTGTATTCTGGACAAGGCCTTGTGGGAGCTCCCTCGCCTCCTCCTCGCAGCAACACCTTCCCTTAGCCTGGGGGTGCCAGCGCCCCCCCCCCATTGCTTCCAGAACATACGAAGCTGCAGCAGGTACTTTCCCTTCCGGGTGCCACTTGCAACCCCTAATTCCAGGGAATGCCCAGGAGCTGAGGTGACAGCACAGCCCAGCCCTTGAGCCAGGCCTCCCGGCAGCTGGGGAGCCTCCCCCGCTTCCTAACTGGTATTTCTTCCCTCTGTAGGCTTCGCTGTGGAACAGCAGAACAGGCAGGGGCCCGAAGAGAGTGATGAATTTCAGAGCTGATCTGCTCACCTGGCACATTCCCCAAACCTGGAAGTCAAAGTTCTCATAGTCGGAAGTTCTCATGGCTCTCGAATCCTCAGCAGCCTGTGGGCGGTGGGGGGTGGGGGCCTCCTCTGCACAGGGGACAGCAGGTGGTGGCCCCAGCTGCGCTCGGGCTGTGGGCACAGGCCGGGCTCGGAGCGCCCCCGGCCAGCTGCTAGAAGCTGTCTCAAGGCCTGCCTTCGTTCCAGCATTTGGGGGACAGGAAAGCCGTTACTGTCGGGGAGGAGAGGTGAGCGGGGTGGCCGGTCCAGTAGGATGGAGCAGGGAGCTGGCTCCCCTAAGACCTGGGCAGGGCAGCCCTTAGGCCTTCTCTTTGGACTTGGCTGAAGCCCCAGGGAGAAGAGGCCGCTCTGTAGAACAGAGCATAGGAGGCCTGGGGCCCTCCCAGCCTCTTGTAACTTGAAAAAGTGAGGTGTGGCTGTTCTGTGGTTCGGTTCACGCACGAGACGCCCGAGAGCCCGGCAGTGCACCAGGGACCCGGGAGCAAAGCCTAATGTGGTGGCCTGCCGGCCAGGCCACCCCTGGGTGCGCCCACCGACGGGTGCCAAGCCAGGTCAGGCTCCAGAGGCCACTGGCTCGGTCTCACTCAGGGCCAGGCAGTGATGGTGACAGAGGGGCCACTACCCAGGGCTGGGCTAGGCCCAAACCTTAAGTTACCCAGACAGCGAGAAGCCCCAGGAAGGTGGGGAGTTGGAAGCAAGGCAAAGAAGGAGGAAGAAGAAAATCGGACGCACATTTTTAAAACCAAGTCAGGTTTCATGTAGTTGAGTGTCTTGGAAAGTAGCACAGGCTTACGACGATGTTTTATCCGCGACCATGAGTCACACTACATGCCCCACGAAGTCCAAGTTGTCCGGGAGGAATAAAAGCTTACGTCTCAACCTCTGGCTGTACTCGCGGAGTTTGTTGCACTGAAAGGCTCGAGTCTTCCCGATGCTTTTCATCTCGGGGTTCCTAACTCCAACCCCGACATCAGACACGCTGCCCCACGCCCCACTAAACAAATCCTCCAGAGGCCTTCCTTTCCACATCCATGTGTTTTTTTATGGTTTTGATACTATTGTAAATGGTATCTTTATTTCATTTTCTTTCCTTTGGGATTGGGGGGGGCAGAAGGAGAGAAAGAGAGAGAATCTCAAGCAGGCTCCGTGTCCAGTGCGTGAGCCTGACTCGAGGCTCCGTCTCCTGATCCTGAGATCATGACCTGAGCCAAAACCAAGAGTCCGACACTCAACTGACTGAACCACCCAGGGGCCCCTTTATTTCATTGTCTAACTGATCATTGATAGTTTCTGGAAATGCAATTCAGCTTTTTAAACTTTATTTATTTTTAAAGATTTTACCATTTCAGAGGGGGAGAGAGAGCATGAGCAGGGGGAGTGGGAGAGGGAGAAGCAGGCTCCCCACTGAGCAGGGAGCCCGATGCGGGGCTCGATCCCAGGACCCTGGGATCATGACCTGAGCCGAAGGCCGACGCTTAACTGACTGAGCCACCCAGGCGCCCCTGCAATTGAGTTTTTAATAACGGCTTTGCATTATGTAAATTCATTTATTAGCTCTAGTAGGTTTTTGTTTTGTTTCATTTTTTGGTGCCAAAATCAAGGAATGGACCAAGCTCTAGTCGTTTTTTTGGGTAGACACCTTGGAATAGTTTATGTGCACAATCATTTCTTCCGGAAATAAAGGCAGTTACCACTTCTTTTCCAATCTCTATGCCTTTCTCTTTCTTGCCTTACCGCACTGGTTAGGGCCTCGAATCGATGTTGTATAGAAGTGGTGAAAATGGACATCCTTACCTTGTTCTCAAACTTGGGTGCAAAATATTGTCTTTCATTCTGTCTTTCACCATTGCTAATATCTCCTGGGAATTTTTGCGTCTATGTTCATGAGGGATATTGACCTGCAGTTTTCTGGTAATGTCTGTCTGGTTTTGGTATTGGCCCTCACAAAACAAATTGGAAAGTGTTCCCTTCTCCTCTTAGGTTCTTAAAGGGCTTGTGTGTGCTTGGTGTTACTTCAGTATTTGATGGATTCACCAGTGAAGCCATCTCCATCTGGAGTTTTCTTTGTGGGAAGGTTGCAAATTCAATTCCTCAAGGGATGCCTGGCTGGCTCAGTTGGTAGTGTGTGCAACTGTTGATCTGGGTTGTCAGTTTGAGGCCCATGTTAGGTATAGAGATTATGTAAAAATAAAATCTTAAAAATTTTTTTAAAAACTTTATTTATTTGAGAGAGAGAGAGACAGCGAGAGAGGGAACACAAGCAGGGGGAGTGGGAGAGGGAGAAGCAGGCTTCCCCCTGAGCAGGGAGCCCGATGCGGGGCTCGATCCCAGGACCCTGGGATCATGACCTGAGCTGAAGGCAGACGCTTAACGACTGAGCCACCCAGGCGCCCCCCCAAATAAAATCTTTAAATTTCTTCAGATAGGGCGCCTGGGTGGCTCAGTTGGTTAAGCGACTGCCTTCGGCTCAGGTCATGATCCTGGAGTCCCTGGATCGAGTCCCGCATCGGGCTCCCTGCTCGGCGGGGAGCCTGCTTCTTCCTATGACCCTCACCCCTCTCGTGTGCTCTCTCTCTCTCATTCTCTCTGTCTCAAATAAATAAATAAAATCTTTAAAAAAATAAAAATAAAAAATAAATAAATTTCTTCAGATATTGGGCCATTTGGATTTTGTTTCTTCTTCCTGTGTCTGTTTCAGAAATTTGTGTCTTTCAAGGAATTTGCCTGTTGTATCTAAGTTGACATAAAGTTAATGATACCCCTTTATCAACCCTTTATAGGATCTGCACTGATGTCCCCTCTCATTCCTTGTATTGGTAGTTTGTGTCTTTCCTTCTTTCTTGATCAGCCTAGATAGAGGCTTATTGGTCGTTCTAAAGAACCAAGTTTTGGTCTCATTGATTTTTCTCCATCGTTTATCCATTTTCTATTGATGATTTCCACTCTTTTATCATTTCCTTTCTTTTACTTATTTTGGAGTAATAAAACTTATTTGGGGCTTAACTTGCTCATCCTTTCCAGCTTCTTAAAGTATAACCTTAAATCATTTATTTTAAACCTTTTTATCGGGGCACCTGGCGGGCTCAGTCAGTGGAGCATGTGACTCTTGATCTCAGTGTCGTGAGTTCAAGCCCCACGTTGGGCATGGTGCTTACTTAAAATTAAAAAAAAAAAAAATTAAACCTTTCTTTTTCTAACATAAGCATTTAAAGCTATAAACTCCCTTTAAGAACATCTTTAGCTGCATTCTATGCATTTGGATATGTTCTATTTTCACTATCATTGAGTTCATAATGTTTTCTAATTTCCCTTGTGATTACTTCTTTAACCAATGGCCTTCTTGGAAGTGTATTTAATTTCCAAATATTTGGGAATTTGGCCTATATCTTTTTGTTATGTGTTTTTATTTATTTTTTATTTATTTTTTTTAAAGATTTTATTTATTTATTTGACAGAGAGAGAGATAGCGAGAGAGGGAACACAAGCAGGGGGAGTGGGAGAGGGAGAAGCAGGCTTCCCGCTGAGCAGGGAGCCCGATGCGGGGCTCGATCCCAGGACCCTGGGATCATGACCTGAGCCGAAGGCAGACGCTTAACGACTGAGCCACCCAGGCGCCCCTGTTATGTGTTTTTAATTACATTAATTACATTGTAGTACAGAGAATTTACTCTGTCTGATTTCATTTCTTTTAAAATTGAGACTTGTTTTATGACTTAGGATATGGTTTAGCTTGGTGAATGTTCCATGCTTATTTGAAAAGAGTGTATGTTCTGCAGTTGGGTGGTGTGTTCTGTAAATGTCAATTAGCTCAAGGTGGTTGCTAGTGTTGTTCAAGTCTTCAGTATCCTTACTGATTTTCTCTCTACCAGTTCTCTCTGGCAGACTGAGAGGGAAGTATCACAGTCTCCAAATGTAATTATGGGTTTGTCTTTCTCCTCTTGGTTCTGTCAGATTTTGCTGCATCTAATTGAAGCTCTCGTTGGGTGCATACACATTTAGGAATGTTATGTGTTCTTTTTGTTTGAAAGAATTTATTTGTTTGAGAGAGAGGGAACACAAGCAGGGGGAGGGGCAGAGGGACAAGCAGACTTCCCACTGAGTGGGGATGCCCAGCGCGGGGCTCAATCCCAGGACCCTGAGATCGTGACCTGAGCTGAAGTCAGACGTTTAACTGACTGAGCCACCCAGGCGCCCTGGACTGTTATGTGTTCTTGATAAATTGACCTTTTTATTATCAGGAAATGCTCCTCTTTATCTCTGGTAATGTTCCTTCTTTTGACATCTGCTTGGTCTGGTGTAGCCAACCCACTTCCTTATGCTTAATTTATTTCTCTATATAACTTTTTTCTGTTCTGTTCTTTTAACTTGTCTGTGTCTTTATTTAAAGTGCACCTATAGACAGCATGTGGCTTGGGCTTACTTTTTTAAAGATTTATTTATTTATTTATTTATTAGAGAGAGAGAGAGAGCATGAGAGGGGGGAGGGTCAGAGGGCAAAGCAGACTCCTGCTGAGCAGGGAGCCCGATGCGGGACTCGATCCAGGGACTCCAGGATCATGACCTGAGCAGAAGGCAGTCGCTTAACCAACTGAGCCACCCAGGCGCCCCTGGGCTTACTTTTTTAACCAGTCTGATAATCTCTGCCTTTTAATTGGTCTGGTTAATCCATTCACATTTAATGGTTGGGTTTAAGTCTACCATCTAGCTCTTTGTTTTCTATTCATCCCATCTGTTTTTTGTTCCTTTTCTCCTCCATTCCTGACTTCTGGATTAATCAAATGTTTCTGGTCTTCTATTTTTTTTTCCCTCCACTATTGGCTTGTTAGCTCTAATAATGGAGACCACAGGTTCTACTCAGGAGACAGAAGTCCAGGCTGTTCACTGGGGTCACTACATTTGGTTTCCTTCTGATCACAGGCTGGCACTGCCTCTTGTTTTCAATATTTTGCCTAGTATTCTAGTTGTTTAGCACCAGAAGGCTATTCTGGTATCTGTCATCCCACCATGGCCAGATCACAAGTTTCTCCTCTCTTCTGAGGAATTCTTCACTCCTAAGGTCACCCCATCTTTCTCCTGCATCATCAGATCTGTCCCAGTAGCATCCATTCTTGACCCAACACCTCTCTCCAATCACAACCCCGATTCTCTGTTCCTCTTTAAACAGTTTATTTTATTTTATTTTATTTTTTTAGGGAGAGAGCAGGGGAAGGGGCAGAGGGAGAGAGAGAATCTCAAGCAGGCTCCACACCCAGCGCAATGCCCAACACGGGGCTCAGTCTCACGATCCTGAGATCATGACCTGAGCCGAAATCAAGAGTCGGATGCTGGAGGCATCTAGGTGGCTCAGTCAGTTAAGTGTCTGTCTTTGGCTCACGTTGTGATCTCGGGGTCCTGGTATCAAGCCCCGTGTTGGCCTCCGCACTCAGTGGGGAGTCTGATTGTCCTTCTGCGCCCCCCCCACCCCGTGCTCTCTCTCTCTCTCTCTCAAATAAATAAACGTATTTTTTTAAAAGTCGAATGCCTAACCAACTAAGCCACCCAAGTGCCCCTGTTCCTCTTTATAGCCAAACTTCTCAAAATACTTGTCTATTTCCTTACTTCTCCCCACTGCCTCTTCAACTTTTTTAAGAAGATTTATTTATTGGGGCGCCTGGGTGGCTCAGTGGGTTAAGCATCTGCCTTGGGCTCAGGTCATGATCTCAGGGTCCTGGGCTTGAGCCCCGTGTTAGGGAGCAGGGAGCCTGCTTCTCCCTCTCCTCCCCGTTCGTGCTCTCTCTCCCTATTTCTGTTGCTATCTCTCTTTCTCTCAAATAAATAAATCTTTTTCAAAAAGATTTATTTAGGGTGACTGGGTGGCTCAGTTGTTAAGCGTCTGCCTTCGGCTCAGGTCATGATCCCAGGGTCCTGGGATTGAGCCCCGCATTGGGCTCCCTGCTCAGCGTGAAGCCTGCTTCTCCCTCTCCCTCTCCCCCTGCTTGTGTTCCCTCTCTCGCTATGTCTCTCTCTGTCAAATAAATAAATAAAATCTTTTAAAAAAATAAAAATAAAAAAGATTTATTTATTTATGAGAGAGAGAGAGCACAAATGGAGGGGAGGGACAGAGGGAGAGGGAGAAGCAGGCTCTCCACTGAGCAAGGAGCCCGATGTGGGGCTCAATCCCAGGACCCCGGGATCATGACCTGAGCCGAAGGCAGACACTTTACCAACTGAGCCACCCAGGCGCCCCTCTTCAACTCCTTCTAATCTGCGACACCCCACCACTCTGCACCACAGTGGTGTGTCAAGAACACCAATAATCATGTTGCCAAATCCAGTGGCTCCTTTCTGACTTTATCCTATGGGTCCCTCAGGCTGCCCTCGTCTTGGGACCTCTGGAGCACTGCCCTCTCTGTCTCCTCTACACAACCTCTACAAGGTGGGAGCCCCTGAGGGAGCCCCCGGGCCGCCTTCACTACCTCCACTTACTCCTGTGCTGACCTCACTCATTGTCATGGCTCTAAACACCATCTATGTATTGACCGCTCCCAAATGACACGTGCAGCAGTGTACCCTCCCCTGAGCTGTTTACCCATGCTTCCAACTGCCTACCAGACATGTCCTCTCCATGGCTCACAGACATCGTAGACCTGAATGAGAAGATGGAACTTCGGATTCCCAGTCACCAGAAACTTCCTGTCTGAGTGTGTAGCGGGACCACCACCCACCTTCCACCCGGCTGTCCAAGCCAGGTCCTCAGAAGTTAGGCTTTTTGAATAGACTTCATTAAGGAGAAAAGTACACCGGCTGTGTGTGTACAGCTCCATGACACAGCCACGCGGCGGTCACGGCTTAGACCACGATATGTCTCCTCCAAACCACCCCAAAATTTAGGGGCTGAGACAATGACATTTCTTTTGCCCACGAACCTGCAATTTGGGCAGGGCTCGGACAGGATGCCTCATCTGCTCCACTCAGTGTCCGCCGGAGTGGTCTGAAGGCTGGGAGCCGGAAGCATCTGGAGGCCCCTGCACACGGCTGTCTGCCGAGGACCCTGCTGGGGCTAAGACACCTAAACATGCCGAGTGGCTTCCTCCCAGCACAGGAGCTGGCCTCTAGGGGGGAGTGTCCTGCGAGAGCCCCAGGGGAGGCTGTGTCGCCTTCACCGGCCTGGTCTCAGCTGCACTCCCGTCATTAGCAGCCAGTTGCTAAGGCCAGTGTGTACTCAAGGGGAAAGGAATTACAGCCCCACTCTGGGCGGGAGGAGTGCCAAAGAGCTCACAAGCATGTTTAAAACCAGTACATGGGCGCCTGGGTGGCTCAGTCGTTAGGCGTCTGCCTTCAGCTCAGGTCATGATCCCAGGGTCCTGGGATCCAGCCCCGCATCGGGCTCCCTGCTCGGCAGGGGGCCTGCTTCTCCCCCTCTCCCACTCCTCCTGCTTGTGTTCCCTCTCTCACTGTCTCTCTCCCTGTCAAATAAATAAATAAAATCTTTAAAAAAGAAAAAAAAGAAAACCAGTACAAAGGCAACTTCTGTCATTCCAGAAGGATCCCTCACACAGAGAACGGAATCGTGCAGCACGGGCTCTTCCAGCTTCTTTACTCGGCCGCCTTGCTGTGTGTAGAAGCGCCTCATTGCTTTGCATTCCCGTGGACTGTTCCACTGTATGAATAGAGCACATTTTGTTGTTCCTACCCTTGATGGACATCCGGGGGGTGTTCCATTTGGGGCTGGCGTAAATAAAGTGCCTGTCTTGGTGACGTGTGCCCTCATGTCTCAGGTGTGGTAACACAGTTCAGTCCGAGAAGTAGAACCACTGCAAGCAAGAGAATAATAAATATGGATATTGTTAGCCCCGGCCGTCTACACAAGGCTGTGACTTCCACATCTGCTGTTGGACTTCAGGTCGGCAGGGCTGGTCTCTGGGCTGGAATTGCTACTGGTGGCCACTGCCCAGGCCAGAATGGCATCTGGCCCTACGCCGGCCGGTAGAGCATAAAAATGCCTACTCTGTCACTCCCACTTGCCAAATTCCATGCCGATTTCTCCCGAGGCCAACCCTGACCCAGGACCCCACGAGAAGCTACAGAACGAAAGCAGCACAGGCACATCTATGTACTGGGCGTAGGAACGCTGGGTCATAAGGTCAGCTTCAGGGGGTCCTTCCCGACATTTTCCTAAGCAGCAGTACTAATTTACCTCCCCCGGGCGGGGTATGAGAGGTCCGGTTGCTCCATACCTTCACCAACACTTGAGAGCATCCACATGTTTGAATTGTCGTCACTGTGGTTGTCATTTGCATTTCTGCAATGAGCGATGTTGAACATCAGTTCATTTGCTTATTGGCCCTGTGTACGTGAAAGGCACATTCAAATCTTTCACACATTGTGCAGTTAGGTTGTCATTCTTGGTCATAGGTGAGCAGGCAGGACGTAAGTCTTGGATGATGTGTGTACCATAAAAGTCTTCCGTCACTCCAGAGTTTACCTTTTCACTCTCCTAATGAGGCCTTTTGATGAATAGTTCTTAATGTTAGTGAAGTCCAATTTATCAATCTTTTCTGTCCTAGGTAATGCTGTCTGTTCTCTGCTGAAGAGATGTTTGCCTATCCCAAGGTCATGAAGATATTCTCCTTTGACTTCTAGATGCTTCATTGCTTTACCTTTCATATTTAGGTCTATGCTACATCTCCAGTTGATTTTTGTTTTTGGTGGTAGGCAGACATCAAGATGTCCTTTTTTCCCCAACATGGACATCCAATTTATCCCACACCAGGTGGTAAAAAGACTATCTTTCCCCACAGAATGAAAGTGGGGACTCTGTCAGTCATCGATCCGCTGGCTGTCTCTTTCTAGCCTCGGTCCTGCCGCATCAGCGTCTCTGCCTATGCCCGCACCCACACCACACTAGCTTTGTTACTCCGGGTTGTTCTTCATGATCGGCTTTCCTCCTGTAGGCCGTTTGCATTTACATATAGACGATACAGCAATTGGAACACTCATCCACTGCTGATGGGAATGTAAAACGGTTTGGTACAACCATTCCACTTGTAGGATTTCCGCAAGGGAACTGAACTCACACATCCACACAAAGCCTGGTACACAACAGCCGGACTGTGGAAACAACCCAAATGGACATCAGGTGACTGGACAAGCAAAGGGCATGTTCCTACAATGGAAGACTACTTAGCGATAAGAAAGGAAGAACCCCCGGTCTCAGAATCACTAAGTGGAGTGAAAGGAGCAGACCATCCGTACACAGTTCTAGGCAGTGCAGACTTATCTCTTGGGACAGAAACCCGGTCAGCGGCCGCCTGGGAGTGGGCGGGGAGGGAGGGGCTGCAGGGAGGGGTGACCAGGGCCATGAGGAAACCTTTGGGGATGATGGTTTCACAGATATAACTTTAACAGTGTAGGCTTTATTTTTGTTTTCCGCAGTGTAGGCTTTAAATAATGGTGCAGTTCCTTTTATATCAATTCTACCTCAATAAAGTTGTTTTTAAAAAATACAGTGTCTCTTTTAAGCAGCATTTTGTTGGGACTCCCCCCCCCTTTTATCCAGCCCTGCAATCATTGTTTATCCATTGACATTCTAATGTATTGCCCAATATGGTTGTCTGTGTGTGTGTGTGTGTGTGTCTATTGTGGAAAATACACATGACAATACCTATCATTGGAGCTATTTGTATACAATTCAGTGGCATTAAATATTCACAGTGCGGTGTAACCATCACCACTCTCTGTACCCCAGAGCCTTTCCGTCCTCCCAGCCGGAGCTCTGTGCCCTTTAACCAGTAACCCCCACGCCCCACACACAAGTGCGTGAGCACGCGCGCGCGCACACACACACACACACACAAGCGCACAGTTCTGTTTTCGGGCATTTGCCCCATCTGCTCCTTGTTCCCTCCTTTCTCCTTTTTCTTTTTCTTTCTTTTAATGATTTTATTTATTTATTTGACACAGAGAGAGAGAGAACAAGCAGGGGGAGTGGCAGCAGAGGGAGAGGGAGAAGCAGGCTCCCCACTGAGCACAGAGCCTGACATGGGGCTCGATTCCAGGACCCTGGGATCACGACCTGAGCCGAAGGCAGACGCTTCACCCAGGCGCCCCTCCTTTCTCATTTTTTCATCTTCTTTCCGTATCACTAGTGTTATGACTCTAGGGTTACCCTCATGCATCCCTGCATTTACCCCCCCTCGCTTTCGACACTGTTCTTTTCATACATTTTAAATCCCCAAAGGCATTACTGCTGTTATTTTAAACAGTCCATTTTTACTTACGTTTACTCACATATATTCCCTTTCTAGTGCTCTCCATGCCTTCTTGCAGATTGGTTCTTCCAGCTGGATCCCTCCCTTGCTTCCTCCCTCCCTCCCTCCCTTTCTTTCACAAGTTACTTCATTTCTTGGCAGAAAATTGGGTCAAGAAAAGGAGAGGGTACCATCACTATAGAAGACATTAATGAATATTCTGATCCTGACTACTCCTATAAACACTACCAAAGACCCTCTCTGGGTCCCACAACATAGACATCAGTCTATTTCAAGTAACACTGTAGATAACAAATATGCTATGGGGGAAATGTGTGTCTCCTTCATGTGTTTATTAAGAGGGCTGGGGTGAATATGCTAGGGTGTTGAACAGCTTTATTAAGATATAATTCATCCCCACCAGCAGTGGATAAGAGTTCCAATATCTCCGTGTTCTCATCAACACTTGGTACTATCCATGCAGTTGATGACAGCCTTTCTAGTAGGTGTGAAGTACTATCTTACTGCACTTTTGATTTCCACACCCCTAGTGACTGATGATGTTGAGCATCTTTTCATGTGCAGGATCATTTCCATCAGCTTAAAGAACTACCCGCTATATTTCTTACAGAACGGGTAGGCGAGCATCAAGTTGCCCCAGCCTTTGCCGGAAATGTATTTATTTTGTCGCCACCTTCTTCTTCTCCTCCTCCCCCTCCTCCTCCTCCCCCTCTCCCTGCCCCTCCCCCTCCCCCTCCTCCTCCTCCTCCTCCTCCTCCTCCTTCTTCTTCTTCTTTTGCCTTCATTTTTAAAGGTTACTCTTCTGGGTATAGAACTCCGCATTGGCCATCTTTGTCTTTCAACCCCTACAGGCGCTGTCCCATCACCTTTTGGTCTTTCTGTTGGATAGTCAGCAGTCTGTCTTCACAGTGCCTTTACTGGCTACTTTGAATAGTCCTTCTCTGTCTGGGATTTTCAACAGTTTACCTTTGATGTACAGGGTTGTGATTTTCTTTGTATCTATGTTGTTTAATATTTGTAATTTGGTGACCTCCTTGAATCTGGGGATTTGGAAGATTCTCAGCCATTATCTCAAGTATTCCTTCCATCCTTATCTCAAGTCATGCCTCTGCTGTTTGTTCTCCAAAATGTACATTTTGTCCAACTTTTATAGCTGTTTTCTGTAAGGTTTAGTCTAATATGCTCTATCATGGCCAGAGTCAGAAGTATCCAAAAGTTATTCTTCACTCCTCCCAGGCCCCCACTCAAGGCCAACACCAAAGAACCAACACATCTCGTCTTCTCCCATTTGCCTTGTACCATCTCCACTGCCCCCACCTGGGCCTGGGCCACCAGCATCTCTGCCATCCTGCTGTGGGCACCCCACCCCTGCCTCACCCTCTGGCCTCCTCCCCTACCCTTCAGGGAGCTCAGCACAGTCCAACTTCTCAGTCCTCAGTTCTGTCAATGTGAGCACAGCAGGGTCGCATCACAACAAAAATAAATAAGATGTTAAACTCTGCCACTGGTTTCCTCTCATTCACGACAGATATGTGCACAGGCAAATCTAACCTGCATCCCTTCACCTTACTCTCGGTTGGTTTACAAACCACTAGTGGTGGGTGGGTTGCTTTGGTTTGGTTTCGCTTTTTTCTAAAGATCTCCAAGAGCCAAGCTTCTAGTCTACCAGCCACCAGTCGCTGTAACAACCTTGAAGAAGCGTTACACTGTCAGCAGGAGGATCTAGAATGAAGCGCCAGAAGTCAGGGCTGCCTATCAAGTAGAGGCAAAGGCCAGGCGGGCAGAGGGACGGGGACCCGTGGTATCCTAAGCACAGGACAGCAGAGAAGCGACGCTCACCTCGGGAGCAACTAGAAGAGAGGGTCAACTTCTCTTACCCCCTTCATTTTGTGTTACCTCACCAGATTACAAATGTGACACCAGAAGTATCCCCCCTGCTGTTGTTTTTCTAGAAGAGAATGAAAGTCAGCAGGCGAAAACAGTGAATGGAGACCTCCCTCTTGGGTTGGGTTTTCTGCTGAGTCACTGCCTTCATGGCTACCCGAGATAGCCGACTCCCCCACTTTCAGCTTGTTGCTAAGGCAACCAGTGAGCAGACTGGGAGTCAAGCCAACCTGGGATCAGAGGGAGTCCCATTCCCGGCCACCATGTGGCCCTTTTTTTTTTCCCCTAGCCAGAACATTTTTAGAGTCCATTTTTTTTTTAAAAAAAAACAAACTTTTCCTTTTAAAAATACCTGCTCATTACAAAGACATCCAAACAGTACAGAAGAAGAAGAACACTTTCTCACTTTCCCAGCCCAGACTCTCCCCGAGCAAGGGTGGCCCCACGAACCAGCACCGTCACCTCCCATGACTCAAACTACACTCACCGTCCTGCACCTTCCGGGCTCCACACAGATAAACCTCACTTTCGTTCTTCTGCAGAGCTGCCCAGTAGACACTGTATGAATATACACTATATAGAGATTCAACTGGTACTCTGGGGAGGGTCAGTCCGATTGTTTCCAGTTTTTCTGTCTGTGCCTTTACCATCATAAACAGTCCAGAATCCCTGCATGTGTAGTTTTGCAGACTTAGGCAAGGGTATCTTTAGCTGAGACTTCTAGAAGCCAGATTACTAGGTCATTTTGCTAAAGTGGCCTCCAAAACAATGGGTTTGGGCAAAAGTTTCACCTTTGCAAATCTAATCAGTGAAAAAGCATAGTTTGCTTTTTATTTGCATTTCAGTATGAGTGAGGTTAAACATTCCTTTATTGTCTTCACTGGCTTTTGAAGTTCCTTTCTTTAAAAAAAAAAAAAAAAGGTTTATTTATTTATTTATTTGAGAGAGAGAGAGTGAGCAGCAACGTGGGAGGGGGGAGTGGGGGGGGGGCAGGGCAGAGGAAGAATCTCAAGCAGATTCCAAGCTGAACTCATAGCCCAATGCAGGGCTCCATCTCATGACCCTGAGATCACGACCTGAGCCTAAACCAAGAGTCAGACGGTCAATTGATTGACTGAGCCACCCAGGCCCCCCAAAGTTCCTTTCTGTGCACAATTTGGTCAGATCTGTGGTCAGATTTCCACAACTTTTTCTTATTGGTATGAAGAGTTCTTTCCATATTCTTGATCATAACCTTGATCTGGGCACACATGTGTTGTGAATATTCTACCCTGGTTTGTGATGTGTCTTTAACTTTGTGGTAGTTTCCATGCAAAAATTTACTAATCTTTTTCTTTACGGCTTCTCTCTCTCTGTCAAATAAATAAATAAAATCTTTAAAAAAAAAAAAAGCTTTTCCCAGTTCAAGATCATTTTGAAAGGTCACTTATATTTTCTTTGTTATGAGTTTATCTTTTAATGTTTAAATGTTTTATGCAAAAGACCAACATTGATCTGACACACAGAGAATGTGCCCGACAAACAGAGGATACACGCTTTTCAAGCTTATACAAAACATTCAGAAAAATATCGTGCTGTGGGCCACAGAGAAAATGTTAACCAATTCCAAGAAATGGAAATCAGATTACTGAGCACAATGCAAAGAAATTCGGATGAACCAGGAAAAGACAGCCCTTCCTCCCTACAGAATCTCCAACTGGAAATTTTTTAAAATATTTTATTTTCTGTTTCTTTAAGTAGGCTCCACACCCAACATGGGCCTCAAAGTCACAACCTCAAGATGAAGAGTTATATGCTCTACCCACTGAGCCAACCAGGGGCCCCTTCAACTAGAAGTTTTAAGACACCCTTCTAAATAAAGTTTGGGTTGAGGAAGAAATTCAAATGAAAAATACTAAATACTACATATAACTTTATGCCCATACCTTTGGAATTCTAGATTAACTGAACGACTTTCTTTGAAAAAGAGAAATCTCCAAACCTGTCTCAAAAAGAAGTAGAGGGCGCCTGGGTAGCTCAGTCGTTAAGCGTCTGCCTTCGGCTCAGGTCACGATCCCGGGGTCCTGGGATCGAGCCCCGCATCGGGCTCCCTGCTCGGCGGGAAGCCAGCTTCTCCCTCTCCCACTCTCCCTGCTTGTGTTCCCTCTCTCGCTGTGTCTCTCTCTGTCAAATAAATAAATGAAATCTTAAAAAAACTCATATATGGGGTGAACTGCCAGGTCAGAGGCCCTGCCATGTGACAGGCGCAATCCATGGTCGTGTTAGATAAACTGTTCTTGGCTTTCATAGAGGCAGTCACGCAAGGTGGCGAGCCCAGGAAGCGAGTATTAGAAGACACGAACACTTCCCACACTCGGAGGCCCTGCCCAGATGAGGCATGTAGGGGGTTGGGGGCCACATCTGGTCCTGCCAGTGTGGCCATCTGGCTTTGGACACTATTCTGCATCTTTGGCTAATTAACTTGGGAACCGAACACAACCTACTTTAAGAATGTGTATGGTCTCTTTTTACCTTGTGCGTGGCCACCAGAGCCGCCAGACCCATCAGGGGTTATAAAGGGGGTCCCCGCCCCACTTTCCAATTGTAGCTGTTGGCTATGGGCCCCCTAAAAGACCACAGGAAAAACCTGTTGATCAAGCAAAGCTGAGTTTATTGGACTCACTGCAATGAGGAAGAGCACCGCCTCAACAGAGGAAACTAGCAGAAACACACAGAGCCTTGAGAGTCCAAGGTTATGACATCATCACATTGGATTTGTGGCCACAGCCTAGAGGCATGACTCAGAAAGAGCCGAGACGAGGCTCCACGAAGCGTTGGGTCACAGTCTTACCTTCCGGGAATGAGTATGTTCTGGCGCTAGAAGTGACTTGACTTTGCTCTTACCCAGTTTGACAACGGAATGAGAAAGGATCCCTGTCGCAGTTTCCCGTGGGGACAGGAAGTCTTGAGTGACGTCAGTGCGGTTTAACGCAGGGCTAGGAAAGGATGTCGGTTTCAGATTTCACAACTAAGACCCCTGAGCCCGTGGTGGCTCCCACTCCCCTAGAAGTCAAGCAAAATCAAGCTTCTTGGAAGTGTGAGGTCAAGGGTGGGGTGTTTTTAATTCGGTTTCTCGGGTCTGGTTTAAGGCGGGACGTTCAGCGAGGACATGTGATGGGGATTGCGTGAAGCCGTTTAGGACTGGTGGGTGCTTCAAGGCGCAGGCTTTGGAGGGAGCCAGGGAAAGACCCACTGAGCCAGCTAGTGTTCTCTGGTGGGAGCTGTTACCCTGATGAGGGCTAGTTGATTAATTTAATGTTTGGATAAATGGATTTTGAGGAAGTTCCTGAAATAAACAATCAAGTTATTTGCAACTTCCTCTTCCTAGACGAGAATTTCCTGGCATACTAAAGGCATGTGAGTACTGGGAGACCAGAGGCTGGGTGATTATCTATGGTTTCAGTTCTCGGCTGAGTAGCTCACATTCTGAGGTCAAAAGCTGCCGCATCTGGGGGAAGCCACCTCTCCTTGGAGCTTGCTGAGGGGCGTAACTGAGCAGAACTGGCCCTCCCAGTGCCACCAGCTGTCCTCTGCTCAAGTCACCCTGTCTCATCTAGAAGTGGTAGAGCCTCTAGCCACTGTTTGGCACCACCAGGAGATAGTGGGCTTCACAAGCTCCTACCCACAAGCATCTCCTACTGAAGGGCCGCCAGCGGCAAGAACTGTGGGGTAAGCAAGGCTGAGGGGTGAGGCAGGAGTCCTCGTGCAAGGGAGTGCTTGGAATTGGGTACAAGGGTCATGTTTGAAAATGAACACCATTGAGATTAAGAACCAGAAGGAGAATAGCTACAGGAGTCCTGAAAAGCAACGGACTTGGTCTCCAGTATCTTAACGGGGATTTGGTATAACTGAAGGGAGGAGCAATCGATGGTACAAATATAATCATTACATGTGTCTGCTTCCATAGAGTTGAGACTACTCCCAAGACTGGGGAAAACGGTGAACCCGGTGCTGAAGAGAATCAGACAAGCTGAAGAGAAAGTGGGGCCAGTTCTGCTCAATTACGCCCCTCAGCAAGCTCCAAGGAGAGGTGGCTTCCCTCAGATGCGGCAGCTTTTGACCTCAGAATGTGAGCTACTCAGCCGAGAACTGAAACCATAGATAATCGAGTTCGGCCCAGTGAAAAGACTAGAATCCAGGCTGGCAAGACGATTCTAGCAAATGGAACCGCAGGACACTTTGCTGACTGATAAGGGGCTCTCCCGCTGGGCTCACGGCCACCGTGTGTCTCCTGCCACCAAAGTCAGAGCTAGGGCAGGGGGATGAACCCTCTCCACGGTGGGTGGGGGCAGTCAGAAGAGGAACACTGACCGGCATCTCACTAAACGACACTTGATAGCGGAAAGACCGCAGCTCTCTTGCGTGTTGGTTAGTTTTTCTCTTTGGTGGTGTCGCTACAGGAAATGGGTACAAAACAGGGTCCTCCGCTACATTTTCTAACTCGTTTTTATGTAGAAACCCACTCTTTTGTGGCATGGTGTTAATTCTGTAATCACCCAACTGACTACATTTGCTTATTTCTTAGAATTCTTTTTCAGTTGATTCTCTTGGAATTTTCCGTTGTACAATCATCTTATTTGCAAATAATGAGAACTTTGCTTTGTCCTTTCCAACATATATTCCTTGTATTTCTCTTTTTCAATGTCAAATAATAGCGGTGGTCATGAGGATATCATCTTGTTCTTGGCTAATGAAAATGCTCCCGGGTTTCACCATTAGGCATAGCACTGCCTTTTGGCTTGAGATATGTATTTGTCTTTTTATTTTTTTAAGATTTTATTTATTTGAGAGAGAGAGAGAGAGAACATGAGCAAGGGGAAGGGCAGAGGGAGAAGCAGACTTCTTCTGGACCCCAGGATCATGACCCGAAGGCAGACGTTTAACCGACTGAGCCACCCAGGCTCCCCGAGATCTATATTCCTGAAAAAAGACATGGCTGGAATGATATTACCCATTCCACTTGCTCTTCTAGAACATTTCCACTATCCCACCAAGAAGTGGAGTCTCCTTGGCCCTGGGTGGGCCTCTCTGTGCCTTGACGAGATGCAGGCTGGCAGAAGGGACACGGGTGACGTCCAAGGCCGGATCCCTCCCACGGGATGCTCTCCCTTGGAAGCAAACGCCACGCTGTGAGGAAGGCCCTGTGTACAGAGGAACCAGCTGACGTCCAGCACCAACTCCCCATGCCGCAGACGGCGGGATGAGCCCTGCTCACCTTGCAGGTTCACCAGCATAACGAGCGCTCGGCCTTGTTCGAAGCCACTATTTCGGGGGAGTTCATAGTTACCTGGAACATCATCTATTCTGATTCTTAGGTCATGAAGAGAAGTGAATTTCATCAAGTATTTTTTTCTTTTACTTTATTATTGTGGTAAAATATGCATATAAAATTTACTATTTCAACCATTTTTAACTGTATAGCTCCGTGGCATTGAAGTTCAGATCATTCGTATTGCCGTGTGACCATCCCCACCATCCATCCCCTGAATGTTTCCATCTTCCCAAACTGAAATCTGGCCCGATTAGGCATTTGCTCCCCAGCCCGCCCCCCAGTCCCTGGCACCCACCGTCCTACTTTCTGTCTCTCTGAGTTTGCCTGCTGCAGGCATCTCATAGGATGGAATCATACACTAGGTATCCTTTTATATCTTGGCTTCTTTCACTCAGGATGTTCTCAAGATTCATCAGTGTTGAAACATGTATCAGAATTTTATTCCTTTTTTGAGACTCAGTGCTGAGTGCGGAGCCCGACTCGGGGCTCGATCCCACGACCCTGAGATCATGATCTGAGCCGAAACCAAGAATTGGCCACTTCACTGACTGAGCCACCCAGGCGCCTCCAAAATAAAATCTTCTTTAAAAAAAAAAAAAGAATTTTATTCCCTTTTAAGGTTGAATAACATTCCATTGTATGTCTCTATCACATTTTGTTTATCCATCCATCAGTTAATGGGCACTTGGGTGGCTTCCACCTTTCAGCTGCCGTGAACACTGGTGTAGGAGTGTCTGTTCCAGCCCCTGCCTGCATGCAGTTCCTTTGAGTGGACACCCAGAAGTGAAATTGCTTCAAATACCTTTTTGACATCTACTGATGTCATGTTTTACTGCAATAGTGCCCTTTTCTCATTCTTCAAAGAGTCCTTCTGTAGACGATAAATCATATGGGCATAGTTCAATACAGTGAAGCTACAGATATTATTTCTACTCTCTGGGTGAAAGGAGGAAGTTCAGAGAGGTCAGGTGAGCTGCTCAAGGCCACACGGCGAAGTGGGCAGAATTCAGCCAGTTCAACTAAAAGTGCTATTTCTTCTGCCTGGAGTAGTCCCTCTACTCTCACCCACGACACAATGTCACATTTTCTGACTGTATATTTGTGTGTGTGCGTGCGTGCGTGTGTGTTTATTAAATCCCTCTCCTCTATTAGATCAGGAGCCCCATGGGAGTCCAAACCAGGCCAGTCTCATTCATGACCATCCTGCAAGGTGTATTCATTTCTTAACCTGCTTTTGGATTATATTAACTAATATTTTTATTTTCAAAACGTGGATCAATACTTATTAGTGATAATGATCTGCAGTTTTCTTTGTGGTGTGTGTGTAGGGGGGTGTTATCTTTGTCAACTCTGGAAACCAGTTTCATTCATTCGGTCAGCCTGAACTCTTGGAATGAACCCACAGAGAGTCTGTCTGTGTGCTGCTAATGTTCTCCTGCAAGGAGAAGGTTCTTCTGGTTTCATAAAACCCATTTGGAGGTTTTTCTTTATTTTATTTAATACACTAGTCAATTTCCCTGCTCTCCTAGCTGTCCCACGGTGGGAGTGTGCCTTAAAACTGAAATCGGACCAGATTTCAGTTTGGGAAGATGGAAACATTCAGGGGACGGATGGTGGGGGTGGTCACACGGCAGTACGAATGATCTGAAAGGCCTGACGCTGTTGCAGGGCTGGCTGGCTGATGTCTCTCCCCATTTTCTTCTCTGCTCAGCTGTTCTCTTTCTTCTGGGGTCAACTTTGGCCATGTCAATTTCCCTGCTCTCCTAGCTGTCCCACGGTGGGAGTGTGCCTTAAAACCCTGCTACCCACGGCCCACTGGGGTGCCGAGGGCCCCTCCCACCAAAGCCAGGAAGTCTGGAACAAAGCCAGGAGAGGCCCTGCCCAGAGCCTGTGGCTCTCCCATGGCTCAGGGCCACAGACCCAGAAAGCACCTCACCTCCAGTTACTGCTGATGGAGCGTGAGGAGCCCTGCCCTGAGGGCCCCCAGTGCTTCTCCCTGCTGGGCTGTCCTCCCCGCAACCCCTCTTCTCCTTCTCTGCCGCCCTTGCCTCTGGCTCTCCCCACTAGGGCAGACATAGAGGAAGAGATGCTCAACCTCATTAGTCAAGGGGAAATGCAAGAGAAAAGCAGAAGACAGTCTCTCTCTCTCACACACACACACACACACACACTAGAATGATTACACTAAAAGGACTGGTCGTACCAAGTGTCGGTGAGGACAGGGGAAGTGTAAACTTGGACAGCCACTACGGATACTATGGATAACTACTGGGCAGTTTCTGCTTTTTTCTTTTCTTCTCTTTCTTTCCTTTTTTTAAGGAGCTAGAAGTTTATTGAGTATACCCCAAGGGAGCAGAGAGGAGAGGCTATCTGCTGTTGGGCAGTTTCTTATGAACTTGAACTTCACCTACCCTAGCAAGCGATTCCACTTCTAAGTTACACCAAAAAGGAATGACTGCATATGTCCACACAAAGACCTTGTCCGTAGCAGCTGGAAACAGCCCAAATGCTCACCAACAAAATGAACAGATCCACAAACCTGTCCAATATCCACACTGATGCAGGCTGGGTGGGTCTGAGGACCCAGAGGGGCTTCCAGAGGACCAGCCACGAGGGTCCTTGGCTTCATGCAGGAAAGAAATCAACTGCGAGCCAAGAGAAAGTGAGAGTAGAGTTTATCAAAGACCTACGAGAGTGTAGATAGAGACTCAGGAAGGAAAAGGGAATGAGTTTATCTGGGGTTTTTATTGAGGACGACGGTCTGGTGCGTGTCCCCTCAGTAACCCAGGAACAAACATGAGTATGTAGATGTCCTCCGTAAGTCACCTATGCCCTGGAGCCAGGGGTCTTGAGGAGCCAGTGGGCTTGGAAAATGTTCTGGACGACCCTGTCCGGTCACCCCTTAGGTGTTATCTGTTGACTGGAAGACTCCAAAAAATCATTAAATCCTTGACCTTCACAAGGAGGACATAGACTATCTGTTCTAGGAGGCATGTGTAAGGCGGGGGCGTAGCTCCTAGCAAGAACAGAAACAGGAAAAGGAGCGAAAAAAAGCCGTTCTTCATGGGGTCCCTTTAGTTTCCTTGTCTCAATACTATGGAATACCACTCAGTAACAGAAAGGAATGTACGTGCTATTATGGGTATGAATGTCACAGGTCATATGCTTCCATTTATGTGAACTTCCAGAACATGCAAAACCAATCTGTGGTGATAGAGGTCACAATCGTGTGTGTGAAGTTCGAGTCGTGTACTTAAAAGGCTCATAGAAAGAATTTATGTCAGCTTTTCATGCTATAAGATTCACTTGAAGTACCATCACCCACCAGTGTTATTATGTAGTTATTTTTATTAATGTAGTTGTATTTTAAAATTCTCACGATGATTTGTAAAACTTGTATGGTAATTGCGTGTGTGTGTGTTTATTGACTTCTGACCGAATCGCGCTGGGCTCCAAAAATGTGGTCTGACAGCACGTCTTCAGACTTACTTGCTTCTTGCTTTATGGCTTTCGATGCCACTCACAGACGTGGGGGGCCCGGGGGGCCGCCGGCCCATCAGAGCGCCGGGAGTCATGGGCTGGTTCACGTTTCCTGCAACTGCACAGAACTGTTCTTTTTTTTGACCTAAATACCTTCTAGGGAAGCCCATAGAAACCTCCCTCTCTGATGCTAGATTTGTCCAGTTCTCCTTGGAGTTCTGTCAATTTTTGCTTTATGTGTTTTGAAACTGTTTTAACATTATTCCAAAATGTTCTTGTTTTGTCCCAAAGCTCATTCTGTCCGATGGCTCTACCAGCCATCTCGGTTAGCAGGTGCCGAAGTGTATCTTTTTTCTCATTCTTTCACATGTAATCTTGCGCAGTCATGTTTTAGGTGTGTCCCTAGTAAACAGCATATGCCTGGACATTGTGGTTTTGATACGCTATGACAATCTCTGACCGTGTCCCTGTCTGAAGTCCCCTCAGAGGTGGTATCTGTTGTTTGTGGTGGGTCTGGCTCAGTCCCTTGTGGGAGTCACAGGCTCAGCTCCCCAAACCTGTTGGGGTTGTACAATGTAAGCAACAATCATCTGGGGGAAAAAAGCCCATCCAAATGGCAGCGATGAAGAGTTTCACGTTGGAAAACATTTCTGAACCGCTTGCCGGGCAAGGGCAGGGTTCTCTCTAGTGAAGGCGGTGTTGCAGGCCTCCTGTGTCCACACCGGGCCCCCACCGCATCCTAGTGCACGTGCTATTGCAGTTCTGATGAGAGGCTTTTGAAAATTAAGAATGTGTTTTCAAAGCTTCACACCCACTAGAATGGCCATAAGGAAGCAATAGCAACAAAGGCCGGCCCGTCAGAGTGCCCGTTTATTGACTTCTGACCGAATTGCGCTGGGCTCCGAGAATGCGCTCTGACAGCAGGTCTTCAGACTTACTTACTTTATGGCTACAAAACATCACGGAGTCATGGGCTGTTCCCGCGCACAAGAAACGTATACAGAAATGTTCACGGTAGCATTCTTCGTAAGAGCCAAAAGGTGGAAACGCTGTGCCTGACGAGTGCCTAGGTCATTACTGATGGGCTACAAAATGAATGAACCTTGCAAACACGCTGAGTGAAAGGACCCAGACAAAAAGGCACATATTGAGCGATTCCATTTATACCAGATGTCTATAACAGGTCAATCCACAGAGGCAGAGCGGAGATGAGTGGGTGTCAGGGGCTGGGGGGAAGAGGGAAATGAGGAGTGACTGCTAACGGGTCCAGGGTTTCTTTTCGGATGATGACAATGGTCTGGAATGAGACAGTGGTGATGGTTGCACAACCCTGTGAATATACTAAAAACCACCGAATTGTACCCTTTAAAAGGGTGAACGGTATGGGATGTGACTTCCATCTCAATTTAAAACTGTATTTTCAAAATGATGTTTGGATCCCAAGTCAGCCTGTTGAGGCTTCAGTTACAAACAACAAAGTAGCAGCAACAGGTGGGGAGGGCAGTCTAAAGCCCCGGGGCGAACCCCACCTTGACTACTTCGTACCTGCAGGAACTTGAAGGTCATTCAACTTCTCTAAACTCACTTTCCAAGACAGTAAGCCCTTAATTAATAACTGTTAGCTCTTGCCAGTATGATTCATGTTTCCTCATCTCTAAGGCAAAGTATGAAGGGCACCTTACTATGGGCAGATGCTTGCTAGGCTGCTCACAACCACCACCACCACGCCCCCGCCCCCGGAGCAAGAGAGGCAAGTGAGGTACAGAGAACTTACAGAATACCCCCAAACTAGTCAATGGCAAAAATCAACACCGATTTTTTAAAATGTGGTTAGGGGGCGCCTGGGTGAATCCGTCGGTTGAGCATCCAACTTTTGATTTCTGCCCAGGTCATGATCTCAGGGTCCTGAGATCAAGCCCCACGTTGGGGCTCCATGCTGGGCGTGAAGCCTGCTTGAGATTCCCTCTCTCCCTTTCCCTCTGTTCCTCCTCCCCCCACCCCACTGCTCTCTCTCTCTCTCTCTCTCTTAAAAAAATGTGGTTGGGGCGCCTGGGTGGCTCAGTCGTTAAGCGTCTGCCTTCGGCTCAGGTCGTGATCCTGGGGTCCTGGGATCGAGCCCCGCATCAGGCTCCCTGTTCAGCGGGAAGCCTGTTTCTCCCTCTTCTACTCCCCGTGCTTGTGTTCTCTCTCTTGCTATGTCTCTCTCTGTCAAATAAATAAAATAAAATCTTTAAAAAAAAATGTGGTTGAATACAGAGAACATCAAATTTACCGTCTTAACAGTTTGTAAGCATACAGCTCTGTGGCATTAAGAACATTCCTATTTTGTGCAGCCAACCCCTCCGTCCTTCCGCAGAACTTTCCCATCGTCCCAAACTGAAACTCTGCCCCCATTAGACCCGGACCCCCCCCCCGCCCCCCCCCCCCCCCCCCCCCCCCGGTCCCACTTCCTGTGTCTCTGGATCTGACTGCTCTGGGCACCTCATAGAGGTCGGACTCCTACAGTGTCTGTCCTTTTGTGTCTGGCTTCCCTCACTCAGCGGAATGTCTTCCAGGTTCACCCGTGTTGTAGCAGGTGCCTGAATGTCCCTCCTTTTGAAGACCGAAGAACATTCCGTTGCGTGGATAGACCACATTTAGCTTTTCCATTCATCCCTCGATGGGCCCTTGGGGCTGCTTCTACCTTTTATTTTTTTTAATTAATTAAGTTATTTGTCAGAGAGCGAGAGCGCACAAGCAGGGGGAGCAGCAGGGAGAGGGAGAAGCAGGCTCCCTGCTGAGCAGGGAGCCCGATGCGGGGCTCGATCCCCAGGACCCTGGGATCATGACCTGAGCCAAAGGCAGACGCTTAACGACTGAGCCACCCAGGCGCCCCTGTTTCTACCTTTTGGCTATTGGGAACCATGCTGCTACGAACATGGGTGTGCAAATCTCTCTTCAACCCCCTGCTTTCACTTCTTTTGGGGATACACCCAGAAGTGGCACTGCTGGCTCACATAATTTGCTCAGGCAACCTCTATTTTAAGCCAGGAGAGGCAACCAAGAAGGGAATGACATTCTTGTTCACCCCCATTAGATCAGCAGACAGTAAATCCTCTGACAGCACCGAGTGCTGGTGAGGACAGGGAGCAATGGGAACTCTGGTGGGCAGTCATTTCAGCAACCTCTTTGGCGACAGATTTGGCAACTTCTAGTCAAGTGCAGCCGTGCACGGCAGACACTCTCGTGAAGGGCTCACACATAAGAAGAGAGGCGTGGATGCGGCACCCAAGAAGGGATTACGTCAACGGACGCCCCAGGAGACCCGGGGAAAAACTCGCACTGATCCAGTCCTGCAGGCTGTGGGAGAAGGGTCTGGACGCTGTGTTGCATTTATAGAAAGTTACAAGGCACGCAACACAGTTGCAAATATGGCTAGTGCATATACCCACACACAGGAAAGGAATTAAGAGCACGTGGGGGGATAGGGGATACCTGAGCCTGGGTGGGGGTAACCTCTGGGGCAGGAAGGCAGGGATGGGGCTCATGTCAGGTTTCATGTCTTTCAAAGGAAGAGACCTGAGCCGGCTGAGAGGGTAGCAGCCCACACACCCTGGCAGAGGCCCCAGTGGAAGTCAGGCGGGGCCGAGAAAGAAGAGACAGAAGTAAAACCAGAAGTCAGCGATTCTGAAGAGAAACAGAGGGCAAAGATCAAAGCGAAGGGCAGGAAATGGAAGAAAAGACTAGAAAAACATGACCATGGTTGGAAGGACCTGCTAGGCTACCCTGGCCCAGGCTGCAAACAGCAAGCAGCATGGTCAGCTGAAAGGCAGCAGGGGCTCAAGGGGCACCTAGGAGGAAGACTGCTTGTCTTAGAAACGGGCCCGGGGATTGCTAAAAGGACCCGGGACCCAAGCCTCCATTTGGAAAGGGAAGAGGTGCTCTCCAATCACATTGGAGGACATAAACCACCTGGTTTATGCTCATGCAAAGATTTCAACTCATGGAGATTTCCAGATGTCAGAGGGAAGTGCTTTACCTGTTGGAAATGCCTCTGTCCTCCCAGGCTACAATGAAGCTTTTTTTTTTTTTTAAGATTTTATTTATTTATTTGGCAGAGAGAGAGCACACAAGCGGGGGAACAGCAGAGGGAGAGGGAGAAGCAGGCTTCCCGCTGAGCAGGGAGCCTGATGCGGGGCTCGATCCCAGGACCCTGGGATCATGACCTGAGCTGAAGGCAGACGCTTAACGACTGAGCCCCCCCAGGCGCCCCATACAGTGCAACTTCTTACACACAGTTTTGGCATTTTCTCTCCTCAATTCAACGTGATCACAGAGAGCACCAGCTAATTACAGTTTGGTAAACTGTCATGTTGACAATATCAGCTGAACGGTTTTATTTCTAAATGTAAATTTTAACTATTTTTATAATTACTGTTTTAAATAATTTTTAAAAGATTTTATTTATTTGAGAGAGTGAGAGAGAGCATGAGAGGGGAGAGGGTCAGATGGAGAAGCAGACTCCCTGCTGAGCAGGGAGCCCGATGTGGGACTCCATCCCGGGACTCTGGGATCATGACCTGAGCCAAAGGCAGACACGTAACCAACTGAGCCACCCAGGCTCCCTGTTTTCAATAATTTTTTAAAGGAATCCCTACACCCAACGTGGGGCTCGAACTGACGACCCTGATTGAGATCAAGAGTCGCCCGCTCCACCAATGGAGCCAGACAGGCGCCCCTATTTTTAATAATTTTATAATGAAAATTTTATAGTGAAAAGATCTGAAGCAGCTGGAGGGATGTTAAGGTTTGACAAAGCTATCTGATGAATAGACAAGCATAATCTAGGGACCTGAAAAAATGTCTTAAGAGCAGAAACCCAAAAGCTATGTAGAAAAAGAGAAACATAGAGACATACAGGACCATGTAAATCTTCAACCATGTTACTTTAAAATATCCACAAAGTCAAAACACAAATGATAGATTAAAAAAAATACTTATCATCTGTATGCCAGATGAATGGTTAATCTTTATAATATAAAACAGAGTTCCTACAAATTAAGAAGGAAAAAGACAGGTCAAGAATGAGGAAGAACATGGGGCGCCTGGGTGGCTCAGTCGTTAAGCGTCTGCCTTCGGCTCAGGTCATGGTCCCAGGGTCCTGGGATCGAGCCCCGCATCGGGCTCCCTGCTCAGCGGGAAGCCTGCTTCTCCCTCTCCCAGTCCCCCTGCTCACGTGTGTGCGCTCTCTCTCTCTCTCTCTCTCAAATAAATAAAATTTAAAAAAAAGAAGAATGAGGAAGAACAAATGCATGAGCACCACACACGGTGTCCGTTCGCACAAAGTGGAAAAGCGTGTAACCCCTTTCTGGTGCGTGGAGCGCACACGCAGCTCCCAGCAGCACTGCGCGCAGCCGGTGAAAGCTGGGAAGGAATCAGCGCCCGGATGAGGACGGGGTGAAGGAGCCCGGATCAGCCCCCCGCCAAGGACAGAAGATGCAAGTGCACAGAGTTGCGTGTCCCGTGACAGGGCCACCAGAATCCTGACAGGCCTCTCAGGTGGCTCGTTGTCCGCCCCCACCCCACCCCCACCCCAGCCCAATGAGCCAGTGTCACCTCAACAATCAGCAAAACCAACCCAACTGTTTTCACTGGGGGCCCATCCCCAGGCTGTGGTTATGGGAAAGCAAGGAAGAGAGGCTGAGACATCAGGGAGAGGTAGAGCCACGCAGTGGGCAGGACTTTGGGCAGGGGGGCGGGATGCCGGGTTTCTGCTGCAACTGTCAGCCAAGTGGGACTTCTGGAGTTTTCGTTTCTGTGAAATGAGGGGGTTGGGGCAGATGGTTTCGGAGAGCCCTCCCAGCTTTGGGACCTCTAGACCGTTTAGGCCAAAAGCAGGGAGAGGGCCCCTCTGGTAACCACTGGCCTCTCAGCCTTGCAGCGGTAAGATGGAGAAACAGAGCAGACACAAGGGGTGAGGGATGGGGGTGGGGACAGCCTTCTTCCTCTCCTGGCTCAAACATTGCCGGGCTGAGGCACTCTGCGATGCCGGCCCCAGAACCTGGGGCTCACCAGGGCTGGAGGGGATGCAGGAAGCCGCATGGGGGCAGGGAGAAGAGAACGTTCCGGGCCTCTGGCTTTAGAGGAGTTAGATGATTTAGCAAATAGACAGGACACCCAGTTAAATCTGAATTTAAGATAAACAGTGCAACAATTTCTTAGAATAAGCACTTCTCATGTGATATTTGGGACACGCTGGGCCTAAAACATCATTTGTAGTGCTACATTTTATCTGACAACCTTGGATGGGAGACAGGCAGGACAGAGGGGGCTGGGCTTCTGGAGGTCTCTGCTCTGCCCCGTGTCTCCCCGGGTCCCGGCGTGGTAAAGGGCCCCCTGCGGTCCCCCACCCCCACAGTGGTGTGCCTAGTTCTCCATGAAACTGTCCTGAGTCACCCGAATGTGAGCATGCCACCTGTTTCCTGTGCAGACCCAGTCTGACACAGGAGTGGCATAAAAACCAGAAGGTTCTCAGGCTTATTTATTAAGTATTGCTAAAAATGAAATGAAATCAAATGAGAAGTTATTGCTCAAAGGTGTGGAATGAACAAGGCCGTGCAGACCCCAGCCATTCTCCATGAGGCAAACAGCTACTAAGAGAAAAACAGCAAAAGTGGGGGGAGGAACCACTCAGATACTAGGTGAAGAACCCACCCCATATAAGACCCTGGTCCCCTCTGCCCCCACCCTCCCATCCTCATCCCTACCTGAGCCACCCAAGGAAGCACATCTTCCCCTCCCTCCCGCTGATCTCTCTGAGGTAAGGGTGGCCTCCCTAGAGACACCCATAGCCTTTTTCCTCTTCTAAGGCATATAGAGCCTTCAGGACACTGTCATGGAACAAAGCTGTTTCCCCAAGCAAACGCCACCCTGCTCTTCACCCACTGGCATGCCCTGCCTCCGGGCCCCCAACGCTGAGCCAGGCCACACCATTTGCCTGGGCCTTGTGGGAGGGTTAGAGGTTGGCTGCCCACTGCCCGAGCAGAGGCAAGGCTCACCGGCCCTCAGCTGCGGGCTTCTTCAGGTGATGGCTTGGTTCATGGTTCAGACCCACCACCCACTTGAGAGGTGCCCAGGTGGGACAGAACATCCAGCACAGGTACCCAGTCTCAAAAGCATCTCAACAGTCATAGCAATGGTCCACATGCCAAACTGCAGGCTCCAGGGAGAGGGGCCTTGGGGGACACTGAGCAGGCACACGTGGGCAGCCCACCTGAGATGTCATTCGGCAGAGACAGCGCCCTCTTTAACTCTGCCTTCACCTTTGTCTTTCAAGAACAGATGCCCTTCTGGGGCGCCTGGGTGGCTCAGTCGGTTAAATGCGGGGCGTGTTCCATGACAGTGTCTTGAAGTAAGTAAGTCTCTTTGAAAGTAAGTTGCAGACAGCATAACATTTCACCTCTAAATCTTGAAGCCCATAACTTCGAGGGAAGGGACAGTCTTCCATGTAATCCTCGTATCGTATCACACCCGGGAACTTTAACACCGATGACAGCTGCAGGGGGGTGGGGGTGGTCAGGGCTGCAAGCAGCTTCTTTCCACATTTTGGTTTTCTTTATTTAAGTTTTGTTTTCTTTATTTAAGTAATCTCTACACTCCACATGGGACTCGAACTCACAACCCAGAGATCAAGAGTCGCATGCTCTTCTGACTGAGCCAGCCGGGCGCCCCATTTCTTCTTCTTTTTTTAAGTTTTTTCTTTCCACACTTTAATGTACCTTCCCCTCAGGAGGAGGGCTTTGGCAAGTGTTTAAATTTGTCAGAAACAGGGGCGCCTGGGTGGCTCAGTTGGTTAAGCGACTGCCTTCGGCTCAGGTCATGATCCTGGAGTCCCGGGATCGAGTCCCACATCGGGCTCCCCGCTCAGCAGGGAGTCTGCTTCTCCCTCTGACCCTCCCCCCTCTCATGCTCTCTCTCTCTATCTCATTCTCTCTCTTAAATAAATAAATAAAATCTTAAAAAAAAAAATTTGTCAGAAACAAGAATGAAAAGTGGAACTGGAGCACATCACAGGCTTTGGACCAGAAGGGGCCCGTGAGCCACTGGAAGAGATGCCACGGCGCGAGCTGATGGTCACACAGCTCGAGGACCACAAAGCCCAAGCAGGAGAGCGTGCCCAGAGCCAAGGAGACTCCCGAGGAGGCAGTGCCGTAGTGCCTGTGGGCGCAGGGCCTGGCCCACGGCAGCTGCGATGTGGGCGCCCAGCGCAACCTCAAACCCACAGGGGTGCAGCAGGGCGAGGCCGTAACTGCCCAGGGAGAGACACTTGATGGCAAGGAACAACCTCCCAACCCGTCGAGGGAGAGGCGCCAGGCCACCAGCCATGCAAAGACGGGCAAGGTGAGCCACCGAACCAGGCCATAGACCAGGGCCATGCCAGCAAAGACATCCTTCAGGTAACGAGCCCTCTGCGCCTCCATGGGGCGCCCTGGGGCCCTGGCATTTCTCTGTAGCCAGTACACCCCCAGGAGGACGTAGGCCAAGTTAATGAGTTGAAGGGCATGGCCAGGAAGGCGGGGAGGCTGGCTACGCGGGCTTCGGCATGGTGTTCATAGCCCACTTGGACGAAGATGCCATCGAACACCCCCGTGTAGACGGTGGCCATGCAGAAGCAGCTGGCCACAGCCCCATGGAAGAGGGCCTGCCTGGACTCGGGCTTCACATGGAGCCCTGGGTAGGACTCGGGGCGGCCTCCACTGTCAGTTCAGAATTCAGATAAACCGCTTTTGTAAAACGCGCCTCGGCCTCCCGGCTGAGCCAGCTTCTTCAGCAGGAAGAAGTCCCCATGATTCCCGATGCAGATGGCACGACCTTGCCCCAGAGTGGTGGACGCAGGCCAGAGAGAGGTAGCGGTCCTGCCGACTGGCTGGCAGGAGTGGAAGAGCGTTCTGCCTTTTTCCTCTGTGGTTATGAAAAGAGTGTGGTTAGAAAGAAAACCATCCAAAAGAGAGCCTCCATCTTCCCAACTCTCTGCCTTAGGATCCACCAACAGTTTTCATCAGAAGAAAACAGAAATAAAAGTAAAGCAATACCCACAGTGTGTTCACCTTCTTACTCGTGGCTTCTGGAAGCCTCTAGAATGTTCTCTCCCCTAGGGGTTTCGTGCCCTTCTCTCCTGACCCCCACGCGGTTCTTCTTTCATCTGTGTGCTAGAAAAATCCTGCTCGTTGCCCTAGGTCCCTTAGCACCACTGCATTTAGAGACTTAGACCTTTCTAAGGTCTCTTGTTACAATTCGGAATGGGCTTTCCCACCTCAGCGGTATCATAAATGTTGACATTTCCAGTCAGCCCCAAGCCCTTTTACCCAAATATCCAGAGAACCAATATCTAGAGACTGTTAGCTGTGGTGAGTTCTGGAATCCAAGGCAAGGGATGGGACAGTGCTAGAGGAGAAGGAGGGGAGGGGGGAGGAAAAGAGGAAGGGGAGGAGGAGGGAAGGGGGCAGGAGAAGGAGGGGAAGGTGGGGGAGAGGACGAGGGGAGGAGGACAAGCCTCCCCGCTGTGCTTCTCAGGTGCAAGGCCAGGCGGCATGGCAGTCGGCCCCCAGGCCCGCTCCCTCGGCTAGCCCTCTGCCCTTCCCTGAAGTGCCACACTGTCCCAAGTTGCCTTCTTTCCATTTCCTGCAGTCACAGAAGCAGACCATGGGAAAACCATGTGCACTTATCACTGACTGTCAACTGCTTTGGGGCCAGCTGTGGTGTGAGTTGGCCTAGTAGCCAAGAAAGGTATTTCCATCGTAGAGAGAAAAGGTTCAGTGCTCTGAAAATGAAAATGACTCAAACGCCAAGAGGGCGGCAGGTGGGGTTGAGAGGGACTGTCTGGTTCAAACTCCGGCTCCCCCCACCTTCTAGTTGTGTGACCTCAGCCCTTACGGGTCTGGGCCTCAGTTTGCATACCTGTCCCATGAGATGCTGCCAGGGCCGCCCAGCGGAGGAGTCATCGCGAGGATTAAGTCAGCTCTTATACATAAGGACCACTGCACAGTGTTTACTTCTGAGGCATTGCAATGCCCATACCCCCTCCGGCAATTTAGGCCTGGAAAGGGCAGGGTGGGGTGTGACTCTCTGCTCTCCTTCTTGCTCAGTGAGTCCCTGCTCAATTCCAATTCAATTCAATTCAAGCACCAAGCCAGCACCTCTACTCTTCTTTCTCATGCTTCCACTGGCACATTACCATTTCACTTCTCACCTGGGCCCTGGGCATCCACCTATACTCTCTGGGGAGGGAGCTGCTGAGCCTCCCACTGAGCTTTCTTGTTCCCACTCTGCCTTGGGGGCCCATCGTTAAGGAGGACCACAAGGCCCAGCATTTCCACCAGTGAACTAAAGCCCTCACCCCGACTCTGCATCTCCTCATTGACTATAAGCCTCCTTCTCAGCTCGTGGCTGTGTCACATGCCTCCCCCAAGCCCTTCTCTAACGAGCTTCCAGGTCCAGGTCGGCGGGGGTGGGGGGAACTGCCCCCCCGCCCTGGGGTTCCTATTTCCAGGCTGGCCGCTGCTAACGTGGTCTGCGCACAACAGCCCCCAGCATCTTCCTCAAGTACCGCTGGGCTGGATGGTGCCAGTCCCCAGTTAACACTGGGCTGGCTCTCCACGCCATGCATGATCACATCCCAATCTCCAGGCCACCAAAGTGCCATCCCCATGGAGCCCTGAAAGCTCCCTAGGCCCGGTCTGTCCTTCAGCTAGAATGAGATCCTGCTGTCCTCATTCCCTCCTGCCTCAGGTCTGCTAACACTTTCAACTTGGCCTCCCCATTCAGCTCCTGACTCCAGCTGGGACACCTCACCTGCACCTCTCTGGGGCCTGGCTCTGTGGCATGAATTGCCAGGCCTTTGGGACCTCCTGTCTGCCCGCAAGCATGGATGAGAGCCGGGGACAGGAGTCAAATACTGTCAACTTGATAGAGAAGGAGGTCCGGGAAGGGCGTGGAAAATGACTCCTCTCTCTGGCTGCTGGGCAGAGTCCATCTGAGCCCTTGTGCAAGCTGAAAGTGACATGTCATCAAACCACCTTCCTGAATCCACCAAGAAGACCAGGCTCGGTACTTTATGGCCAAGCTCCTCTGCACACCTGAACTGTCATGACCCTTGCTACACGACACAGATTCCCCCAGCACCTGGCACACGAAGGCCAGAGGCTCAACAGCATTGGCCTGCAGTTCTGGGGTCTTTTGGGGGAAGTCCTGCAAAGCATGACAATATCCTGGCTAAGGTGTTCACACATGTTCCTTAGACTCTCCTGCTTCCTGGGGCTATATGCATTTAAGCAAGAGGCAGTCAGCACAGTGGTGGCTTCTTTCCTGTAGCATTTATGACAACTGCTTGTTGTGTCCCTGACCATCCTGACCACCCTTGCTGCCTTTCTGCCCATGCGGGGATGCCAGCCTCAGGGCTGTAACATGGGACACCCCCAGCAGGTGAGGCCAATCGGGGCCACCTGGCTACCCGAGAAGCCTGGAGCAACGCCAGTGATTCCTGAACTCTAGGGAGAGAATTGCTGAATTCAGGCAGGGCCCTTGGAAACCAGCAGCTCATCTTCCTTATTTTACAGGGGAGGTACTTGGGACCATAGACATGAGGTGAATGCCCAAGGTCATTTAGGGCAGTTGGTGGCACAGTCATTTACAGGGTAAATGTCCTTTGGCTGTCACAGGTCTCTTTGGCCTTTCTCAAAGAAACGCTTCCAAATGCATAAAAACAGAGAGTTACAACATAAATTTAATATGTTTAAAGACGGTATGGAAATAGTTTCGGAAATGTGTGATTCGGTAATATATGTGCTACTTTACTAGTAAATGAAATTACAGAATCTACGGGCAGATTGCAGCTACAATAATTTCCAAGTCGTTATTCTGCCTGCTGGTAAGTCTTGTATTTGAGTTAATTTCAGGATAACTACAACAAAAGCTAAGTGATCTGAAATGATGTGTAACTTCCACTGGTGACAAAGTCACCAGGCTAACACTCTGTGCTCTGTAGCCTACATTCGTAGTTGCAGGAAAGGCCAAATTTCGACTATCAGTTGGTGAAAATACAGATAAAACAAAGCTGAGAGAAAGTGGGAAAACCATCTGTTGGGGCTCCAAGCTCCCAGACACCTGCGCAGGACCCCTGCGCTACAGCCTGAGTCTGACAGTGCAGATGACGGTGCAGTGCCTGGGCGGCCTCCTGCGAGGTTTGGCACATGGAGTTGATGCCAGCACCCACCTCTCAAGGTTGCGGCGAGATCTTACAGTATTGGCGCGAAAAGGCCAGTGATCACCATCCGGGTACTTCCCTCTCTATATTTGCTGGGGGAAATTCAAATCTCGGAGAAGGGCGGACCCGAAAAGCGGCCCTGCGCCTGCGCGTAGGGGCGGGGCGCGGGTCTCTGGGAAGCAGGCGGGGCGGGGTGACGCGAGGTGACGCGGGGCGACGCGGAGCTCTCCCGCGCCCTCCCGCTCGGCTCGGGTACCGCCGGCCTGGCTGCCCGCCCTGCGGCCGGCGGGGCGACGGACGGGAAGCGGTCCCGGGCGCACGGCCCGGCTCCTTTAGTTGGAGCGCCGGCGGTGGCGCCGGCTCCCGAGGGCGGGGCCGGCGAGCCTGGGAGCCGGCACGTCACCGCCCACACGCCCCGCCCCCGACTCCCCCCCCCCCCCCGCCTCGGCGCGTCTCGGGCCGCTTCTCCCGCGGTCGCTGGGTGTGGGGAGTGGGAATATGTCCGCTCTCGAGGCGCAATTCTGATGTCTCCCTTCAGCCTCCCTCAGCAGTCTATGCCTTGTCCCCACTGCTAGTTAAATGCAACTCCTCGGGCGTGTGTTCCTTCAGCGACCTGGGGGACTGTTCCCAAGGGGGCGGGGACGAGCTCGTTTGAGGTATTCTCATCCGGGCATTTACCAGATGCCTCAACCGCCATCTTTGTTTTGTGCTGAAAGTCGCTATTGACGCCCGTGGACGGCCGGGCGAGGGGAAGTGGCAAGATGGCGGCTCCCAGGGCGGAGGCGTGAGGGCGCAATGGGGGGGTTGGGCCGCGGGGCTGGGCGCGCCTGCGCCTGACCCGAGAGCGGCCTGAGCCCAAGCTTAGCGCGCGGCGGACCTGGGCCCTCGCCGCGAGGCAGCGCGGGGGTCCTTTAAGAGGCCTCGGCTCACGGAGCAGCCGTGCGAGGGCGGGGGTGGTGGGGGGGGGAAGAGACAGTGACGTCGCCCGACTCCGCCCCCTCGCCCGACCGCCGCTGCCGCCATGTTTAGTTGTTACTTCTTCACACAAGATGGCGGCTCCCAGGGAGGAGGCATGAGCGCCCTGCCGTTACCGCTCCTCCTGCCGTACAGTTGCCACTTCGGGGCCTAACTCTGGCTCTTTGGAGCGGCTCCTGTGGGAAGGAGTCATAAGGAGGGAAGCGAGGATCGGACGCTGCCTTGCGTTTGGTTTGCAGTGGAAGAACTGACCCAGGAGGAAGAGAATAGGGGGGAAGGGGGAGTTAGTCTCAAGATGGCGGCTCCCAGGGCGGCAGGCGCAGCCTGAGCAGCAGAGGCGGACTTGGGGGAGAGGTTCGAGACCTCACGAGCTGTACGGCGCAAGTCTCCGAGCAGCCCCCGAGCATTCGAGTTCGTTCCATTGGCCTCCGGCGCGCCTCTGTTCCTTACGAGTGTCGAGGCTGTTTCGGGAGCGGCGGCTGCACTAAGCGCTGGGCGGGGAAGCGGGACGGTCTCAAGATGGCGGCTCCCACAATTGTGGTGTGAGCGCCGGCGGGGCTGGGACAACCGCGGTGCTTGTGGCTCCTTTCCACCCGCCCCGGAAGCCGGCCAGTGCAGGGGACTTGGGGGGTGTGGGAACCGGGCCGGGGCTCCGCCATTTCCGGCGGGGGAGGGCTACGACTGAGGAAGGGAGGAGAGAGAGGCGGCTCAAGATGGCGGCTCCCAGGGCCTCCCGCCCGAGCTTGTAAGCGGGAGCGTCCGAGCGAGTAGTCAGGGCGGCGGGACTTGGCGGCCTCCAGCTTCTCGGGGCTAGGCGCTCGAAAGTTTCGGGAGGCTCTTGAAGAGACGGGGTGAGCTAGAAGAAGGGGAAGAGCCGAAGGGAAGGAGGGTAGTTAAGATGGCGGCCTCCATGGAGCCGTCCACCGCTGTGTGAGGAACCGCTTCTCCGTGAGAGCTACCTTAGACGAAAGGGGGTGTGTGTGAGAGGAATTGGGGGGCTCCCTTCCCGCTGGGTGACTTTTTCCCACTACGGCCTTTCTCGGAACTATGGCTTCGGCCGTGTCGCCCGCCAACTCGCCAGCGGTTCTCCTGCAGCCCCGCTGGAAGCGAGTGGTGGGCTGGTCGGGTCCAGTGCCCCGGCCCCGCCACGGCCACCGAGCCGTGGCCATCAAGGAACTCATCGTGGTGTTTGGCGGCGGGAACGAGGGGATAGTGGACGAACTGCACGTGTACAACACGGGTGAGTGCAAAGCCCGCTGGGTCCTGGGATCTTTCCCTCCCTCCCTCCATCTCCTCCCTCTCCCTCTTCTTCCCTCCCTCCCTCTCCTCCTCCTTCCCCCCTCTCTCCCTCCTCCCCCCCTCCCCCTCCCTCCCCTCCTTTCTCTTCCCCTCCCCTCCTGCCTTCTCTCCCTCCCTTTCCTCCCTCTCCCTCCGCACTGATCAGCTCTCTCTGTTCCGCGACCCTTTGCTCAGCCCGGCTTCTCTGCTTTTTCCTTCTCTCTCCCCGTTCTTCCACTGGCCCCTCCCCCTCGGCTCTTGTATTTGAGGAGTGCTTTTCATTATCCGAGAGAAATTCTCCAGTCCGGTTGGTGAGGGGGCGGGGGCGTCGCCGGCGTAGACTTGAGACACACACCGTTACCCCGGCGGGCGGGCGGGCTGGCGGATGCGTCCCTTTGGCGCAGGCAGAGTCCCACCCCCTTCCTCCCTCCTCCTGCGCCTGCTCAGCTCTTCTTCATCTTTGATGCTTATTCGGGAGAAATGACAGGCTTCTAGATTACGGATTAGGGGCAGAGTTGAGCACCCTAATCCCGACGTGGGGGGGGGGGGTTGTGCGCCCTGCTGGGTAACCGTCTCGGAGGTTGTGCAGGAGCCTTGGGCACTCACAGATAGGGCGGCATTGCTGTCTCCCCCTTTCGCCGTTTACTTCTGTAGTGTTTTTCTCTTCGGGTTGCTTCTTTTCTTGATCTAGGGCCCTCCAGTGTAGGAGGTGAAATCCAGTGATCCGTAGTGGGCTAGGTGGGTCCTTACCTTTTCTCCTTCTGTGAGGTTGACGTTACCTTGCCCATTTTCATACCTCCCCCAAACCCAGGGTGTCGTTGATTGGGAGGACTATGATTCCTCCGGACACAGAAAGCTGCTGTGCGTGCCCCTTGCCTAGCGTCCTTGCTAGCTCTGGGACTGGGCCGCATCCTCCTGCGGCCTCTTGCCCGTAGTGGCCTCTTTGGCCTGCTTTGCACACCGTGTTGCTGCCTGTTGAAGGGACCATGGCACACAGCACCTCGCCTTGCTCGGAAGGAGGGGCTAGGCATTCTCCCTGAGGCCAGTGGGCCCGCGTGCACTCTTCTGGGGGAAAAGCACAGGCTGGCTGCGAGCACACACGCACACCCACCCACACACCTGTCAGTGGTCTTTTAGGAAGTCCCCCTCTGCAGCAGGGGGATGCGTTCAGCTTGGTGGTGGCCAGGAGCTGTTTTCCAGCTCTTCCCCCGGCATCGCTTCTAGCAGAGTCCATTTGCTCCAGGTCCATTCTTTCCCAGGGCTCTGGCAATACCAGGTCCTTGAATCTGGGCACGTCCTCCCAGCTTTGAGGTTGCTCTGGGGTGGGGAGCTGGCACCCAAGGGAGAAGGTGGTTAGCGTGGTGAGGGTTGGGTGCTCCCCTCTCCCTCCCCTGAGGCAGAGTGTGCAGCTTTCTCTGCTCCCTGTAGGTTGTTGCCCCTACTAAATTGACTTTCAAAGGCTGGTGGGTTGTTGGTGACCCTTTGCATTCCGGGTCTCAGCACCTGTTGCCCCCAGCGAGGCTGGGCTGGTTGGTGGTGCCCTGTGCCAGCTCAGACAGCTGCGGTGGCGGCAGTTCGCTCAGTAAGGTAAGGCCAAGGGGCAGGGCTGTTTCAGAGAGGCCACTGCCCTGAGCAGAACCTTCTAAACTCTTTGGACTGACTTGATTCTCATAAGGCCTGGAGCAGGCTCCTTAACAGGGAAATACAATTTTAGAAAGTAGGGCAGGGGCCTAATTACCATCAGCTCTAAAGTCCACTGCTTCCAGGGGCTTCTGCATATTCATTAGTTTATTAAAATGAATTGGCCACTTTGACATTAATTCATTTCCCATCTGCAAGGGTAATGTCATATAGTAGAGGGTAGCCAGCCTTCCAAAGGGCTGCAGCCCTGGATTCCCCCAGGTTAGCAGTTTGGAAACTGCGCTAATCAACTCCTCAGGCAACTTCTCAGGAGAGCCACTAGCAGACCCAACTCCCCGTTCCTCCGAGGGTTTGCTCATTATTTGAACGGAGCAGGAATTTGTCCAGCGTTTGCTGTCTGCTTGTGGTTCTTGTAGCTGCAAGGTTCTTGCGTTCTCCTCGGGAGAGATGCCCCTCTTCCACCAGTGGGGGCACGGACGCGGGGTCCTGGGAGCCTTAGCTGTTGCCTCGACAGCTGCCCTTCTGCTTGCCATTGTTTTGTTTTAAATCAGGTCAGAGCATATCCTCCTTATGCCTCTTCTCTTGCACTTTTCCTTTTGTGGGGTGAGAGACCTTGTGGAGAGAGAGCTGATTTGGCTGGAAGCATTCCCTGTTGCTAAGATAAATGGCTCCAGGGGGCGCGTTCGGGGCGTGTGTGAGCACTTTGCTGTCTTGGTTAGCTCAGTGATCTGGGGGTGACATTTGAAGGGTGTATGTCCTTCCTCTTTGGCGACAGCTATCACAGCAGCTGTGGGACACTTGACTGGCCTTTGGGAGGTCTTGAGGTAGCTACTGTCCTTGGCCTTAGGAAATTTTATCTCAGCGTAGCAAAGCGGATTATGGAGAGGACCTGGTCCTGACGGTGGGGTGTGCCCTGGCGAGGAGAGGGTGTGGCTGGTCACCAAACCAGTTGCCCAAGGCTGGTCTGCCTCAGTGGTTCTTTAACGTCTGGTGACTGTTACAGCTGCAAGGAGCCTTGGAAAACATCTAGTGGAACTTCCTTGTTTTTGCACATGAGGAAATTAGGGTCCGAGAGGGGAAGTGACAGGTTTAGGGTCACCCTGCCAGCTGGTGGTAGGGTCACGCGGGAGCGCTTAGAGTACAGATCTTCATGGAGACAGTTGGGCTGTCTGTTCCTTCAGTTAACAGGCACAGGCCACCGCCTTGGAGACACCTTCCTGTGCCTCTGTCCCTGTAGCGAATTGGCCGCTAAGTTAGGCTCTTCTCACGTCTGCCCCCCTCCATTCTGAGACCTCCTCTCTTCTAACTCAGCTCTTGCAGTCACTTCCTGATTGGGCCTGTTAGTTTCATTTGTCAGGAAATCCTGTTCACCCTTCAAGGCCTGGCTCCAAATTCACCTTTTCTGAGAAGCCCCCTCTGCCACATTGCCCTGTTCTGTGCTCCCAAGCTCCGGCGTGCTGCAGACGTGTCCCGGGCCGCTCCTCCCATCGGGAGTGGAGGGCACGGCGGCCTTCCTGCTAGATCGGGAGCTTGCGGGTGAGAGCGGGCTTGTCTGTGCCTCCCTGCGCTTGGCCTTGCGTCCGCCACGCAGGAAGCGCTGTCTCTAGGGGGTGATGCGTAGAGGTTGACAGGAGCGACTACAGATGGAGGGGGCCAGTGGGGAAAGGGGTGGGGCAGCTGATAAAACCCCAAAGCTGCGGTCTCAGGCTTGCCGAGGAGAGAGAAGATGGAGTCATGTTTCTGGTCATCCCACGAAGGGTCCTGTGTGCAGGTGGCCTCCTCTCCTCAAACCCGTTCCCGGCTGAGCGCACTGACAAGCCAGAGCGAATGGAGAATGTGGGACCCAGAGGTTGGGTTACAAGATGCCCCGCTCGATGAGCTAGAGATAATATGATCACGGGGCGACTGAGAGCAGCTGGTGTGTTCGAGACGGCGACTGTGCCATCTCACGGGCAGAACTGGGGCTGTGGCTTCATACCAGAAACGGGTGCTGCCCGACAGACTGCTCTCGACAGCGGTGTGGAGGGCCCCTGCCCCGAGTGTTCCAGAACAAGATCAGCTCTTTTTTTTTTCTTTAAGATTTTATTTATTTATTTGACAGAGATAGCGAGAGAGGGAACACAAGCAGGGGGAGTGGGAGAGGGAGAAGCAGGCTTCCCGTGGAGCAGGGAGCCCGATGCGGGGCTCGATCCCAGGACCCTGGGATCATGACCTGAGCCGAAGGCAGACGCTTAACGACCAAGCCACCCAGGCGCCCCTAGATCAGCTCTTCTTAAATGAGCTGGCAATCGTGAGCTCTTGGGACGTCACTTCTAGCCTGGCCAGCTGGGCCGGTGATTCGAGCGCGATGGGAAAGCTGTGGGTTGACCCTGCTTGCCATGTAGCTTTGTCAGAGTCCTGACCGCCGGCCCGTGATGGCTCCATAGCCCTGTGGAGCAGCTGGGAGGGTGCTCAGGTGAGTGAGGGCGGCCGACGGCTCCCTGTATGTGGGGCCCCTGGGTGGGTACCTAGTGATTGCTTTTAAGTTGGTGACGAGGTATCGCTTCTCGGCCTTTTGGCTAAGATCAAGTGTAAGTTGGTGACGAGGTTCTTGTCTGTGTCTGTTTTGCTCTGTGACCTCAGGTAAGTAAGTCACTTCCCCTCCTGGGCTCTGTTCCTTTATCAACTGAGGGGGCTTGGCTGAGGCAGTCTCCAAGGCTGCTTTTAGCTTTTATCTCAGTAACTTGGATGGAACTCCGTCTCTTCCAATGTGTGCGTGGTGGTTCGCCTCGGCGGTTCTTGGTTGGTTTTTCGCAGTGGGGATGACAGTGAGGCGGTGAGCCGGGGCCCAGGGTCTGGGTGCACGCACATGCCACAGGCGCTGCACCCCTACCAGGAAAGTGGCAGACGGCGGGGGGGGGGGGGGGCGTTGCTGCTGTTCATCCTGGAGTCCCGGTGACGCCAGTGAACCATGGAGGAGGGGTAGGTGGCGCGGGGGAGGATCAACAGCCTGTTCCAAACCAACCTGTAGAGTTTGGGTAGCGGTGAGCGACAGGGGCCCTTTTACCCCAGGAAAGGCCCTAACTCTCAGGAGGTCCAGTGTGCTTTTAGGTGAGGGCGGGCCTTTTGGCTGACGTGTATGTAGGACCTGTCACCTAGTGTGCAGGGGAGATGTATCAAGGACCAAGTTAAGTACATGCATATACAGAAAGGCTGAGAAGCAGTTGAGCAGCTGGGGCCTCCCAAGGGCCTCCCCGTGGGATGATCCTAACCCCCATTCAGACTCCAGGGCTGCTCATGCTCCGGTACCTTGTCCACCCACCACGTGCTTCGGTCTCAAGTCACTCACATTTGACCAAAAGCAGTGCAGGCGTGTGGAATCAGACCTGCATCTGGTGCCCAGTTTGAGGTTTTTGGAGGGAGTGTGGCATGTTGTTTGGGGACAGTCCTTTATTTATTTATTTGTTTATTTTTAAAGATTTTACTTATTTATTTGACAGAGAGAGAGACACAGCAAGAGAGGGCACACAAGCAGGGGGAGTGGGAGAGGGAGAAGCAGGCTCCCCGCCGAGCAGGGAGCCCGATGCGGGTCGATCCCAGGACTCCAGGATCATGACCTGAGCCGAAGGCAGACACCTAATGACTGAGCCACCCAGGTGCCCCAGGGATAGTCCTTTAAATAATGTGTAATGAAAAGGATCCCTCAAAAGAGGAGGATGTGCGCCCTCTGACTTCTTTGGAAGGCCCTGGCATGGCAGGTGTATGGGGAGCTGAACCCAGGACGCAAGCCTGAAGTGAGGGGAGGAGCGGGGTGCTGGGTGGAGCAAGGGAGGGCTTCTCATTCACCCTCTTCTTTGGTGGTGGCCTCCTCACCCCACCCCCACATAGAGGTGATGGATTTGGGGGAAGCTTTTGCAGCCACCACTTCTGGGTTTCAGGAATGTTGTAGATCAGCATGGGTGTGACATGAGGGGAAGGGTGGGTGTTGTGGACCATCACCTAGGAGACACCAGCAGAGATTGATTCCCCCCCCCCCCCCCCCGCCCCGGCTTTCCTCAGCCAGTAGGCTGGGCTGCCTTGATTGGCCTCCCTCAGCTGGCCACAGTCACTCTTTGAGCCACTTAGAGGTGTAGCCCTGCGCCCCCAGGAAGAGGTGCACAGGGCCACTGAGAGGGTATTTCGGGTGTTAGACATTTCTTTCCAATATTGGACCCACTGAGCGGTGGGGAAGGAAGTCAGTGGCCACATTCCCAGAAGCTAGTGAATTATCCTGGTTAGTGACTTCCTGCTTATTAAGACGACCTTGATGAGAAGCTGGGTGATTGCAGGCTGTTTTGAGGTGGCCTTTGAGGTCATGGGGCTTAGAAGATGGCTTGGATGGAGGGCTGGCCCCTCCTTTCTCAGACCACGTTTTGCAGGCTGCTGGATTTGGGGAGTAAGAGGAGTGGGGCCTCTGGTTCTTAAGACTTCCTGAGGTGTTCTGACTTCTGCTTCCTTTCGTTCCCCAGCGACTAACCAGTGGTTCATCCCAGCCGTGAGAGGGGACATTCCCCCCGGGTGTGCAGCCTATGGCTTCGTGTGTGATGGGACTCGCCTGCTGGTGTTTGGTGGGATGGTGGAGTATGGGAAATATAGCAATGACCTCTATGAGCTTCAGGTAATGGCCCACAGTGTGCTCCCAATGTTTGGGTGGGAGGGGAGGCTGCAGGACCTTCCTACTCCATTCAGGTGCCTACCTCCCCCCCCCCCCCCGGCTCCTCCCTCCACGACAAATGGCCCAGGCCCTGATGGTGACCAGCTCATCCCTGATTCAATCCCTGAGTCTTGATTTTGCAGGCAAGCCGGTGGGAATGGAAGAGACTCAAAGCAAAGACGCCCAAAAACGGACCCCCTCCGTGTCCTCGGCTTGGGCACAGCTTCTCCCTTGTGGGCAACAAGTGCTACCTGTTTGGGGGTCTGGCCAACGATAGTGAGGACCCCAAGAACAACATTCCGAGGTGAGGCTTTGTCCTCTCCATGTGGAATCCTGAGGGTGGGTGTGCTTCAGCACGTACCAGCCAACCCCACCGTGCCGAGTCCCTTTCTTCTGTGAAATGAGAGGGTGACGCCAGAGACCCTGTAGGGAGCTTTCTGGCTCTGAGGTCTCTAACCCAGAGGAGGTGGCATGGCAGGAGGGCTGGGCCAGGAGGTCAAAACCCACCTTGCCTTCAGCTGGTCCCTGCTCCTCAGACCAAGTTAGAGCTGGCGCTTTCCTTCCTAGCCTTTGCTGCCTGCAGTCTTAGTGATGGTATTTTCCAAGGCCAGGGGCTGAGTACCTTTCTGAAGTCTGAAGGTGGTCCCAAACTGGCACCCCCTTTTACCCCAGGAGGCCCTAGTATGGTGCCCAGTTTTGTGTGCGAGGCGGCTCAGCACACCCCATCCCACTGCTCCTCTTGGACTCACACTCATCCTTGGGAGCTTCTGGCAGCCCCTTCTCAGGGCCAGGGGTAGAAGAACTTAGAGTTCGTGTGACTTAGCACCCTTTGTCTCCGAAGGAGTCTGCTGTTCACCCCTAGGAGCTGGTGAGGCCTCTGGTGCGTGGAGTCAGGGCTTGCCGTAACTGGCCTTTCTCCCCTAGGTACCTGAATGACTTATACATCCTGGAATTGCGGCCAGGCTCCGGAGTGGTAGCCTGGGACATCCCCATCACTTACGGCGTCCTGCCTCCACCCCGGGAGTCACATACTGCTGTGGTCTACACTGAGAAAGACAATAAGAAGTCCAAGCTGGTGATCTATGGAGGGATGAGTGGCTGCAGACTGGGGGACCTCTGGACCCTGGACATTGGTAAGACGTGGGTGCCGCCGGCGTGGGGTGGGGAGATGGAGTGAGCGTGCTGCTTAGCTCCTCCTCCTTGTCGTGGCAGGGTGGGAGCAGGACCCTGTTGGTGGCTGTGCTCTTTGCCCTGGGCTTGTGGCATTGCTTTTAAGAAAGAGCAAGGCTCAGCTGGCTCAGTTGGTCTGCTTTCTCAGAGGAGGATAAGGGGAAGGGGGTAAAGACCTTTCTAGGATGGAATTGGCTAAATGAGGTAGCATTCGTCCCTGTCAACTCGTCAGTGATGAGACTGTAACAGGAGTGACGCACCTTGGTCTCTCACAGTCAAATGGGATATTGAGAGACCCATGAGAGCTCCGGGGACAACTTGGGCTCGTAACCAGGGTGGATATCAGGAGCGGTTGAAAAAAGGTCAAGTTTTTGGCCTGAAGGAAGGCTGAGGGGAGAAGCTGTGTCTGCAGGGTTACGTTGAACTGTAGATCAGCGTTGGCACTCAAAGGAAACCATTTACTCTGAGCGAAATTCCTAGCAGCGCAGCGCTTGCCAACGCTCGGTCCATAGACAGTGGAGGCAGCATGGGGGTGGACGCATTTCGTGGAGAGCAGGGTATGGAGTGCGGTGCCTTTTGAGGATGCGCTTTCCGCTCCAACCCGAACCCCCAAGAGCAGTGCTGGCTCATAGCAGGTGCTCAGTAAGTGTCGGACAAGATGCGCTTGCCAGGATTGTGAACCGAGCTTGGGAAATGCTGGAACCTGGTGACCAGAGGGCCTCTTTGGGCTGTAGGGAGGCCAGGCATGGAATTCTTGCACTTGGTGGGCACCCACCTTCTAGAGCCTTCCCTGCACCTGGGGAACAGCCTCTGGGGCGGAGGGCCCGAGTCTGACCTAGCGTAGGTAACCCTCCCTTCTCCGTTGCTCTGCACAGAGACTCTGACGTGGAATAAGCCCAGTCTCAGCGGGGTGGCACCTCTTCCTCGAAGCCTTCACTCAGCCACAACCATAGGAAACAAGTGAGTAGCTGGCCATGGCTTTTCTCTTCCTAGCCCACCCCCGCCCCCAAAGGGCTCTCAGTTTTGTTCCTGCAATTCCTAAGGCCTGAGGAGGCCTCTTTCTGGTTGGGCTGGCCTTCCGCAGCCCCGTCTTTACATTACGACCCCGGGAGACCAAGAAAGACTCGGGGTAGAGGGGCGCAGACTGTTCTAGATACTCTCCACAAGCAGCTGGGTGTCTTTGTCAACGCCAAGGTCCCAAAGCGCATATGAGAGCGATGGGGACTGAGGTGAGCTTTAGATGAGCTAAGTAACGATGCCACGTGGTGGAGGTGACGCAGCTCTTGTGAGAGCTGAGCCACCACGGAGAGGGCTGCATCAGGAGCTCATGCATCCCGGGGGACTCTCCGGGGGAGAGCTGGAGGACCAGGCGTGTTTAGAACTTTCTGGATGGAAGAGGTGGCCTCTAGCTTGGCACCTCCTCTACAACCCTCTCCTACTCTTCCCTCCCTCGTCCCAGAATGTACGTGTTTGGTGGCTGGGTGCCTCTCGTCATGGATGACGTCAAAGTGGCCACACACGAGAAGGAGTGGAAGTGTACCAACACACTGGCTTGTCTCAACCTGGGTATGGCCTCCTCGGGCTCGGAGTGGCCTGCGGAGGGCTGCGGGAGGCTGGCCCTCCTCAGTCCCGAGAGCTGTGTGGGGTGTGCAGGGAGCGAAGCTGCTTCTAAGGCCCGTGCCTCTAGAGTCCACAAGAAGTAGCCACTGGTCCGAGCGCTCTGAGGGATGCTCGCTTTCATGTTTTGAATAGGCTCTTTTCCTACACATGCTCCGACATCTGAGAGTACAAAAGCTTAACTGTGCAGAGCCTCCCTCCCGCCCCCCATTCTGCAGAGGCAGCCGTGTTGGGGGCTTTCATCCACCCCACAGGGACTCTTCTACATATACCAGCATCGTTTGTAGGTTCCTTTATAAACAAACAAACACAACGGCAGCCTGCTCTCCGCAGCGCCGCGCCTGGCCTTTTCGGTTTATTCTGTCTTGGAGACCATCCCATCCCCGCACGGCGAGCGGCCTCATTCTTTTGAATTGCTATCAAGGTGTTGAAACTTGCACAGACGCTGCTCCGTGAGTATCCTTGCACTATTCTCGCCTACGTGCAAGTGCATTTGAAGGGTAAAGACCTAAAGGTAGACTCGCTGTGGAAGGCCATTGCCAAGCCGTCCTGCACAGACGCTGTGCCCACGTAGGTGCCCCTGGCCCCCAGCAGCGCCAGTACAGTGCTCTTCCCCAGGTCTGATAGGTGACTGACTCTCTCCCCCCGGGCCCGCCCCCAGCCCCCCACCCCCACCCCCCCGGCTCACCTGGAGCCCCCGCTGCAACAGGCAGGAGAATCAAACTGCCAGGCGCCTTACGGTTTCAGTTTGCATTTCTCTTACTTTGAGCGAGGGTATGTATTTCTCCTTAGAGCCTTCTGTCGCCTTTTCCGTAACTCGCGTTCCTCCGTGCCCATCTCTTTCTATAGGCTCTTGTGTTGTTTGATGTGCGAGAAGTGAAACCTTTGGCTGTTCGTTTCAAATAGTTTTCCCAGTTTGTAGTTTGTGGTTTATAATTTTATCTTTTACGGTCTTTTTGCCACACTGAGTTATTTTTCGTTTGTTTGTTTTTAGTTTAGTAATCTTTGATGACTTCCTGTTTTTTAATTCCCCATCCCTGACAGCAAAAGGCCAAAGGGCCACTGGGGGTTGTGGGTTCCTCTACCCCCTTGCTGACCTCCCCCTCCCGCCCTCCCCAGATACCATGGCCTGGGAGACCATCCTGATGGACACGCTGGAGGACAATATTCCTCGGGCCCGAGCTGGCCACTGTGCCGTAGCCATCAATACCCGCCTATACATATGGAGTGGGCGCGACGGCTACCGAAAGGCCTGGAACAACCAGGTCTGCTGCAAGGACCTCTGGTACCTGGAGACAGGTAAGGCAGCCGGGTAGGAGCCATAGGCCGCCACAGCCCAGCTGAGGCCCAGGGTGGGGCCTTATGCCGGTCCCCCTTCTCACCAGCTGCGCTCTCTTACAGAAAAGCCACCGCCCCCGGCCCGGGTACAGCTGGTACGAGCCAACACCAACTCCCTGGAGGTGAGCTGGGGGGCAGTGGCGACAGCCGACAGTTACCTTCTGCAGCTCCAGAAATATGACATTCCTGCCACGGCTGCTACTGCCACCTCCCCCACACCCAATCCAGTCCCGTCTGTGCCTGCCAACCCTCCCAAGAGCCCTGCCCCAGCAGCAGCCGCACCTGCCGTGCAGCCGCTGACCCAAGTAGGCATCACGCTCCTGCCCCAGGCCGCCGCCGCACCCCCGACCACCACCACCATCCAGGTCTTGCCGACGGTGCCTGGCAGCTCGATTTCCGTGCCCGCTGCAGCCAGGACTCAAGGTGAGCTGGGGGTCTGGCGCTTTGCCTGAGGGTGGGGGCTAGCCCCGCAGGAGATGCTGTGCCTGAGCGAGAGGGCTGCTGAAGACAGCACGCCTGATGGTCATCGGCACCGGCTCGGGCCGTGGAGCGCTGGGGCGGAGCCAGTCCCCGAGGGTGTCTGGAAGGACCGTACGTGACGCACAAGCGGGTCACGGAAGCGCTTCACGTTTACACACTGAACGCAACAGAGGTCTGGGGCTCTGCTGATGGCCGCCTGCTTCCCTCGCCAGGTGTTCCCGCTGTTCTGAAAGTCACCGGTCCTCAGGCAACAACAGGAACCCCATTGGTCACCATGCGACCTGCCAGCCAGGCTGGGAAAGCCCCCGTCACTGTGACCTCCCTTCCTGCAGGCGTGCGAATGGTTGTGCCAACGCAGAGTGCCCAGGGGACGGTGAGGAGCCATCGGGTAGGGTGGGACTTCCTAGTGATCGATGGCGCCCAGCCTGGGCTTTTCTCGGCTGCGAAGCGCAGGGGAGGCAACCTGTCATTACTGAGTTAATAATAAATTAATAAGCTAATGCTTCAGGAGGACCTCCCTGCTGTCTGAATCTGACTCACACAAGGGCATCCTAAGCATGAACTTTCTTGTTTGGAAGCCTGAGGGGAGAATCTAGCCAGCTGGGGTTTGACCCGGCGCCAGGAGGAGAGAGCTCTACCTGACTCCGTGGTCTTTAGAAAAGACCTAGAGCTTCTGGCAGATGCTGGCCAGTGGCAGGAGGCCGGGCTGGGGCCGAGAGGATTGCTGGGCCAGGAGGGAGGCTCCCTGGGCAGGGCTGAGCGTCTTGCTGGGCTCCGCCGAAGCGTCCGGAGCAGGGAGCTGGGTGGCCTCAGCGCCACTCTGTGGGCTCATGCGCGCTGTGCCCGCCGCAGGTGATCGGCAGCAGCCCACAGATGAGCGGCATGGCCGCGCTGGCGGCCGCGGCCGCCGCCACACAGAAGATCCCTCCTTCCTCGGCGCCCACGGTGCTGAGTGTCCCGGCGGGCACCACCATCGTCAAAACCGTGGCTGTGACGCCTGGCACCACCACCCTCCCGGCTACCGTAAAGGTGGCCTCCTCGCCAGTCATGGTGAGCACTCCTCAGGCCTGAATCGGAGCCAGCAGCCTTGGGGCGGGGGCCTTCTGGGCACCGTGATACGACACTGGTCGCTCCTTCCGGGCTTTGGACCAAGCTGCAGGGCTGTTGGCCCATAACTGCTGCTTGCCGTGGGCTGTGGAACAAGAGGTTACTTTGGGGGCTGGGACAGCCTTAGGCTAGGTGTGCTGTCTGCCAGTGTCCTCCCTTGCTTCACTAAAGGAAAGGTAAACGAAGCCGAGCCGTTCTGCAGGTGGGTTGGTGGGGGAGGTAGGAGAGCACGCAGGGTGGGGAGGGGGCCGTGGGCCTGCCAGGACATTCTGGGCGGGGGCTCGGACTCTCTGTCCTGCTCATCGGCCCGTCTCTGCCCCTTCAAGGTGAGCAACCCAGCCACTCGAATGCTGAAGACTGCAGCTGCCCAGGTGGGGACGTCAGTCTCCTCTGCTGCCAACACATCCACCCGCCCCATCATCACAGTGCACAAGTCAGGGACTGTGACAGTGGCCCAGCAAGCCCAGGTGGTGACCACAGTGGTGGGTGGAGTCACCAAGACCATCACCCTGGTGAAGAGCCCCATCTCTGTCCCAGGAGGCAGTGCTCTGGTGAGTGACAGGCGCCACCCTGCTACACGTGACAGCTACCAGGTTGTGGCGCTACCACACTCTTGATTGGTTGCCATATCACTCCTTGCTCCATCCTTTCCTTTTTAGATTTCCAACCTGGGCAAAGTGATGTCAGTGGTTCAGACCAAACCGGTTCAGACTTCGGCAGTCACGGGCCAGGCATCTACGGGCCCAGTGACTCAGATCATCCAGGTGAGCTTGTGGGCCCCAGACTCTGGCATAAGTGGGAGGCACTGGGCCGCAGGAAGAACTCGCCTCCCTGCCTAGAGAAGATCTCAAGCACGTGTGGCACAGAGAGTCCTGTGGCTTGGTCCCGTCTCTCCCAGTCTTCAGAACATTCCATGAGCTGCTTGGGCCACCAGTAGAGAGTGGCCAGGGCAGACTTTGTGTCAGACTTTCCATCCTGGCGATGATGCCAGTTCACCTTGTTCTCTACCTGTTTTGCTCTTGCAGACCAAAGGGCCCCTGCCGGCCGGGACCATCCTGAAGCTAGTGACCTCCGCAGATGGCAAGCCCACCACCATCATCACTACCACGCAGGCCAGCGGGGCTGGGACTAAGCCCACCATCCTGGGCATCAGCAGCGTGTCCCCGAGCACCACCAAGCCTGGCACAACCACCATCATCAAGACCATCCCCATGTCGGCCATCATCACGCAGGCTGGCGCCACAGGTAGGGGCCGCCCCCAGGGCACGGGTGAGGAGGGAGGCTGAGGCCACATGGGCGGGCGGAGGCTGGGCTGTGGCATGCTCTTGCTTTTGTTCTGCTTTTCCTCTCTTTTTCTCTCGCCTTTGAATTGAGGGGTGGTGGGTGGGAGGGCGTGAGGGAGATGGGCAAAGGGTACTGACAGAGAGGAGCCCCTGAGGCCAAGCCGCCCCTCTCCTGTCCAGGTGTGACCAGCAGTCCTGGCATCAAGTCCCCCATCACCATCATCACCACCAAAGTGATGACTTCGGGAACAGGAGCACCTGCCAAAATCATCACAGCTGTCCCTAAAATCGCCACTGGCCACGGGCAGCAAGGAGTGACTCAGGTGAGGCATGCCTGGCTCTCCCCTCCCCCCAGTGTCCAGCCCAGGACCCCAGCAGGCCACACGTGTCCTCCTGAGGGGCCCGGGAGGGGGCGGCACAGGGTCTGGGCAACCTTGGAGTGACATGGGGGCGCTTTCCTCTGGCATTCCAGGTGGTGCTAAAGGGGGCCCCTGGACAGCCGGGCACCATCCTCCGTACCGTGCCCATGGGGGGTGTCCGCCTGGTCACTCCTGTCACTGTCTCTGCCGTCAAGCCAGCTGTCACCACGTTGGTTGTGAAGGGCACCACAGGTGTGTAGCTTAGATGCTGGGCCCGCCTTTCCGTGGGAGAGGTGCCCGCTCCCAGCCTTCTGTTCCCCTGGGGTGTGCTCCACATCTGCCCGTGTCCTGGCCCCACCAGGGGAAAAGTTGCTGGCAGGGGCAAGGCCCCAGCCGCGGGCCTTACCCCCACCCTGCCCCCTTCCCCTCCAGGCGTCACAACCCTCGGCACAGTGACAGGCACCGTTTCCACCAGCCTTGCCGGAGCTGGGGGCCACAGTACCAGCGCCTCCCTGGCCACACCCATCACCACCCTGGGCACCATTGCCACCCTCTCCAGCCAGGTGATCAACCCCACTGCCATCACCGTGTCAGCTGCGCAGACCACGCTGACGGCGGCCGGCGGGCTCACCACCCCCACCATCACCATGCAGGTAGGACAGCTGGGGGGGCGCGGGGATGGGCGGGCGCGCGTCCCGGACTCCGTGTGCGCACGGATGAGCCACAGCCCGAGGCTCCTGCTCTTCGTCTTGGGGCCCCACGCCAGGCCCTCTTGTCCTCAGTCGCGTGGACCCCGGGGGCGGGGGTGGGGGAGGGCGCGTCCCTGTTGCACCACTGTGATTCTTAGTCACCGTCCGACTGTCGTGTCAGGACGTTAGGTCTTAGGTGGTTCTACTTTTTGAACACCTGGCAGACATTTTCTCTTACAACGTAGAGGATGCGACAATTTCTCTTCCTGTATACGTAGCGTTTTTTTCTTTTCGTGTATCTTAAGCTGAATCTGTGGAAGGGGCAAAGCATCTGGGGCTCCGTCCCTGACCAAGGGCTGGCCCCAGCCTCGGACCCGACCCCGCAGCCCCTTCCCAGTCCCAATGGCCTGTGAGCTGAGGCCGTGCCTCTTCCCTGGTCCCTGAGCAAGTCAGTGTCTGGGGGTCAGAGGGAGAGCAGGTCCTGGCTTCACCAGGGCTGTCGCTTTAGGAACTGAGGGGATGGTCCCCCCAGCATGAGTAACGCCGTAGGATGGCCGGAGGGACAGACAGGAAGTTACAGAAGTAACCCTTCCCGTCTGTCCTCTCCCCTAGCCTGTCTCCCAGCCCACCCAGGTGACTCTCATCACGGCACCCAGTGGCGTCGAGGCCCAGCCTGTGCACGACCTCCCCGTGTCCATTCTGGCCTCACCTACTACAGAGCAGCCCACGGCCACGGTCACCATTGCTGACTCGGGCCAGGGGGAGGTGCAGCCAGGCACGGTGACGCTGGTCTGCTCCAACCCGCCCTGCGAGACGCACGAGACGGGCACCACCAACACGGCCACCACCACCGTCGTGGCTAACCTCGGGGGGCAGCCCCAGGCCGCGCAAGTGCAGTTCGTCTGTGACAAGCAGGAGGCCGCCGCTTCCCTCGTGACCCCAGCGGTAGGGCAGCAGAACGGCGGCGTGGTGCGCGTCTGCTCCAACCCGCCCTGCGAGACCCACGAGACGGGCACCACGCACACGGCCACCACCGCCACGTCCAACATGGCCGGGCAGCACGCGTGCTCCAACCCGCCCTGCGAGACGCACGAGACGGGCACCACGAGCACCGCCACCACGGCCGTGGCCGGCATCGGCGTCGGCCAGCAGCGGGACGCCCGGCGTGCCTGCGGGGCCGGCCCTGCGCCCGCCGTGCTGCGGGTGAGCGCGGCTGCCGGGCCGTCGGAGGGAGCCCAGGGCTCCGTGAAGCCCTCCTGCCAAGCCCGCCAGACCAGCGTGACGAGCAGCACCATGACTGTGATGGCCACCGGAGCGGCCCCGTGCGCGGCTGGCCCACTCCTCGGGCCGGGCCTGGCGGTGGGGGCCGGCGCCCACGGCCCTGCTCTCGTGCAGCTGGCTCCCGTGAGCGGCCAGGTCAGAGCCGGCGTCCTCGGAGGCAGGGATGGCCCCGTGGCCGTCCTGAGCCCGCTGCTGTCCGTGGGGCGCCAGCCGGAGGCCCATCACACGCACACGACCAACACCCCCACCACGGTCCGCTCCGCCATGGGCGCCGGGGAGCCCGGCGAGGCACGGGGCACCCCCACGCCCGCGTACGAGAGCTCGCCGGGCGCTGCCATGACTGTGACGGCCCTGGAGGCGCTGCTGTGCCCCCCGGCCCCCGTGAGCCAGGTGTGCTCCAACCCGCCCTGCGAGACCCACGAGACGGGCACCACCAGCACTGCCACTACCTCGAACGCGGGCAGCGCCCAGCGGGTCTGCTCCAACCCGCCCTGCGAGACCCACGAGACAGGCACCACGCACACGCCCACCACGGCCACCTCCAGTGGGGGCGCGGGCCAGCCCGAGGGGGGGCAGCAGCCCCCTGCCGGCCGCCCCTGTGAGACCCACCAGACCACTTCCACTGGTACCACCATGTCAGTCAGTGTGGGTGCCCTGCTCCCCGATACCGTTCCCTCCCACAGGACCCTAGAGTCCGGCCTGGAGGTGGCAGCACCGGCCACCGTCGCCCCTCAGGCCGCTGCTTCGTTGCTGGCTCCTTTCCCGACACAGAGGGTCTGCTCCAACCCCCCCTGTGAGACGCACGAGACCGGGACCACGCACACGGCCACCACCGTCACCTCCAACATGAGCTCGAACCAAGGTGAGTGAAGATACCCTCGTGGTGTTCGTCGTCTCCTGGAGCCCAGGGCTCAGAGGCCGAGGAGGGGGTGGTAACTAAAAGATCCACCTGGCCAGAGGCCAGTAGTTTGATTTCTTGGGGCCCAGTGTCCCAGCACGGGTTGGGGTACTCCAGGAGACTGTGTCCCCTGCGGGGCAAAGCCAAGCTAGAGGCCCTGGGGCTCCTGCTGACCTGCGCTGCTGCCCCCCCCACTCCCCCCTCTCCACACACACACAGGTCCCTGCTGGCCTAGTACTTGTCACCTTTCTCTCTGCTTGCTCCCTTCCCCTACAGATCCCCCACCAGCCGCCAGTGACCAGGGAGAGGTGGAGAGCACCCAGGGTGACAGCGTGAACATCACCGGCTCCAGTGCCGTTACAACGACCGTGTCCTCTACACTGACGCGGGCTGTGACCACTGTGACACAGTCCACGCCGGTCCCGGGCCCTTCGGTGCCGGTAAGAGCCCCAGGAGGATCCCCTGTGTCTCCTCCCTGCTGCCCACTGCACTTTTGGCCTGTGCTGTTCCAGACTTGGGCACCAGGTGTCACTCTCGCACCAGGCACAGGGCCGCTGCTCCTTCCCTCTTCCTGATCGGAAAAGGGCAGCCTGGGGCATCATAGGATAGGAGGCAGGGGTCTCCCAGGCCCCAGCGTCTCGGAGACGCTTTGATTTCCGTAGTTGTTTCCCGTGGCTTATTGTTTGGCTATAAACTGTAGGAGTGACGTGGCAGGAGCTGGAGTGCCCCTTTGGCTAGACCAGGATGCCTCTCTGAGGATAGGTGAAAATCGGCCAGGTCCCAAGGGTCTCCCATCTTGCCGCACCCCTCCCCCCCGCCCCGCATTGCTCAGTCACCTGCTGCCCTCCCCACCAAATGGGGTGATGCTGGCCACGGAGAATGAAAAACCAGGTCTCCAGGGAAAGATGAAGGCTGCCTGGCTCTGGGCACTCGCTCCTCCCCTCTGACGGGGGCTTCTCTCCCTTTCTAGAAGATCTCATCAATGACTGAGGCTACCCCAGGGGCTCTGACCACCGAAGTCCCCATCCCGGCCACGATAACAGTGACCATAGCCAACACAGAAACTTCTGACATGCCCTTCTCTGCTGTTGACATCCTGCAGCCCCCAGAGGAGCTCCAGGCCTCGCCAGGGCCTCGCCAGCAGCTGCCGCCTCGGCAACTCCTGCAGCCCGCCTCCACGCCCCTGATGGGGGAGTCCGCCTCCCAGGCCCCTGAGCTCCAGGCCGCCGTGGATCTGAGCAGTACAGGGGACCCGTCTTCGGGCCAGGAGCCTGCCAGCTCAGCCGTGGTGGCCACTGTGGTGGTCCAGCCGCCCCCGCCCACACAGTCTGAAGTAGACCAGTTGTCCCTTCCCCAGGAGCTGATGGCTGAGGCCCAGGCGGGCACCACCACCCTCATGGTGACGGGGCTCACCCCTGAGGAGCTGGCGGTGACTGCTGCTGCTGAAGCGGCCGCTCAGGCCGCAGCCACGGAGGAGGCCCAGGCCCTGGCCATCCAGGCGGTGCTCCAGGCCGCCCAGCAGGCCGTCATGGGTAGGTGCTGGGCGGGGGGGGGCTCACCGCAGCTTCTTAAGTCGGGGGAAGATGGGCCCCTCGGGAGGAGCAAGGACAGGGGGTTGTGGAGCCTCCCTGCCAGGGTGGCACGAGTTAGACGCGGCTGGGCTGGACTTGGCACCCAAGGAGTAGGCAGAGCCCCTTGGTATGGGGAGGGCAGGGTGCAGGTGGGCCAGGAAGTGAGGCCCACGGCCATCCCAGCTGCCCCCAGGGGACCCTAGGCTAGGAGGGGAGCGGCGGGGGGGCTGGGCCACCCCGGCTGGCACTCCTCTTGAGTAGCGTGTGTGTGTGTGTGTGTGTCCCCCCGGAGCAGGCACCGGGGAGCCCATGGACACGGCCGAGGCAGCGGCGGCTGTGACGCAGGCGGAGCTGGGCCACCTGTCGGCCGAAGGCCAGGAGGGCCAGGCTACCACCATCCCCATCGTGCTGACGCAGCAGGAGCTGGCGGCCTTGGTCCAGCAGCAGCAGCAGCTGCAGGAGGCGCAGGCCCAGCAGCAGCACCACCACCTCCCCACCGAGGCCTTGGCCCCTGCCGACAGCCTCAACGACCCGACCATCGAGAGCAACTGCCTCAGTGAGCTGGCCGCGGCCGTCCCCAGCACCGTGGCCCTGCTGCCCTCCACGGCCACCGAGAGTAAGCAGGAGGGCCCCCCCCTCGGCCACGTGCACCTGTCCTGCGGCACTACCCCCTCCCCCCCCCTCCCGGGAGCTGTGCCGACTGGGGAGGAAAGGTCTGGGGGCGAGCGTCTGGGTCCTTCCACACAGTCTGGCCCAAGGGAAGGGCTCCCCACACAGAAGCCGGGTCTCTGGGGCCGCTCCCACTGATGTCTTTCTCCTTCACAGGCCTGGCTCCATCCAACACATTTGTGGCCCCCCAGCCCGTGGTGGTAGCCAGCCCCGCAAAGCTGCAGGCTGCAGCTACCCTGACTGAAGTGGCCAATGGCATCGAGTCCCTGGGTGTGGTGAGTCTGGTGTGATGGGGTTTCAGGGGATGCTGCCTCTGGGCCCCAAAGGCTGAGGGTTTGATCTCCGTCCTGTCTTCCAGAAGCCAGACCTACCGCCCCCGCCCAGCAAAGCGCCTGTGAAGAAGGAGAACCAGTGGTTTGATGTGGGGGTCATTAAGGGTACCAATGTAATGGTGACACACTATTTCCTGCCACCAGATGATGCTGTCCCTTCTGACGTAAGTTTTCCTGGGAGCCGACGCCCTCGGGTGGGTGGATCCTGGCCATGAGGCAGGTATCAGGGCTCGTGGGAACTTCTGAAGCCCCCCAGAGGGGCCTTCCATCTTGGGGCTCGCCCGAGGACAGCCGGCTGTAGAGCCTTCCGCACACACTTCCTTTCCTCGTGGCTCTCGAAGCTGCAGAGAAGCCCAGTGCTAGTTCCCTCTCGCCATTGCTGCCCTCCTGCCCCGTCCCCGGGATGGGAAACTGCTGTGCTGGCCCCGGGGCCCGACCCCAGAGCTGCTCTCTCAACAGTGGGTTTTAGGTCACCTTTTTTTCTCTCTCTTCCTGTTTTTCCGGCCTCTTTCCCCAGGATGACTCGGGCACCGTCCCCGACTACAACCAGCTGAAGAAGCAGGAGCTGCAGCCGGGCACAGCCTATAAGTTCCGAGTTGCTGGGATCAACGCCTGCGGCCGGGGGCCCTTCAGCGAGATCTCAGCCTTTAAGACCTGTCTGCCTGGTTTCCCAGGGGCCCCCTGTGCCATTAAGATCAGCAAAGTGAGTCTTGCCGTGGGGCGACCCTGTGCCCAGCTGGAGTCGAACAGGCCTAGCCTGAGTCCGTACACTGGGAGCTCCCTTCTTGCCGGGCCAGGTCTGGGGTGCAGCTTCTGGTCCTGTCACCAGTTGCTGGGATGGGATGAGCGTAAATTCCTTCCCCTCCCCGTCTTCGTCCTCTCCCTCTCTGACATGGCAGCTAGTGTTCAGTGAGGGTCTGTTACCTGCCACGCTCAACATGTTTTTTTATCCAATCCTTCAACATTCTGAGGAGGTCTGGGATCTGATGAGGAAACTGAGGCAGCAAGAGGCTAAGTGCCAAGTCACACAGTCGGTGGCAGAGCAGGTGAAGGGAGGCTGTGCTTTGAGTCCCCGTTCAGGTTACTTCATCATTCTGTCAGGCTGCCTTCCGGGTCGGGGCAGGCGAGGCCATGTCCTCAGAGCTCCTTGCATCTGCTGTGAAATAGCTCTGTCGTGTCAGGAACAGGGGTGAGGTCCGAGCAGTCGGATCTGGGAGCTGCGGAGCGTTCTCGCTCCTCTGTTCCTGGACAGGCAGAGTGAGATAGCCACAAGGACCACAGACAGCAGGGCTTGACCTCTGGCCCCTTGGTTCTAGAGTCCAGATGGTGCTCACCTCACCTGGGAGCCGCCGTCTGTGACCTCCGGCAAGATCATCGAGTACTCGGTGTACCTGGCCATCCAGAGCTCGCAGGCCGGTGGTGAGCCCAAGAGTTCCACCCCGGCCCAGCTGGCCTTCATGCGGGTGTACTGCGGGCCCAGCCCCTCCTGCCTGGTGCAGTCCTCCAGCCTCTCCAACGCCCACATCGACTACACCACCAAGCCCGCCATCATCTTCCGCATTGCCGCCCGCAATGAGAAGGGCTATGGCCCGGCTACCCAAGTGAGGTGGTTGCAAGGTGGGTGTCGTTCAGGAGGCTCCTTGGGCAAGCATCACGTGAGGTGGGGTGACACGGCTCCAAGCTGGACTGGAGAGCTTTACATGAGGGAGTTGAGGGAGATGACCTAGGGTGGGTGCTATGGAGGGGTCTTGTAGGGGGCATCTTGCCTCATCTGCAGGTTTGGGGAAAGCTGTCCCGGGGGTGTTTTGAGGTGAGATGGGGGACTGTACGAATTTCAAGTAGGAGGTACAAGGTGACGCCCAAGTCCAGGGGGCAGGGTGGGAAATGGACGCCCCAGGATGCCCTGTCGGGCTTCACGCCAGTTCCCATGAGGCCGACCAGGGAGAACCGTGAGGGCCTCTACCTGGGCCTAGGGCGACTGCGAGAGGTGGCGCACACAGGAGGGGCCGTCACTCTGCACAGGCCTCTGTAGGGTGTGGACAGGGTGCCCCTGTCTCCTCCACTCTTGTTCTGAAGTCGGCCGGCCCTCCCACCTCGCTGGGCTGCTTACCACTCCGGCTTTGCTTTCAGAAACCAGTAAAGACAGCTCTGGCACCAAGCCAGCCAGCAAGCGGCCCATGTCCTCTCCGGAAATGTAAGCAGGAAGCCCCTTTTGGGAACCTTCTAAGGCTGGGGGTAGACAGCTCCTGGGAGGAAGCGGCGGTACAAATAGTATGGCTCGTCTCTTTCAAAGCGTTGGTGGGGGCTCTGCTCACAGGGTGTGAGCTGGTGTGAGGCCCGCCTCTGGCTTCCCAGCATCATCAGGACCCATGCTGACGCTTTCTCTTTCCTTTTTCTTGTCTTCTTCCAAGGAAATCCGCTCCAAAGAAATCTAAGGCAGATGGTCAGTGAGAGGCAGCTCCCCTGCACCTGGATTCTTCGCCAGACCCCCCCCCCTTCTGCTTCAGGAACGCCACCTGCCAGGGCCCACCCATCCTACCCACCCGGCGCTCACACTTCACCCTCAGGAGCCACTGGCCGCCGCCACTCATTCTCTCTCCCTCTCTCTTTTTGAAATAATCTCAAGAAAGCACATTTTACCATTGCTGTGGGAGGAAGCAGAAGGCAGATCTGGAAGAGCAGTGAGCAAGTGAGACAAGTGTGCCCTCCTCCCCTCTTCTCCTTACCAGTGCCCTCCTCTGGGAGCTGAGCAAGCCCGGAATTCCGAGGCCCTTGAGGGAGCTCGACAGACGCTTCGGATGAAGCAGCCGAGACGCAGAGAACGGAATGCACGCGCCTTCCAGCACCCGCACGCCTCTTGCAGTTTGTCACCTTGGTCCTGAGGGGGGCAGCCAAGGGCGGGAGGGGCTGCAGCATGGAAGCAGAAGAAAGGCGCGGCCCCCCTCCCAGCTCCCTTCCCCTGCCTCTGCTCCGAGAAGATTGGCGGGGCACCCGTGCACTCGATGTCCATCTGGTTCCATTTTCCTTTGTTACTTTTGGATATCCTGCCACCTCCCGGCCCTGGGCTTCAGCTTTGTCCAACCCCGTCTCAGCGGCCTTCGTACTCCCACCCCTTGCCCCTTCCTTCTTCTTCCCCAGTTAGAGAGCTAGAAAGGAAGAAGAAAGAAAGAAAGGGGGAAGAATGAGCCCGTGGTGGCCTGAGCAGTGTTCTGTGCAAATCTCCTGACTCCCAGCGGGGCGTAGAGTAGCCCCCACCGAGCCTGGCTTTTGGCCCCTGGGTCGGGGCTAGGGGCCACACCACCAACTGCTGCATTTGTTGTATTTTTTTTAAGTTGGAATTGATGAAGTTAACATTTTTATTGTAATTTTAGCCTTAGTGTGTGGGGTTTTGTCCCTTTTTTTGTTGTTGTTGTTAGCTGTGTACAGAATGTGTATCTTTTTTTTTTTTTTTTTTTTTAACTTTTACTTTTTTCTCCTTGGCTAAGCCTTGGCAGGGATCTTTCTGGAAGAAAAGCTGGGGGCAGCTGGCACAGGAGAGGCGTGGATTCTCCCCTGCGGGCCTGGTGTTGGTTGCCTGGCCCAATTTCCTCTTGCTGGCCCCTGCCGTCTGCCCCTTTGCTTGTCCCCAGGCCTCTGGGACAAAGGAGGGGTGAGCTGTCAAACCTCACTCCCCATGGGTGATTGCTCTACACCTGTAGGATTGAGCTTGAGAGTCTGCTGGAGCCTAAAGTCAGGTTTCTGAGGAGGAGCAGGTCCTGGGTTCGCAGGGCTCTCAACATCCTCCCCACCCCCTTCCCTATGACCCCCCCCTCCCCCCCCAGCCACCAGGCTCCCTCCTTGGCAAACTGGCTTAGAGTATCTGCCACCCTCAACTGCTGCTTCCTGCAGCCACGCCCTCCAGGCGAAAGTGTCAAAAGGGGTGGGGTGAGGGGTTGGGGGGCAACTCCATCTCAGAGAGCAGCCTGGGAGAGCAGATGTGTGGTGTCACCCAGGAGAGACCGTGGGGAAGCAGCAGGCTACCAGCACCAGTTCTGTGAATTTACAGGGCCACGGCCATCCTCCCAGGGCCGAACTTGGGAGGCTTGGGGCACTTCTTAGTGTGGCTCGTGAGACAGCTTTCTGCCCCACACCCAAGCTTTAGGCACTGAGCAAGGCTTGCCAGCGGGTTGTGCAGGATTTAAAGCGAGCAGCCAATATTTTCAGACCCCCCCATCTCTGCCCTGGAGATGAGCTGCAGTGAGGGGCCCGGCCTCTGCAGACCCCTGCCACTGGCCCGCACCTTCTGGGGCCTCTGGTTTGTTGTATTATAGTATATTTTGCTGTGGAAAATGTCACGTTTAGTCAGTCACCTTGGAGCCCACTCGCCTGGTCCCATTGTTTTCCCTGTCCCTTCTCCTGAGCGCCCTTTGATTTCTCTCATTTCTGAGAACAGTACGCCCCGTTCATCTATTGTAGAGTAACCCCCGTGACTCAATATTACCATAGTGCGATGTCGTTTTGTGCTATTTTGAACAATTAAAAGACTTTTTTTGAAATAACCACCTGCTCTTTTACTGTGTCCAGGACTCCCAGGGAGGAGGCTGGAAGTGTGATGCCACCACCCACCCCCGTGGCTCACCGAACCCCTGGGAGCCTCTTGCTTGAAGGGCAGTTAGCAGGGTTCCCGACTGCCTCCCAAGTTTCAAGGCTCCACCGAGGCCCACAGTCCTGGGGACTGAGCTGGGCCAGGACCTGGTTCCCCACAAAGGGTCCCACGGTAGCCATGGTGTAGAGGCCAAGGGGCTCCCTGCGCAGTTGCTGCCAAGTCCCTGTCTAGAGACCAGATCGCCTTCCCTCCCTTCCCCACCCAGAGGACAGCCGATTTTCTCCAGTAAACTGGGAAGGCAGGATGTAGGTGGCAGTTGACAAACCAGACCAGACAACGGTCTTTCGTTCGGTGGGAGGGAAATCCCTGGGGTATAGGTGGTGGGAGGGGGCGGGGCAGTTAGGTTCCAGCCATGTGCCCAGGGAGGCACGGAAGGCCTGTAGGCACTAGTTCAAGGAGTCAAAGCCAGGCTCAGTGCAAATGTGGGCACATGTGACCTCGACCTGCAGCTGGGGGTGGGGTGGGGGGGAGGAGGCTGTGCAGGTCACCAGCCACTAGCCTCCTTGGACGGGTGGGGAGGGCTGAGCTGGGCTCTTTCCACTGAGAGCTCAGGTCCCCAGAGCACTCCCCAGGACAGACCTGGATCGCCCACGGGGTGGTTCCTGTGTCTGAGGCTCAGCAGGTGCTGTAGGAGTGACTCCTCTCCCGCTGCTGGCTCCTTCGTGCACACGAGTCAGGCTCCCAAGAGGAGCAGAACTGCTATGGAGCAAACCCCGGCAGTCCAACTGGTGGTGGTATCGCTGGCGTGGGTGGTATAGCCAGGGTTAAATGGATGGGATGAGTCCTTCGTGCCAAGTGGCCAGGAGGAGCCGTGCTGTGACTTGGTGCTCGTGCTAGGGACCCGAGGGGGCATGGGGAGATGTCCTCATTACCCTCTCATCCGGTCGTCCCATCTCTGCCCTTTGGGGGTGTGTGCCCACGCCAAGCCAGCTCATGGCCACCTCTCCTGGGAAGCCTCCCAGGGCAAGCCTCTCCCTGGTGCTCACTCCACCGGGTTCACAGTGTCTCATGTTGGGTCCTGTCCTGTTGATCTCGATACCAGGAACCATGGCTCTGTTTTCCCCATGGCACCAGTTCTGATCTGATTTGGAACCCAGTGGTGGGAGTGGGGGTGGGCACATGCCCTTCAAGTTGGAGCAGTAGGAGCGATGGCTGGGGTTGGGAGGATGCCGGCCAGCCGGTAAAAAGGGTCCATGTGGGGCTGGCCCCAGAGGGGTGGGGGCCTGTGCAGATCTGCCAGGCGTGTGTCAGATGGCTGTGTGGCACCCATATCCACCATCCCTCTGCTCACCTGCCTCGAGGTGCCAGTTCTCTGCCTTGGGATTGGCCAAGGCCAGCGTGCTCACCCACAGGAACCTTAGAACCTTCCACATACCAAAGGCCTGTCCTTGGCTAGGCATGAGGGGGACAGAGTGCTGGAAAAGCAGGGGGAGAGGCTGGGCGTGAAGGGATATACCATAACTAATGACATGCCTCTGTGAGCAGGGTGGGTGGTTGGGTATAAGCCCAGCTGGACCCAAAGCCAGGACCTCCCCTAAGCAAGAGCTGGGGCCACCACCCTCAGCAGCCCTGCCCTGCCCAGGCCCCTCCCCCACCACTCCCCCCCAACTCAGTTCAAGGGTGGGGAGAGGTGGCTGGGAGGAGCAGGTGTGCGGGAGCCAGCCCCGTGTTGCCCGCCCCAGAGCGCCCTGCCAGTTCACCCAGCATTTCCCATCAGGAGGCTCTCGAGCCGAGTGCGCCCAGCAGTGGTCACTGCTGCAGCTCTGCCCTGCTCTGCGGCTCAAGGGTCTTGGCCAGCGAGCGTGGGGGCGGTGCCGGAACACGGGGGCGGAGCCGTGCGACCGCCAAGCCCCGCCCCCCAGACTCTGCGGAACCTCCGGGAGGAGGGGGCGGGTGGGGCGCGGCTGGGTCAGCTGAGTGACAGTCACGGGACCAAGACCAGCTCTGTCTGGCTTCCTGGAGGAGACGGAAGGATGAGCGGGGGTCTCCGAGTGTGGCAGGCCAGTGGTGGGGCCCGTAGTGGGGAGGGTGTTGTCCTGGAGGATTCTCAGGACCGTGGGGTCAGTCCTGGGGCCGGGCCGGGCCAGAGGACAGCTCCGTGCAAGGGTGTGGGGAACCCTGAGTTCTGGGTTCTGAGGCCTGGGGGCCCAGGGGAGATGGCTCAGGCAGCCCTGGGGTCCACTGGAGTGTGGGGTGACCTGGGGCACAGAGGAGCCTGTTGGGGAGGTTGGAAGCTAGGAAGATGGGGAGATCTGTGGGGAAGCTGTGTCTCCAAGTCCCGAGTTCCCCCAGGACATGGAAAAGGAGCGAGAGGCTCTGCAGACCTGGAAGGAGCGTGTGGAGCAGGAACTGGACCGTGTGGTGGCTTTCTGGATGGAGCACTCTCACGACCAAGAGCATGGGTGCGCCTCGCCCTTCTGGTGCCCTCAGTAGGGGTCTTTGCCCCTCCTGAGCCCCCACCTCACTGTCAGCTGACTCAGATCTGCTGAGCCCAGCAGAGCAGTGGATCCGGTGGATGCCAGGCCCCTTCCCCCCTTGGCTAATACTGTGCATCCCACAGGGGTTTCTTCACGTGCCTTGGTCGAGATGGGCAGGTGTACGATGACCTCAAGTATGTCTGGCTGCAGGGGAGGCAGGTAGGGGATGTGCCCAGGCTAGAAGCTCTCCCAGAGGCAGAAGCTGGAGTCAGCTTGGCCTGTCCTCAGTCTGCACGCACGAGGCCGGTCATCTCCACACTACTCCTCCCATGACACGGGCGCCTAAGGACTCCTCCTCCTCCCAGCCCCGAGAACCCCCGCTGCTCCCCACTTCAGCCATATTCCCTCTACTCCCCCACAGGTGTGGATGTATTGTCGCCTGTACCGAAAACTTGAGCGTTTCCGCAGCCCTGAACTTCTGGATTCAGCTAAAGCAGGTGCCCCCTCCGTGTCCCCATGTCCCTAGAGGCACCTCCAAGTTTACCCTAGTTCCTAGGGAGGTTGAGAAGCAGTGAAGGGGCGGGGGGCGGGGGCAGGGGGCGTCCTCACCTGAGTTCTAGCGTGCCAACTTCCCAACCACCAGGTGGCGAATTTTTGCTGCGTTATGCCCGAGTGGCACCTCCCGGAAAGAAGTGCGCCTTTGCGCTGACGCGGGACGGCCGCCCGGTCAAGGTGCAGCGAACCATCTTCAGCGAGTGTTTCTACACCATGGCCATGAACGAGCTGTGGCGGGTGACTGGGGAAGCGCGTTACCAGGTGTGTGGGAGGAAGGCTGCCTTATGAGTCTCCATGCCCTCACTTGGGCTGATGCATTCCTGTCCTGTGTGCAAGCCTCCTCCCTGGGCCCTGTCTGCAGGCGGGGTCTGTTGCCCACGTCAGTCCGTCCTCTGGGCCCCCATGGCCCCAGGGCTGCTGGCAACACCCCCCTCATTGTGCTCTACTGTGAGGGGTGCCCCCTCCCTGCAGTCTTTACCTCTGATTCCACACACACAGCACAGAGAGACCAATGTACACCCGGCTCTGGCTGGAAGGGAGCTCTCCCTCCTCCCTGGAGCCCCTTGGACTTTTACACCCGACCTCACTGCCTGGGAGTGGCCTGCACCCACAGACTGGGAGCCCCCCGAGGCAGGGTGGGGCAGATCCACCCCGGCCCCCCCAGCACCCAACCCAGGGCCGGGCCCAGAGTAGGCCCTTGGTGAAGGTGTCCTATGAGCGGGTGGGAGGACGAGGCTCTCCCACCCCAGGTCAGGACCTGAGGGACCAGACTGCACAGGGGGGCGGCCTCGGCCTGGGCCTCCCCTCGTCTCCCTTTCTCCCCTCCCAGAAGGAAGCGGTGGAGATGATGGATCAGATCGTGTACTGGGTGCGGGAGGACCCGTCGGGGCTGGGCCGGCCCCGTCTCCCCGGGGCCCTGGCCTCCGAGTCCATGGCAGTGCCCATGATGCTGCTCAACCTGGTGGACCAGCTCGGGGAGGCGGACGAGGAGCTGGCGGGCAACTACGCGGAGCTGGGGGACTGGTGTGCCCAGAGGATTCTGCGGCATGTCCAGGTTGGGGGGGGGACACACCCAGGGGACAGGAGGCTGACATTCACCTGCCAGATGGGGCCTGGGAGCTGGGGGGGGGCAAGGTGACTCCCACTCCCTATGCCCTGGGGCACCTCCTTTGCCTACACCCACACCCCCAGCTGGGCCTCGGTGGCCCCCTTGTACAGACGGGGGAGACACAGCGGGGTGGGGGTGGGGCGGGGAGCACGACTGGGGCTCAGGAGCCTAGACCCTGGGAAAGGCGGAGGGCCCGGGGGAGCCCGCTAGGGCCAAGGCCAGGAGGGAAGGTGCCAGAAGCCCTGGCACGTTAGAGAGCAGGAAACCCAGCCAGACCCAAGTTCTTCTGGGCCTCTGTGGGCAGCCCAGCTGACCTAATCTCAGCCCCCATTCAGTGTGTCACCCTTCCCACCTTGGGGGCCCAGGCAAGGGTAAGAACCCGTTCAGGCCCTTGGGCCCCTTCTCAAATGCCCCCCCCCCGCCCCCGAGCCAGGTCTGCCCAGGACTGCAGATGACAGAGGGAAGGGCGGGCGGGCCTTTCTGGTCGGTGGGCAGGAGCTGAAGGCAGTTTTACCTTCTCCTCTTCCTCCCTCCTTGGCAGAGGGATGGGCAGGCCGTGCTGGAGAACGTGTCAGAGGGCGGTGAGGAACTTTCTGGTTGCCTGGGGAGGCACCAGAACCCAGGTGAGGAGTAGAGTAGGCTGGGGGTGGCCCAGGAGGAAGGGAATGCTCAGTGTCGGGTTCTGTGCTTCAGATGTCGGGAGTGCCTGGGGTCTGCCTTCCTCCCTCCACCCCCCACCCGCTACCGAGGACCAGGCAGAGAAGCTGGGACAGGCCTCCCAGGCTGGGGTGTCAGCAGCAGGAGAGAGAGTCTGGGACAGACCAGGAGGGCAAGCTTCCTGCAGGAGAGTGGCTGTGGGTGAGCTCAGAGCAGCTCCCACGGTTAGTGGAGGAGGAAGGGAGGCACCTGTGGTCAGCACAGGAGGTGGACCCCCCTGCCTGTGGAGGGGGGGTCCACTGCCTGCCTTAAGCCCGAGCACTCACCAGGCCATGCGCTGGAAGCTGGCTGGTTCCTGCTCCGTTACGCCATCAGGAAGGGTGACCCCAAGCTTCGAGCTCACGTTATCAACAAGTTCCTATTGTTGCCTTTCCGCTCTGGATGGGACCCTGACCATGGAGGCCTCTTCTACTTCCAGGATGCTGATGGCCTCTGCCCTACCCAGGTGGGAATGTGCCCAGGGCCACATGGTACTAGCCTGTTCCAGGCTTTCTTCTCTGGGAGGTGGGCGCTGTCATCACCCATTTCATGGAGGGGGACCTGAGTCTCAGAGTGCCGAACTCGCCCAGTGTGACCCTGGTGGTAAACTCTTGACTTCTAGGCCAGGGGCTCTCAGCCTCACGTGCAGACAAGGCCACTTCTGAGACATCTGTCCCTTTCATCTCTGAAAGGCTCTCTGGGTGATTCTCAGGCGTCAGTAGCGGGAGCAGATTTGCACCCTTAGGTCTGACGATGCCTCTGCTTGTGTTTTGATCCCGCTGAGATCTGCAGAGGGGGACTGACCCTGCCATCGGCAGGAGCTGGTGTCCAATGGGCTTTAGACAGGCTGACCAGGCAGACAGGGTTTCAATTCCAGGGTTAAAGGGGAGGCCACCCCACCCTGGCCCTTTGGAAGGGGTGGCTTGGGGGTGCATCCTGGTCAGGAAGCTAGTCCCATTCAGAGGGGCCATTCAGACCCTCAGGGACAGCCATCCCGTGATGAAGCTCCAAGTGCTTGGGCCGGCTGGAGTCTGAGCCACGATCTGGAGGATGGGCTCAGAGGGGTGGCAGAGGGTGGGACCCAGGGCTCTCAGACACCTGCCACTGCTCTGCTCTCAGCTGGAGTGGGCCATGAAGCTCTGGTGGCCACACAGTGAAGCCATGATTGCCTTCCTCATGGGCTACAGTGACAGCGGGGACCCTGCCTTGCTGCACCTCTTCTACCAGGTGGCTGAGTACACCTTCCGCCAGGTAAGTGGTGCTTCCTGGTCCATAGCTCTCCCTGGGCTCAGTGTGGGTGTGGAGGGAACAGCAGGCAGCCATCCCTCTCCAGGCGGGCCACAGCCAGGCTCTCTCGGGCTGTGGGAGGCGGCTAGGCCAGGATGGGGAGGCTAATCCCACACTCCCTTCTTCTCCCCCTCACTGGGCATGGTCCCTCAGCTGGCCTGAGTTCCTGGAGGTCTGGACCCTGGTGCCCTCTCTGCAGTCAGCAAAGCAGCCCCTGCCCCTCTGGAGCTGATGTGTGTGGGGGGGGGGGGTCGACTATAAACAAGTAAACACACGAACATGTAGATGGCAATGACAGCTTTGGAAAATAGATCAAGGTCGGGACTGGGGGGCGAGTGGGAGGGAGCAAAGGCAGAAGGGGTTGCTCTGCACAGAGGAGTTACCTTGTGGGATTTAGGCATTAGTGGGTCCGGGGGGGAGGGGAGGCTGTAGAGCCCGGGCAAAGGCAGGGAGACAGGTGAGGATGGTGGCCTGGCCTGGGGTGTGAGCTGCAGCGGGCAGAGGGGTCAGAGTATGGGCTGGTCGAGCAGGAGAGGTCTGGGCTGGCCACGATCGCTTGGGTATCATAAGAATATAGATGATACTGTAAGTTGTGAGGCAAAGTAAGCTTTGGGGTACAGAAGGGAAAGAGGAGAGGGATTAGGAGGGCCCAGCAAAGGAGACAGGAATCAGCTGTGAGGTCGGAAGGAAGCCAGGGGTCCACCAGAGGCCAAGCACTATGAGCAGAGTGATGTACTCGCTGCTGCTTAGGGGGCACCTTGGGCGTTGAGCCTAGTGATGAATGCAGATTCCTGGTGTGTTTCTAAAGCCGGGATCCACTCCATTGGTAGATCCCAGCACAGGAGGGACTATATAGGTGGTCTTATTCTGGGGTGTGTGGGCTTCGAAACCTGGGAGAAAATTACATCTTCATTTGCACTAACCTCTAATTGGAATCCAACGTTCATTTCCACAGCGGTATTAGCAGTGCCAGACTTTGTCATCAAGAGAGATCCTAGATGTGTTCGTAATTACAAGTACTGCGCACACACACACACATCACTACTTCCAAACGCAGGATCAGGAGACCTGAGGCTATTATCTTAATACTGAATGCATTGATAAGGAACGTGTGTTAGAGGCCACCAGTTTTAACTGCATAAAGTGAAATGTAAAGAATACATTTTATTTAAGATTATTTATTTATTTGAGAGAGAGTGAGCCAGAGAGCAGGAGTGGGGGGAGGGGCAGAGGGAGAAGCAGACTCCCCGCTGAGTGGAACTCTGGGATCATGACCCAAGCCAAAGGCAGATGCTTAATCGACTGAGCCACCCAGGTGCCCCAAGAATACATTTTATTTTTTAAGAAAGATTTATTTATTTTAGAGAGAGTGCGTGCGTGCCCACATGTGCAAGCCGGGGGTGGGAGGGGGCAGAGGGAGAGGGAGAGAATCTCCAGCAGACTCCTCCCTGAGGAAGGAACTTGCTGCAAAGTTACATGAAAGGTCAGCACCTCCACCAGGATTCTCCTTACTTTAAATAAGTTTTATTGAAGTACAATTTATACACAGTAAAACATACCATGCGAAGTGTTCAGTTCACTAAGATATAATAATGTATGCGTCTGTGTAACCCCATCTGTGTATCTATCAAGATGTAGAACGTTCTCGTCATCCCCAAACAGGGTGCTTCTTAGGCCCTCTCTGTAGTGTTTCAGGTCACAGCCTGTGGCCCCCTCCCCCAGCGGGTTGTCTAGCTGCACACTCCCATCCCCAGGCAGAAGGAGGAAAAGCCCCAGGCCTTCATCTTAGTCCTGGATGCGGTCTCGCTTTTAAAAGCACTGATTCTGGGGCGCCTGGGTGGTTCAGTCGTTAAGCGTCCGCCTTCGGCTCAGGTCATGATCTCAGGGTCCTGGGATCGAGCCCCGCATCGGGCTCCCTGCTCGGCGGGAAGTCTGCTTCTCCCTCTCCCACTCCCCCCTGCTTGTGTTCCTTGGGTCTCTCTGTCAAATAAATAAATAAAATCTTAAATAAAAAATAATGAAAGCACTGATTCTGGAGCCACGTGACCTGGGGTCAGCCCTGGCTCTGACCCCGCGCGGTAGGGGTGCGGTGGGGACAGTGAGCGCCCCTTTTCCTGGCCTTATGGCACCTGGGAGACTCCTGCAGGCCCTGGCTGTCATTATCTTGTTATTCCAGTTTCGCGATCCTGAGTACGGGGAATGGTTTGGCTACTTGAACCAAGAGGGGAAGGTCGCTCTCACCATCAAAGGGGGTCCTTTCAAAGGTGAGTGGGCGACAGAAAGGGCGGGGGCCGCAGGGGCTTGGGGCAGCCGGCTGTCCCTGGGCCTCCCGACCCGCTGTCCTGTCTCTCCCCGCAGGCTGCTTCCATGTGCCGAGGTGCCTCGCCATGTGCGAGGAGATGCTGGGCGCCCTGCTGAGCCGCCTCGCCCTGGCCCCGAGTCCCGGCTCGAGTCCCGGCTCCCCTCCCGCCGTACCCCCCGCCCGCCAAGGCGCGAAATAAAACTGAGCCTGCTGCGCTGCCGGTGTGCGTTCGTCTGTGGGATCGCGGGAGGAGGGTGGCCCGGGGCCGGCTGGAGCCTTCTAGCCTCCGCAGACGCCGGCCCGCCCTGCGCGCCGGGCCGCCCCACCCCTCTGCTGGGCCCGCCCCGCGCCGGGGCTCGCCGGACCATTGGCGCTCCCCGCGCCCCGCCCCGCCTCGCGGACAGGCCCCACCCCCGCCCCGGCCCCCCTCCCAAGCATTGGCCCGGCGGCCGCGAGGGCGGGTTCGGCGGCGCGCACTTCCGGCCGATGGCCGGGCCTGGTGCGCGCCGCCTCTTCCGCCGCCCCCGCGAGTCCCGAGACCCAGCTCCGGCTCCAGCCCCAGCCCCAGCCCCGGCCTGGCCGCCCCGGTGTCGCCTTGGAGAGCGGCGGCAGCTGACTGCGCGTTTACGACCCGCTGGGAACCGCGTGCCCCGCCGCCGTTATGAACATCCGCAATGCGAGGGTGAGGGGCAGGGACGGGAGGCTGTCCGCGCCGCGTGGGTCCGCGGCCCCGTGGCCGCGTGCGCATGCTCCCGAGGGGCCCGCTCGAGCCCCGGGCCGGTGGCCCCACACGCCTGCGGCCTCAGGGCACGGACAGGTGAAGGCCATCGTCCCCGTGGGGCTGGACCTACCGGAACAGGGATGTCGGGGCTCAGTTGCATGGTGTCCCAGAACCTCCTGGCGCTCACGTCCATTCCTGGAACAGATGTTTTTTGCACAGCGGCTGTGCGCCAGGCCTGTGCAAAGACAGACAGTCACAGCGCCCGCCCAGCCCCGCGGGGGTGGGGGTCGCTGAGTAGACAGACAGGGAACAGGGTTCTGATGTGGCTGAGGCCTACTTAGGCACCGCAGCCCCTGGCCTGACTGCATTCCCCTGCCTGCCTTCCCCGCAGCCGGAGGACCTAATGAACATGCAGCACTGCAATCTGCTGTGCCTGCCGGAGAACTACCAGATGAAATACTACTTCTACCACGGCCTTTCCTGGCCCCAGGTGGGCAGCTTCGGAATTTGGGGGTGGGGAAAAAAACCAGGCCAAGGAAAATCCAAGTGGGAGGAGCAGCAGTGGGGTGCGTGGAAGGAAACCAAGCCACTGGACCTAGAGATCAGGAGCTGTCACTAAACTCGCCACTTGATCGGTTGCTGTCATGCACACAGTGACAGGCCGGCAGTGGGACCAAGTGCCTGCCAAGGGCTCCTCCAGCTCTGACAGGAAGTTATTTTCTAACTTCTTTCTCCTCCCTGTCACCTAGCTCTCTTACATCGCAGAGGATGAGAACGGGAAGATTGTGGGGTACGTCCTGGCCAAAATGTGAGTCACCAAGGAAGGAGACAGAAGCCTGGTGCCTGAGTTGGGAGTGGATGGGGGGGAGGGGGGCACCAATACCACACGTGTCTGGTGGATGCCACCCTGTATCGGTTTTTCTTGTTTTAATGAATTAATCTACTGATTTTTAGTTCCGTTTTGGGTTTACAAAATCAGTGGGAAGTGTTGAGTTCCCATACACCCCCTGCCCTTCGATCCCTAGTTTTGTCTATCACTAACACCTTGGAGTACATTTGTGACAGTTGATGAGGCAGTATTGCTACATTACTAAAGTTCTTGGTTTATATTAGGGTTCACACTTTGTGTTGTACTTTCTGTGGGCTTGGACACATGTATATAATAAGTATCTGCTGTTCTAGAATCAGTAGTTTCAGTGTCCTAAAAATCTTCCGTGTTATTTCATTTCTCCTCCCCCCTTCCCCACGCCAACCACCGACATACTTACTTACTGTCTATAGTTTTGCCTTTTCTAGAATGTCATATGGTTGGACTCATACAGTAGGGGGCTTTTTCGAATTGGCTCCTTTCACTTAAGTCATGTGCATTGAAAGTTCCTCCATGTCTTTGCATGGCTTGATAGCTCAGTTCTTTATAGCATGGTCAGCATTTCCATTGTACTCCATTGACACCGCGCTTGTGTTTTGGCTGCTGCATGGGGTTTTGAGAGTCCCAGCTCTCCCCCACCCTGGGTCTGGGGGAACTTTGGAGCCAGCAGAGGAGTTTGTGCTCCTGCTCTGCGTACACACCGGGGATGTGGGGTGGTGACTGCATCTGCACCAGGCTCCTTTCTAGCCTCTCCTTTCTTTTTGCTTTAGGGAAGAGGATCCGGATGATGTGCCCCATGGACATATAACCTCGCTGGTGCGTAGGACCCGCCCAGGTTCTGGCAGGGGTGGAGGTGGGCTTAGTTGGGGCAGCCCTTGAGGTCCCTTCCTTCTCCCACCAGGCTGTGAAGCGTTCCCACCGACGCCTCGGCCTGGCTCAGAAGCTGATGGACCAGGCCTCCCGAGCCATGATAGAGAACTTCAATGCCAAATACGTCTCCCTGCATGTCAGGAAGAGGTGGAAGCCAGGGCTGAGGGAGGGAGGAGGGTCGGGGAGGAGATACTGTCTTGATGTGGGTCCTGGGGTGCCCTGGCTTTTGGAGAAGATCTGGGAAGTGGGATTAGTGGGGAGGAGGGGCTGGACCTGGACGTGCTGTCCCTTTCTGGCCAAGTCTGTGCAGCTCAGCAGTGCCTTGTTCCCCTGCAGTAACCGGGCCGCCCTGCACCTCTATTCCAACACCCTCAACTTTCAGTAAGTAGCTCGAGACTTTTCTAATAGAATGGGGTGGTCCCAGATCTGGCTCATCCAGGCGTCTGAGATGGGCTGAGCTGCCTTCCAGGTGGGGGGATGGGGGTGGCTGGAGGAAAGACCTGGAGTCGGCTGAGATGGGAGGCAGGCTGTGGACTCCACACATTACGAGAATGTCTTCTCCAGTCTCTGTGGCAACAGCAGCTGCGTGTTGTGATGCAGGAGAGTGTTTGGTGTGGTTTGCTGTGTCGCCTGATGTCGGCTAGGGCTAGGTGGAGGGCACACAGGCTTCTTGGTAAAGCTTCAGGAGTAGAGGTGAGGGCCCAGCACATGAGCAGAAGCAGGGCCCAAGGTGACCTGGCACCTAGAAGCATCTAAGAGGGACCGGGAGAAAGGAGAATGTGGTGCTATAGGAACCTAAGCATGTCCAGGCAGGTAGGGCCTTCGGCAAGAGCAATGGAGGGACCTAGAGTTCTGGGGTGTCCTGGTGGATGAGGGCAAGCCCACTTGGGGACATGGGAGTCTCTGTGTGCCTGGCACAGGACAGAGAAAGCCTGGCAGGGAAGTGATATGACAGTACATGGTGGCCAAAGCTGCTTGAAAGTGAGGCTGGGGATGGAGGGCCCACAGAGACAGCTTTAGCTTCAGTTTGGTGGGGGATGAAGAGGGACCATTGGGACGGGCCTTCAGGGAGGGATCTTTGATCTGGATGTAGATGTCTCTGGTGGCCAGCAATTCTGAGGTCTTAGGGCTGCCAGGCCCTCCCAGGCTGTCAAGTCCGTGCCCCTTCCAAACAGTGGCAAGGTGCCTGAGTCTGCACATACATTCCTCCCCCCCCCCCCCCCCCCGCCGGTGCGGGCTCGGCCCCTAAGCTGCTCAGAGCAGGGGGTCACATGGTCTGGCAGTGACTGTCAGGAAACGAGGCCCCAGCACCCGTCCTCCTCGGTTCCAGTTGCTAGGCGCAGGAGTCAGTCTTCCTTGCTCAGTCAGGGACACGGAACAGGGCATGGAGAGAAGGGGATGGCTAAATTCAGGGCTTCAGCTCATAATAAACCACAGAAACTGATCCTTGCGAGCCAGGTTAGGGACACAGGACAGTGGCAGCCCGCAGAGGCGTAAAGGCACTGGGGGCTACGTACTGCTTAACTGCCGGAGGGCACAAAGGGAAAAGTAGATATGCTGTCCCACTAGCCGAGAATGCCAGAAGACTGAGGAGAATTTGCCCTCTGATTTGGGTCGTTCTTTTCTGCACCTCCCGCCCCCCAGGATCAGCGAAGTGGAGCCCAAGTACTACGCGGATGGGGAAGACGCATACGCCATGAAGCGGGACCTCACCCAGATGGCCGATGAGGTAAGTGTCCCCAGGGGACTGGTGCCGGCATAGCCGGGAGTCCTGGCCCTCTTCACCTCCGTTCCTCAGCTGACAGGTGGGGAGCTGGGCCGTGGCAGGGCTGTAAAGGAGGCTATCGCCCCCAAGACGCCATTCTCTGCAGAAGCCTGTACTGTCTGAGGCGTGATGGCAGAGGGGAGGGAGGAGGCCCTTGGATGTGCTGAGAACTAGGGCCCCCGGGGTTCAGGGGTGACACACAGCTGGGCAGAGGAGAAAGTCAGGGTCCTGCCCTGGCCCTACTGCCCCCAGCAAGTGACAGGTGCAGGCTTCCCCCGTCCCCAGCGTGGGTGGCAGGAGAGGGCCCATGTGGTCTGGAGACTTAGGCCCTGTCTCCTTCCTCCTGCGTCTCTCTGGACTCCTGGCGGCAGCTGAGGCGGCACCTGGAGCTGAAGGAGAAGGGCAGGCACGTGGTGCTGGGCTCCATCGAGAACAAGGTGGAGAGCAGAGGCAACTCACTTCCAAGCTCGGGAGAGGCCTGTCGTGAGGAGAAGGGCCTGGCTGCTGAGGATAGCGGTGGGGACAGCAAGGACCTCAGCGAGGTCAGCGAGACCACAGAAAGCACCGACGTCAAGGACAGCTCAGAGGCCTCTGACTCCGCCTCCTAGAGCCTGCACTTGCTCCTCTCCCCACCCTGACACGCCCACTCTGTCCTCGCTGCCCCTCGAGGTTTCACAATAAACTTCACCCAGCGGCCTTGGGGAGTTTGTGTGTGCGAGTGTGCACATTGGTGGAGAGGGTGGGGGACTGCCTCTCTCCAGCCCCTCTGTGTCCCTGTGGATATGGACCTCATAGCCTTTTGGCACCGCGTGTCCTGCCAAAGCCCAAGTAGAAGGGAAGAGCTTTGTCAGGGATTTAGAGGTGGGGCTCCCAAGTCTGATGGCTTTTGGCACCTTTTGGCCCAGGGGAGGGAGACCCTGAAGTTCTGGAAGCCAGTCCCTGCCAGGGAGGCAGATGTTCTGCCTTCTGAGCCCTGCTCTGCCACTGCTTTGCTGGGCTCCTGCTGCGTAAAATCCAACTGTTCACTGGGCTTCTCTGTTGGTGTCCTGTCTGGTAATGGCCCAACCAGCTACCCAGCTGCTCAAGCCCTGGCAACTAACTGTCCTTGATTCCTCCCTCCCCTGCCATCCAAGAGGTCAGAAAGTCTTGTGTGTTTGACCACCGTAATACCCATGGAATCTGTCCCCTAACCTAAACCTTCATTTGGAAATAGACTTTATTTTTAGTACAGTTTTAGGTTTATAGAACTGAGCAGATAGTACAGTTTCCATGTACCTCCCTCCCCCCCCCAGTTTTCCCCTATTAACATTTTGTATTAAATGTTGCATTTGTTAGTTGATGAGCCAATATCGATAATTAACTATAGTCCAGGGTTTACATTTCCTTCTTTGTGTTGTGCATTGTTTTTTTTATTATTTGACAGAGAGAGACACAGCGAGAGAGGGAACACAAGCAGGGGGAGTGGGAGAGGGAGAAGCAGGCTCCCCGCGGAGCAGGGAGCCCAATGCGGGGCTTGATCCCAGGACCCCAGGATCATGACCTGAGCCGAAGGCAGACGCCTAACGACTGAGCCACCCAGGCACCCTGCATTCTGTTTTTTGACAAATGCATAATGTCATTTCCTGCAGAATATAAGCCCTCCATTTTGGGGGTTTTTTTTTTGAGTATAGTTGGCCCACAATGTTACATTAGTTCCAGGTATACAACATGGTGATTCAACATCTCTCTGTAATGCTATGCTCACCGCAAGTGTAGCTACCATGGCGCAGCATACAGTGCTGTTACGGTATCATTGACTATATTCCCGTGCTGTGCCTTTCATTCCCATGGCATATTCATTACGTTACTGGAAGCCAGTATTTCCCACTCCCCTCACTCCTTTTTGCCCATCTCCCACCCCCCTCCCCTCTGGCAACCAGCGGTTTGTGCTCTGTATTTATGGGTGTGGTTTTTTTTTTTTAAGATTTTATTTATCTGACACAGAGACACACACAGCGAGAGAGGGAACACAAGCAGGGGGCGTGGGAGAGGGAGAAGCACTGAGCAGGGAGCCCGATGCCGGGCTCCATCCCAGGACCCCGGGATCATGACCTGAGCCGAAGGCAGACGCTTAACGACTGAGCCCCCCAGGCGCCCCTGGGTGTGTTTCTGTAAGGCCTCCGTTTTTGTGGTTTTACTCCAGCCCTAAGATTTGCTGCCGTGCCTTTGTCCCTGCCCTTCCTTCCGGCTGCAGTGTGATCACTTGCTGCTGTTAGTCTCTGGGCAGGCTCTGCCTGGGTTGCCCACCTCCCCGCGGAGCTCAGTACTCCAAAGCTGTCACTGTACTTCATGCGCCTGCTGCTGCAGACAGTGCCGGCTCCCCTGCTAGGCTGAGTGACTCGCCACCGGGGGCCCGGAGCTCCGTTTTCTCTCTGGCTGGCGCCTGGCACGTGACCATCAGGCCTCCGGGGAAGCCCGGACTACAGAGGGCGAGGCTGCAAAAGTGCGCCTGCGCCAGCCCGCCCGTTCGCCGGCGCGCTGTGGGAGGGGGAGGAGGAGCCTTGCCCCGCCCCCTGCGCCTGGCGTCAGTCCCTTCCTCTTCGTCAGCCGCGGCCGCCTTCTTTCCCAGGCTCTGACTGGTCTGGCGGCGGCGGGGCGGGCCTTCCCGGGCGGGGCGGGCATGCGCGCTGCCTCGGCCGCGCCCCAGCGCTGGTGGGAGGGAGTCCGCGGAGGCTCCCACGGCGCGGGGCCGCACCCTCCTTCCGCCCTCGGCCGGCCCACAGGGACCTGGCCCGCCCTCTGCCCTCCGTGCCCTGTGTCCCTGGCGGCCGGTTGACGCTAGGCGGCTTCCAGGCGGTTGGGTTTCCTGGGCGGAGGTGGGGGCCGCGGAGAGGGGAAGCTGCAGGCCCGAGCGGCCCTTGGGGCCCAGCTCTTCCCCGGTCCGTGCAGCCCCCGCCCGTGGGAGGGGCCGCTGCTGTGCAGGGCTTGCTGAGCGGAGCTGGGGCTGGAAGGCGCACGGTGGAAAAGCAGGCCCGCCCTTACCTTCTCTCTCGGGGGCTGGGGCTGGCCTCCGGGCACGTCTCCCCAAGGGGTGAACCTGTGCACAGACTGGGTGCACAACCTTGACCCCGGAAGCCCCCATTCTTTTTTTTTTTTAAGATTTTGAGAGAGAGAGTGCCCGAGCAGTGAGAGGGGCAGAGGGAGAAGCAGGCTCCTTGCTGAGCAGGGAGCCCCACGTAGGGCTGGATCCCAGGACCCCCAGATCACGACCTGAGCGGAAGGCAGACGTTTAACAACTGAGCCACCCAGGCGCCCCCCCCCCCGGGAAGCCCCCATTCTTAAGCTTCTTCTGGAAATCTGACTTGTAGGAAAATAGGGGCCTCACAGCATCTTCATATGGGACCTTCACTGCCCAATTCATGTTCTCGTCTCTTCTCGCTCTGACATGGACGGCTGTAACATTGATCTCATCTTCCTCTAGTCCATCCTCCGCACAGCGCACTTGACCTATGTCAGCCCTGAGGTCACCCCTCAGGATGCATACTCCACTCCTGAACACCTTGTACAAGGTCCCACACATCTGGTCCTCATCTTCTGAGGGATAATAGGCTTTTGGATTCTTTGAAAGGCAATAATGTAGCTGAAGATAGAGCAAGCACTAGGGCCTCAAAGGCCAAACAAGCATCCTAAAAGCCAGGACTTATGTCAAGTTTTAAAGCAGTGGCCTTGGGGCGCCTGGGTGGCTCAGTCGTTAAGCGTCTGCCTTTGGCTCAGGTCATGATCCCAGGGTCCTGGGATCGAGCCCCGCATCGGGCTCCCTGCTCAGTGGGAGGCCTGCTTCTCCCTCTCCCACTCCCCCTGCTTGTGTTCCTGCTCTCACTATCTCTCTCTGTCAAATAAATAAAAAATCTTAAAAAAAAAAAAAAAAAAAAGAAAAGAAAGTAGGAGATGAGGCCAGTTCAGCAGCAGTTTCCTAGGGGCTTGAGGTCTGTGCATGGCTCTGCTGGATGGGGGAGTGCCTTTGGGGGACCAGTCAGTGCTCAGATGGAGGGTAGGGGGCAAGGTGTGTTGGGGTTAGCTGATGAGGTGCCTGGGTCCCTGACACACAAGCAGGTCTGGGTGCGGGAGTGCCTGTGCGTGCTTCGGCAAGGGGCAGGAGGCTCGCTTGCCTTGCTAGAGGACTCCAGCGATGGTACTGTTGAGGCCAGCTCTTGGAAGCCCAGGTCCTGGGCCTGCTGGTGTCAGGCCAGCTCCCAGGCCTTCCAACCCCAGGCCCCGTGGACACGTGGTGTCTTAGAGAAGGGCCTTGGTCCTGGGCAGGAGTAGGGGTGGGTGGGCAGGGAGCTGAGGACATCTGTTTTCCCCTTCTGGGCAAGAGAACTGCTCATAGGTTAGATGCAAGAAGGACCTGCACAGCCTCCTCCCCCCCCCCCCCACCCCCAGCTGCAGGTCGAGGTCACATGTGCCCACATTTGCACTGAGCCTGGCTTTGACTCCTTGAACTAGTGCCTACAGGCCTTCCGCGCCTCCCTGGGCACACGGCTGGAACCTAACTGCCCCGCCCCCTCCCACCACCTATACCCCAGGGATTTCCCTCCCACTGAACTAAAGACCGTTGTCTGGTCTGGTTTGTCAACTGCCACCTACATCCTGCCTTCCCAGTTTACTGGAGAAAATCGGCTGCCTTTTGGCTTTGAGTTGGTAGAGAGGGGTGGAGGGAAACTCCAGCACACCTGGATAAGGGAGGCCCCAAGGTTTGCCTCCAGGCTTGTTAAGGCCTTACGCTGAGCGGGGAAGAGGAAGGCTGAACCCCCGGCCCCAAGTCTAAGACAGGGCAGGTGCAAGCGGCAGGGGAAAGAAGGCAGAAGAGTCTCTTCCGGCAGCAGGAAGTGGTAGGAAGTGGTAACTACCTATGGGGAAATGAGGCTTGTTCCTCCCTATGGGGTTGAGCAGAAGGGGAACCTTAGCCAAACCCTGCTCTCCCTGCAACGAGGGGGCCTGAGGGAATAATGGCTGAGGTTCTAATCTCTGGTGCTTTCCTTCCCCACCCACCCTGGGAACTTCCCACCAGGCTCTCCAGGCTCCTTGAGCTTCTCTCTCAGGGCTCTGAGTTGGGATGGGTAGGTTCCATCTGATGTCCTGGGGGTCTGGAGCAGCCATAGGGTCACTGCCCTACTGGCATTCAGGGCCCATGGCCATGCTGTGAAGGGTGTGGTTTGGCAGCGGCGACCAGACAACCTTCTGAGAGGGGGGCGGCAGCCAGAGGGTGCCAGCTTGCTGGACCCGTTGAGGCTCTCCCAGGGGTGTGTGCCCAGGTGTGTGCCCAGAGCCCAGCACGAGGGGGCGGCAGGGTCCAGCCGCAGTGGACCCCGCCGGAAAGCCCTGCGGGCAGTGCCAGGCGGGGGGCCGCCCCGCCCCCGGAGCCGCGCTGGGGGCGGGGCGGGGCGGGGCGGGGCCGCCGGGGGTGCTGGCTGCAGAGCCCCAGGTCCCGGCGCCCGGCCCGCTCGCGGCCGCGTGGGAGCAGTGGGGCTCGACGGCGCGGCCGCCCGGAAGCCATGGCAGCGCATGGGAAGCTGCGCCGGGAGCGGGGGCTGCAGGCCGAGTATGAGGCACAAGTGAAAGGTGAGAGGGCGTCGGGCGCCCGCCCCCCCACCCCCGGCCCCGCTTCCCTACCGAGACCCCAAGGGCGTGGGGGAGCCGGGAAAGTCCCGCCGCTGGCCCGGGGCCCGCTGCTCCTCCCCTCCCCCAACCCACCCCCTGCGACCTCCGGAGGGGCTTGAGGGACGGAGGGAGGGAGCCCGACCCCGACCCGCCCCCCCCCAGCCTGAGCCCTTTGCCCGCTTCTCCGCGCCCATTTGGTCTCAACCGCCGGCTCTTTCCCCTTCCTTCCTTCCTTCCTCCCTCCCTTCCTTTGGTTGCTCTGCCCTCCTTGGTTCTCCCTGCACCTCACCCAAGAGCCCGAGTGAGGGAAGGGGGCACCCGGTGCCCCCCAGAAAGTGGCATTGTAGCCAGAGTGAAATTGAGCACCTTGGTTTTGCCGAGGAGGTCAAGGAGTCTGCGTGCCTAAGGTGCCTGGATTAGTGATGGCTTTGCCTTGAAACCAGTTCCTTTGCCCTCTCTTGGGCACTGAGGTGGCTCAGAGCTGAGGGCTGCTGTCTCTGGGTCAGACTGGCACAGTGGATATCGGCCTTAGAGATTCAGCAGGGCCAGCTCCGAAGCCTTCTGAGGGTAGACCTCCTTGGGTTCTGATAATCACTTTGTGCAAATCACATGCAAATCGGCTTTGCAAATTCTTAGTCGGCAGCTTCTGCCTGTCTCATCCAGGGTGTGGTAACTCTTCCAAAAGAAAGAAGGTAGCATCCAAGTGCCAACAGTTGGGGCCATAAAGTTTCCCTGTGTCTTCAGATGTGTGACCCCGTATATCACTCTTAATTGCTCCCTTTTACCGATGAAGGAAACTGAAGCTCAGGGAGAAGTGCCTGGCACACGGTCACACGGCAATAACAACCCCTAGGAGGGAGAAGGAAATGACCCTTGAAGTTCCTTCCCACCCAGAAATGCAGGTTCTTTTTTTTTTTTTTTTTTTTAAGATTTTATGTATCTATTTATTTGTCAGAGAGAGCGAGAGAGCACAAGCAGGGGGAGCGGCAGGCAGAGGGAGAAGCAGGCTCCCAGGTGAGCAGGGAGCCCGATGCGGGACTCGATCCCAGGACCGTGGGACCATGACCTGAGCCGAAGGCAGGCGCTTAACCAACCGAGCCACCCAGGTGCCCCGAGATGCAGTTCTAACATAATTATCCAATTCGAGCAATTTACACCAAAGTATGCCTGAGTCCTCCCCGTCTGGAAAAGGTGGCTTGCTGCCCGGAGCCAGCTTGAGGTGACTTTGCAGGGTGAGAGAAGCCTTGCCTTCATCATTCTCAGGTGGAGATAATGACCCCCATCCTGCTTCCCCAAAATGTCAGGAAGCTGAAGGACTTTGGAAACTCTTCAGTCAGCAAATATGGACCAGTTAATTTACACTGAAAAATTGGGAGTTTGAGCCAGGCTGTCTTTAAAATGTTCCTTGCCTGCTCTGGGTTTCCAGTGACTTTAGCTTCTAAACCCTTCCTCCCTGCCAAAGAAACTTTTTACCATACTAAAAAAAAAAAAAAAAAAAAAAAAAAGGATCACTGTCTTGACACCCTAAATTCTGAAAGGTCAGCATAGTCGTGGTTTCGGTGGCCATCTTCTCTTTTGCTTTATTTGTCAGCAGAAGTGAGACCGTATGCCTTGCTCACAGGAAGTGTTGGTGGGGCCCAGGACCCAGCTCTGCAATGCAAGCATATGTGGATTCCATCCTTCCTTTTGACAGATGTTTTGCATGCATCTCTTCTGTCCTAGGCCCTGGGAATACAGTGCTAAGCAAAAGAACCAGCCCCTGCCCTCACAGGGCTCACAGGGCCTGGCGGGGAGACATGTAGCAAAAACCCTTAACACATTCAGGTTCACTATAAAGGGAAAGCACAGATGTCAAGAAAGGGGGTGGGAGGAGGGCCAAACCTAGTTTGGGGGGAGGTCAGGGAGGGGTTGGTGATGAGTGCATTTGAGCTGAGATCTGAGAGCGGGATAGTGACAGCCCAGAGGCTGGGGGCCAAGCCCCAGTCACGGATCTTCTTGACACCAGTCAGTGTGCAAATCCAGGTTCCAACCGATGCATGGCTGTTCTATTCAGCACTGTTCAGTTGCAATTGGTCTTCAGGGAAAGATTGCCCTGGGAGGGCGGGGCAAACAGCAGAGGAAGGTGAGGTGAGGTGAGCTGGGCCATCTCAGGTCTTGCTTAGAATGAAATGAGATGTACTTTTATCCCCAAAATGTTACCCTGATTCAGTGAAGAATGTCTAGATTCCAAGGGGCATGGAGCCCACTCCACCCGACCCGTGGAGCCGAGAGCCAGCCCCCGGAGCCTGGCCTCCTACGGTATAGGGAGACTCTGTCTCACTTGGCTCTGCCCTGCTCTGTGTTGGTTTCACTGTCAGGAAGCACCCCCCACCTCTGGCTTCTGTTTACCCAGCCTGATCCCGCAGTGGAAAGAGAGCTCTCTTGTTCAATAATTCCAGGGAAGGCGTAAGGACTGTGGCCCCCAGGCTGTCGCTGAGCCAGTGCTGGGGGGGGGGGGGGGGGCTGAAGGACTGTGTGTGCAGCTGCGTCTGGGAGAGGGACCCAGGGGCTGAGAATAGGAAGGAGACATTCCCCAGAGGGAGATCGGAGGAGGCGATGGGGATGCCGGGCAGGCACAACCCCTGGAGGCTGCCCCGTGCCCACAGCCCCCGGGAAGTCACTGGCAGGACAGAAATGCAAACAGTACCGGCACTGAGCTGGTCACAGTGGACTTCTTTGAGTGGACCCCGGGTCCCGCCCCTTCTCACCTCCTGCCAGTTCCGCTCCCTGGTCTGAGCCCTCACCGTCTTCTGTCTGGACTGGTTCAGGAGGTGCCAACTGGGCCGGGCACTTTCTGTCTATCGCCTGACCTCTGCCTGGCCTCCCCACTTGGCCCGGGTGCTGTGGCTTCCCTCTCCCTCGGCGCCAGCCGGACATCCTTCCCTCACCATGGGCCTCTCGTACGTCTCCACTTTGCCCCCAGCAGCCACACTGGGTCCAACAGCCTTCACTGTTTTTCTTGGCCTGAACACTTTTCCCAAATGGCCCTGTGGCCCCTCTGTCACCTCCTTCACCTCCCCACCACCCTCTTCTAAGAGAACCCCTCCCGCCCCCACCTCCAGCTCTGACCTCACCTTGCTGTTTGCCTCCTCAGCATCCCTTGCTCCTGGACATTCTAGTATATATCTGTCCACTTGTGATCTGTTTTTTTTTTAAGATATTATTTATTTATTTGAGAGACAGAGCATGAGTGGGGGGAGGAGCAGAGGGAGAGGGAGAAGCAGACTCCCTGCTGAATGCAGAGCCCTGAGATCATGACCTAAGCTGCTGAAGTCAGACGCTTAACTGACTGAGCCCCCCAGATGACCCTGTGCACTTGTGATCTGTACCCCCATTCTCATCCCAGCTTCATGAGGGCAAGCACTTGGTCAATAGTCTTTGCCACTGTATCTCCTCATCTAGAACATGCCCGGCACAGACTGGGTATGTAATCAACAATCTCCGGGATGGAGAAATCAACTAACGTCCCTCCCTGGGTATGTGGCTGGAGATTAGTCAGGGGGCGACCTGTTTGCCAGAAGCCCAGACAGTGTTATTACCTGGGATCCCCAGTGCCCACCTGGGCACCCAGTGGGTGGCAAAAGTGTTTGTAGCAGGTTGCTTAAGCTTGTCATTCAGGCGGTTCTTTGCTTTAGTGGGGAAAGCAGTGTTGCCAAATCAAGCCAGCGATAAGGTGTCAAAAGCCAGCGGTGTGGGGGCCCTGGGTGTGGCTCTTTCTGCCGGGAGGTGGGGTGGGTGATGGGGAGTGGGGACCGGAGACAGAAAGCAGGCCAGCTCTCTCAGTTCCTTCACTTGTCAGCTCCAACCAGCTTGCTCCGGCCGTTGGCCCTCACGGTGGGGCTGCCCTTGGGGGGCCAAGGGCAGGGTTCCTGGCCACTGAGGCCACCAGTTCAGTGCAGGTTGGGCAGAGCGCCGTGACAGCCTTGCCCGCTCGCAGCCCTGTGCGTGTGTGTGTTCGCCTGGGGTCCCAGGCACCCGGAAGGCAGGAAGTGGCAGAGCAAACAAGTCAGGGGCTTTCCAAGGACCGGGGAGTGACGGGGCTGGGGCAGCTCTGTGTTCTCACCATCACAGCGGATCGGCCGCGCTCCCTCTCTCCCCAGAGCAGCCTTCCTTCAGCTGGGCGGGCCTGGCCTGTTCCCTCTAGCCTGAGCGCAGAACACCTCCCTGGGGGCCGGCCTCCTTCCCCTCCCGGGGCTTGCCCCCCCCCCCCCAGGCCTGAACCGCCGTCCCCCGCAGAGATGCGCTGGCAGCTGAGCGAGCAGCTACGCTGCCTGGAGCTGCAGGGGGAGCTGCGGCGGGAGCTGCTGCAGGAGCTGGCCGAGTTCATGCGGCGGCGCGCCGAGGTGGAGCTCGAGTACTCCCGGGGCCTGGACAAGCTGGCAGAGCGCTTCTCCGGCCGCGGCGGCCGCCTCGGGGGCAGCAGCCGGGAGCAGCAGAGCTTCCGGTAGGTACCGGCCGGCCGGGAGGGCCACAGCAGGGCCCGGGGGCCCCGCTCCGGGTCTCAGTGCCCCTCTGCCCCAGGAAGGAGCCGTCCCTCCTGTCGCCCCTGCACTGCTGGGCCGTGTTGCTGCAGCAGACGCGGCAGCAGAGCCGGGAGAGCGCGACCCTCAGCGAGGTGCTGGCCGGGCCCCTGGCCCAGCGCCTGAGTCACATCGCAGAGGATGTGGGGCGCATCGTCAAGAAGGTAAGGCCTCGGGGCGCCTGGGGGGCTCAGTCGTTAAGCGTCTGCCTTCGGCTCAGGTCATGGTCCCAGGGTCCTGGGATCGAGCCCCGCGTCGGGCTCCCTGCTCCGCGGGAAGCCTGCTTCTCCCTCTCCCACTCCCCCTGCCTGTGTTCCCTCTCTCGCTATGTCTCTCTCTCTGTCAAATAAATAAAATCTTTAAAAAAAAAACAAAGAAGGTAAGGCCTCCGCCCTGGGCGCAGCAGGTGCAGATGGCCCCAGGCTCGAGGGAGGCCCGGTGGGTGTCAGGCAGAGGGGAGCTGGGCGGAGCCTGGAGTGCCCGCTGGCCCAGCTGTGCCGGGGACGGCGGCCACCGCGGCCCTGGACCAGCACCCCGCTCACGCTCGGCGTCCCCCTCAGAGTAAGGATCTGGAGCAACAGCTGCAGGAGGAGCTGCTGGAGGTGGTGTCGGAGCTTCAGACGGTGAGACAGGGCGGGGCCCGCCCCCATCAGAGCGAGGCCATCATCTCGCGCCCCCCCAAGCCAGGCGCAAGGAAGAGGATCGAGTGCCCAGGAGAGTCCCGGGTTTGGGGGGGACTGCAAGCACGGCCGTCTCTCCCTGTTCTGGGCACAGGGTGGCTGGCCCAAGTGCTCACATGGGGTCTGAATCCCAGATGGGCTGGGAGGAGGAGGGGGAGGGCTGGCTGTGGCCATGGCCTTCAGCAGGGCAGCCTGGCCTTGGTCCTCCCTGCAGGCCAAGAAGACGTACCACGTGTACCACATGGAGAGCGTGAATGCCGAGGCCAAGCTCCGGGAAGCCGAGCGGCAGGAGGAGAAGCGGGCGGGTCGGAGTGCCTCCGCCACCACCCCCCCCCCCCCCCCCACCACCACCACCACTGAGGCAGGACCCCTCCGCAAGAGCTCCCTCAAGAAGGGAGGGCGGCTGGTGGAAAAGGTGGGCCTGGAGGGCACCTGTCTGTCTTCGAAGGCTCTGGTTCTAACCTTTGACCCTGGAATCCCTGGCTCTCCCTGGGACCTGCTGGGAGGTGGGGCATGGAGGGAGAAAGCAGGGCTGGTAAGGCTGGGCCTAGTCAGTTCTGCTGGCTTTCGAGGGCTCTCCAGCCTAGGGTGGTAGATGCGGTACCGGAGAGGGGGGTGGCAGGAGAACCGTCCTCCCTGTGCTCCTAGCTCTCCCCTACCCAGCTGGAGTGAAGAGCGCTTTGGTGCTCCCAACTCAGGAAGCCTTTGCACCCACCCATCCCTGCCTCGCACAGTGCTGTCAGGTCTCAGAGGGGCAAGAAGACACATAGGATGGTGGTTGGGTGATGTGCACAGAGAGAATGTTTGAGGTGGCCCCTGAAAGGTTGGGGATGTACCAAGCCTGGAGGAGCTGAGGCAGAACGGGGGTTGCCGGCCCAAGATGGGAGAGTTTCTGCGTGGCGGTTGGGGGAGGGGGGTGCAGCAAGGGAGGACACTGGGACTTCGGGGCCATGTGCTTTGAGGGGCCTGTGGGACATCGGAGGCACATGTCCACTTGGGGAGGGGGGTGTGGAGAGTCCGTGGGAGGCCTGAGATGGCGGCTGGCTGGCTGGCCGAGTAGGTGACCCTGGTGTACTTTTGTGGTCTTGAGCAGCGCCAGGCCAAGTTCTTGGAGCACAAACTCAAGTGCACAAAGGCGCGCAACGAGTACCTGCTCAGCCTGGCCAGTGTCAATGCTGCCGTCCGCAACTACTACTTGCACGACGTCTTGGACCTCATGGATGTGAGTACTGGGGGGGCAGGCTGGGGGCGGGGCGCTATGCACTGGGGCCCACCTGAGCCATGTGCTTGCCTCCTCCGCAGTGCTGTGACACAGGATTCCACTTAGCCCTGGGGCAGGTGCTCCGGAGCTACGTGGCTGCCGAGAGCCGCACCCAAGTCTCCCAGATGCAGGGCCTGGGCAGCCTGGAAGAGGCCGTGGAGGCCCTAGATCCTCCAGGGGACAAGTTCAAGGTGCTGGAAGTGCATGGAATTGCCTTCTGTCCCCCACAGCGTTTTGACTACCACCCCCATGAGGGAGATGAGGTGAGGGTCACCGCCCCCCAGGCATGGACGCAAAGGGCTTTGTGTTCTCTGGTCTTCATTGTAACAGCGGTTAAGTCGAATGAATCCCACTTTGCTAAGGAGTCGAAACTCCTGAATGCAGCTTATTTCTCAGACCCTCATTCAATGGCCTCAAGGCAAATGAGGCTCCCTAGAAGTTTCGCCACTTGCATTTGAAGCAAGCAAACTTCTGCCGTTCATTGGCTGAACGCAACCTCCCCACCACAGCAAACACAGCAAAACTAGCACCAGGTGGACGCCAGGTAGTAGGTGGGTATCTAGCTGTCCATATAGTCTTTGTCCCAGTGTTCTGCATGTTTTAGACAATGCATAATACCAAGTTGAAGGGAAATAAACCATACAAGCTGTAGAATATAGCTAACATCTTTTCACTTGTCCCTGAGCTGTTTTTTTTCCTTACCAGTTTGTCCAAATGGGCATTGTGAATGGACAGGGATTGCACAGAACTTGTAGCTTTTTAATCTGTATATTGATCCGAGTCATAGTTGAAAAAGTCAAATGTTACTCAAGGCTTACGATGGCCCCTGGCAGTTCTCTGACTCACCCTTTCTGTTCCCGATTCCACTCCCCAGAAACAGCCACTTCCCTGCCGTCCCCTAGCTGCTGCTTCTGGGGCTTCCCTCCCCGTGTTCAAATTGCACAGCACGCTGCTAGTTGCTTGTCGACAGACTTCCTTCCACAGCCGGCTAGCCTAGTGCGCAGCCCTACCCCCGGCTCCTCTCCCTCCGTCCACCACCCCAGGCAGCCTGTGGCTTCGCTTGTCTGAAAATGCCTGTATTCTAGCCTTGAAATTGGTTGGTAGTTTAGCTGGATATAGAATTCAGCGTTGAGAATAAGTTTCTCTTTCGACTGTTAAAGGCATCGCTCCAGGCTTTCAGCATTATCGGTGCGAAGTCCAATATCCTTCTGATTTCTGATCCTTTGTGTGTGACCTGCGATTCTTCTCCCTGAAGTTTTTAGGAGTCTCTTTCCTGCCTGGTAAAATTTTGTGATGATGTTCCTTCGGGATCCTTTATCCTTCACGGTGCTGGGCAACCGGTGGGCATTGTCAGTTTAGAATACTGTGGCCTTAGGTTTTGGGCTTATATTATTCCTTTGATCATTTCCTCCCTCTAATTTTCTTTTCTCTCACTTTCAGCAATTCCTGTAATTGGATGTTGGACCTCATGGGTTGATTCTCTAATTTTCTTATCTTTTCTCTTTCCTCTTCTCCTACCTCTATACCTTTTAGTTCTGCTTTGTTTTCCAAATTCCTATTTAAAATAACCCTTTGTACTTGTCTTGTGGACATCATGTTTTCTCAAATCATTCTGAAACATTCATTTTTCTTTTCTTTTTTTTTTTTTTTTAAGATTTTGTTTATTTGACAGAGAGAGACACAGCGAGAGAGGGAACACAAGCAGGGGGAGTGGGAGGGGGAGAAACAGGCTTCCCGCGGACCGGGGAGCCCAATGTGGGGCTCGATCCCAGGACCCTGGGATTATGACCTGAGCCGAAGGCAGACGCTTAACGACTGAGCCACCCAGGCGCCCCTCATTTTTGTTTTCTTGACATTTTTCTCTGCTCTCTGCATTTTCTGTTTTTTCTTACAGCTAAAAAAAAAAAGCTTGCTTTCGTCTTTCTCTTTCATTTCATTTTTTTTTCCTTTCATTTTAGAGCTTCCCTCAAATGGCTGGCAATTCTTGGCCATCAGGTCATATTTAAGAGGAGCTGCTGAGAGGTAGATTAGATGAGATATCTGATGCTCATGAGCAGAGCTTGTCAACGGGGGCTTCCCCTCAGGGAAGGGACTCAGACCATCGCTTTGAGGGAAACCCCCATGGTGGGGAGCCTGGGGTGTCCTGGTAAGAAGGTGCTAGAAAGGACTAGTAGGACCTGGGCTGAGGTTACAGGATTTGGGAGAGGGACTCGGCCTAGATACCGTTGGGAAGAAGGGGTAACTCTGATTGGATGTCTTCATAAATCTTATCTAGAAGGCAGGAGTTGGGGGGGTGGTGGATGAAGGGAGGCTAAAGCAGCCCACACTCCTATTAGCCTGAACAGAGGGAGGTTTGGTTATTTCTGTGGCTTCGACAAAGTTCTTGTTTTTGTCTGCACTCGGATGTGATTATGAGGTGTCCTTGTTTTTGTCATCACCTCTCACGGTCACAGAGTGACCTTGTCTGACGCTGATGCTCTGTGACATTCCTTATGTTCAGGAGGATAACACCACGTCCCATCTGGGCGGCTCCAGATGGTAGTGGCTGCTTCCTTCTTTCTCATCAGTAGGAAGTTTTGTCCCCTTCTTTAGCTGTGACTAGTGGCCCTAAGTCCAGAATCCCTCTGATTTATCCTTTCCAGAGGCTAAATCTCTACTTTTCTGCTAATTGTATGGGTTTGGGGGAGGGTCTTCTAATGTTAATGTTTCCTAGAGTCTGGAGAGACTTTTTTTTATAATTCTGATAAAACATACATGAGATTTACCATTTTAACTATTTTAGCTGTATATGTATATATGGATGGATTTTTTTTTTTTTTTTTAGTAATTTCTGTAGCCAACGTGGGGCTCAAACTCACGACCCCAAGACCAAGAGTCACATGCTCTACTGACTGAGCCAGCCAGGTGCCCCAGTTTTAACCATTTTTAAGTGCGATGTTCAGTGACATTAAGCACATTCATATTGTTGTGTAGCCATCCCCACCCTCCGTCTCCAGAACTTTTCCATCTTCCCAAACTGAAACTGTCCACGTTAGACACTCGCTCGCCCTCCCCCCAGCCCCCCAGCGCTCACCGTCCTACTTTCTGTCTCTCTGAATCTAGATCTAGACTACTCTAGATCACTCATGCGCGTGGACTCATACTGTATTTGTCTGTTGTGATTTGCTGGTGTCACTCAGCATAGTGTCCTTGAGGTTCATGGATGTTGTAGCCTGTGACAGGATCTCCTTCTGTTTTAAGGCTGAAGAACATGCCATTGTATGGACAGAGCACGTTTCGCTTATCCATTCATCCCTTCATGGACACTTGGGTTGCTTCCTGCTTTTGGCTGCTGTGAACACGAGTGTGCAAATCTTTCTTGGAGCCCCTGCTTTCCCTTCTTTTGGGGAAACACCCAGAAGGGGCATTGCTGACTCCTATGCTGAGTGTAGGTATAAGTGTTTGAGGAGCCACGGTATTGCTTCCCGGACAGACTTTAGCAGGTCCTGGTTTCTGCACCTCCTGCGCCTGCCAGGTGCCTGCCGCCTCGGTCTGGTGGCATTTCCGCTGCTCTGGTGGCTTCTCCAGTGCCGGCCTCGCCTGGTGTCCCCATGACCTAGGCCTTCAGCCGTCCCTTTCCAGTGGGGCTTGAGGAGGACAGAGAGCGGGGCATGTTTAGCTTGCCGTGGATAAGTGAAGTCTTCACTCTCCTTTTTTTTTTTTTTTAATATTTTATTCATTTATTTGACAGAGAGAGAGAGATAGCGAGAGAGGGAACACAAGCAGGGGGAGTGGGAGAGGGAGAAGCAGGCTTCCCGCCGAGCAGGGAGCCCGACGCGGGGCTCGATCCCAGGACCCTGGGACCATGACCTGAGCCGAAGGCAGACGCTTAACTGACCAAGCCACCCAGGCGCCCCCGAAGTCTTCACTCTCAATTTTAACTTGATGTCAGTGTCAGAGTTCCCCGGATGCTTAAATTCAAAGGAGAGCCATTCCTCGCTTCCTAAAGCCGTCTCCTCCCATCCCCCACTCTGCCCACAGGGCAAGGCATTCGAATTTTGCCACAGGGAATCTATTTCTGCCTGATTAGAGTGAGCAGTTTTTCTAGCTAGGCCCTCCCTCTTCTGTCTCAGACCCCAGCTCTCCTGACCATGTTTTAAAAAATAATCAACTGCTCTATTGAGGTATGAATCATATACCATGTAATTCACCCATTTCAAGTGTACAATTCAGTGGGTTTTAGAATACTCGCCGAGTTATGCAACCATCACCACTCTCTCATTGCAAAACACGTTCACCCCCCGAAAGAAACCCTGGACCCAGGAAGCAGTCACTCCCCCCCCCCCTCCCCCATCCCCCCATTACCCACTCACCTCCTGTCTGTGTCTGTGGGTTTGCCTCTCCTGGACGTGTCATGTAAATGGAATCGTATGATATATGTGCCTTTTGTGTCTGGCTTCTTTCACAGAGCAGAATGTCTTCTATGTTCACCTACATGCAGCATGGATCAGCCAGGACACTTCTCTTTGTGGCTGAATGACATTCCATTGTATGGATGTCCCACACTTGCTTTTCCATTCATCAGCCCGTAGGCACTGGGCTCCCTCCGTCCTTGGGCTGTTAGGAGTAGCGCTGCCAAGTCTGTACACAAGGGTCCGCGGGCGCGGACGAGCTCCTTTCTCTCGGGGAGAGCCGGGTGTCAAGGACTGGGGGTCCTGGGCAGCAGCCGCCGAGGCGGTGGAAACGTGCACGCTGCCTTCATGCCCGGAGGCCTCGGTGCCCGCTGCCCAGCCCGCCCCCACGCCTGAGCTCTGTGCCCCCGGGCCCAGCCCTCAGTCCCCCGCACGCCGTCCTGCACAGGTGGCTGAGATCCGGCTGGAGATGGAGCTGCGGGACGAGATCCTGCCCCGAGCCCAGAATATCCAGAGCCGCCTGGACCGACAGACCATCGAGACGGAGGAGGTATGAGTGCCCTGGCTCGGGATGGGGACACGGAGCTGGAGCCAGGGAGCCAGGTGGCCGTGGCCTCCCCTCCCCCTCCCTTCTGACTTGGACTTCCTGTCCCTTGCTCGTGCCCCATTTCTTCCTGCCCTGGTGCTGGCCGCCCTCCAGGTGAGCAAGACCCTGAAGGCCACACTGCAGGCCCTGCTGGAGCTGGTGGCGTCAGAGGACGGGGATGTGCTTGACTCCCTCCAAGCCAGCCCCTCCACCCCCTCCACCGAGTCCCTCAGGTCCACCAGCTCGGACCCAGGCACCCGGCAGGCCGGCCGGAAGCGGGGCCAGCAGCAGGAGACGGAGACCTTCTACATCATGGTGGGGAGGGGGCAGCTGGGGGGCACGGGCGGGGCACGGGGAGGACCCAGAGCTGGGATTAAAACTTTGGGCTCTTCTTCGGGCTTCCCAGAAGCTCCAGGAGTACCTGAGTGGACGAAGCATCCTTGCCAAGCTGCAGGCCAAGCATGAGAAACTGCAGGAGGCCATTCAGCGAGGTGGGCCGCACTTCTGGCCCTGGGCCGCTACCTCCCCACCCCCAGGGCCGGGAGCGCACCTGCCCTCCGCTCTCCTGCCTGGGGCCCCCACCCAGCCCATGTTCCTCTCTGTCCAGAGAGGTTGGTCGGCAGGCCAGAAAGAACCCAGCAGGGCTCCTGGCCCCTGTCCTGTTAGCCTTTCTCTCTGCCGTGCATTAAGGACCTCCCGGCCTGAAAAGCGCACCTATGTTTTCTACCCCCAGGTGACAAAGAGGAGCGGGAGGTGTCTTGGTGAGTGCGTGCTGCGTGCAAGGCCCGTGTGTTCTGATGAGTGGGTTCTGCAGGGACCAAGCTGCCATGTCCCCATCTCCCCTCTCCTGGGGCCCAGCTCTGCTGCTCATCGTTCCGTGGCTTCCATTTCCCACTTTGCCCCGTGGGTTCTGGACTAACTCGTGGGCTCCAAGGCCCTGTTTGGCTGGGCTAGGGGGTGGGCCATCCTCTTCTCCATGCCCCCTCCCCTCAGAGCCAGCTTCCGTCCACTACAGGACCCAGTACACACAGAGAAAACAGCAGAAGAGCCGCCACCCCCGCCCCAGCTCCCAGTATAACCAGAAACTCTTCGGGGGAGACATGGAGAAGTTTATCCAGGTGCTGGCTTTACCTCGTGCTCCAACTGAGTGCAGACCCTCCCCTGCATTTTGGTTTCTCTCCAGCCCGGGGCCATCTCTGTGGCCCGGCTGCCTGTGACCCCCAGTGCCCTCCACTGTCGACAACTGGTCAACTGTCCCTTCCTGGATGGGCCTCTGTCAGGCCTCCACCAAGTGAAGGGGACATCCTTCACTAGTAGCAGGCATCTACAGAGGGGTGCCTGGGTGGCTCAGTCCGTGAAGCATCTGCCTTTGGCTCGGGTCGCGGTCCCGGGGTCCTGGGATGGAGTCCCGCGTCGGGCTCCCTGCTCGGTGGGGAGTCTGCTTCTCCCTCTCCCCGCCTCCCGCTCGTGCTCTCTCTCTCTCTCTCAAATAAATAAATAAGGTATTTAAAAACAACCACCCAAACAAAAAACAAAAAACCCCAGGCATCTACAGAAAGCCTCAGGCAGGAGCACGTGAGAAGTAGAGCGCACAAGCCCCGCTCCGGCTAGCGTGCCACTGGGGGTCCTAGGCGGCGAAGTAAGGGAAGCAAGAAGGGTCTGAAAAGAAGAAATAGCGCTGGCCTTTCTTATGATGTGATTATGCACTCTGTGTGTATTCAAAGAGCAAACAATGTAAGACGCCCGGGAGCAAATCTCACAAAACACATGCCAGGCCTCCTTGCCGATAACCATCATGGCTTGTTAAGAGAACATGCAAGGGAGCCAGTGACAAGGAGGGACTGTGAAGTGAGCACCCTCTCTGTCCCCAGAGCTCAGGCCAGCCCGTGCCCCTGGTGGTGGAGAGCTGTGTCCGCTTCATTAACCTGAATGGTAAGCAAGACCTGGGCCCTCCTGCTGCCCACCTGGCACCCGATCCTCGAGGGGGTGGAGAGGGGACTTGGCACCCATCGGCTCTCATCCTCCCCCCAGGCCTGCAGCATGAGGGCATCTTCCGGGTGTCAGGCGCCCAGCCCCGGGTCTCAGAGATCCGTGACGCTTTCGAGAGAGGTAGGGACAGGCAGGAGGGGGTAGGGGTCGGGGGAGAGCCGGAGCTGTTGTGATCGGCCTCCTGCGCCCTGTGTCACCTGCAGGGGAGGACCCGCTGGTGGAGGGCTGCACAGCTCACGACCTGGACTCAGTGGCAGGGGTGCTGAAGCTCTACTTCCGGAGCCTGGATCCCCCGCTCTTCCCACCGGACCTGTTCCGAGAGCTGCTGGCCTCTGCAGGTGAGGCCGGGGCTGGAGGCCGGCCGGGCGGGAGGGGCCGCTTTCCTGTCGCTGCGGCCTCACTCCTGCTTCTCTCCCCCGGGTGGCGGGGGGGTGGCCTGGGCCGCAGAGTTGGAGGCTGTGGCCGAGCGGGTGGAGCGCGTTGGCCGTCTCCTGGCCCAGCTGCCCGCACCAGTGCTGGTCGTCCTGCGTTACCTCTTCACCTTCCTCAACCAGTGAGTGCTTTCTGGGCGACGGGGAGGGCTGACGGTGGGGCGTGCGGGGGCCACCAGGCGGGGCGTTCCCCGCCCGTGACCCACGTGTGCCCCCAGCCTGGCTCAGTACAGCGACGAGAACATGATGGACCCCTACAACCTGGCCGTGTGCTTCGGGCCGACGCTGCTGCCCGTGCCCGCCGGGCAGGACCCCGTGGCCTTGCAGGGCCGGGTGAACCAGCTGGTGCAGACTCTCATCGTGCAGCCCTCCCGGGTTTTCCCACCGCTGACCCTGCTGCCCGGCCCCATCTACGAGAAGTGCATGGCACCGCCCTCCTCCAGCTGCCTGGGGTATGCTCTTCGTGTGCGGGGGAGGGGGGGGTCCAGCAGAGGGGAGCCCCCTCATCTACTCAGATGCCTCGCTCTGACCTCAGGGATGCCCAGCTGGAGGGCCTGGTCGGGGAGAACGAGCCGGAGCTGGAAGCTGGGACCCTGGCCCAGGAGGATGGTGAGGGGGGAGAGAAGGAGGACCCGATCCTGTCCCCGCCCTGGGTGCCCCCTCCGCCTCCCAACTTGGACCCCCTTTTCTCCCCAGACCTGGAGGGGGTCGTGGAGGCCGTGGCCTGCTTTGCCTACACGGGCCGCACAGCCCAGGAGCTGAGCTTTCAGCGCGGGGACGTGCTGCGGCTGCACGAACGGGCCTCGGGCGACTGGTGGCGGGGCGAGTGCTCAGGCTCCCGGGGACTCATCCCGCACAAGTACATCACACTGCCCGAGGGGTGAGTGAGCAGCTTCTCCATCCCCCAGGTGTCTTGCCCCTCCCCTGCCCCGAGTCCTAGCTTCCCTAGGCCTGGGGTGGCCCAGACCACTTCTGGCCAGCACTGAGCCCGCCGGCCCCCAGAGCCTGCGCCGGGAATGAGTGCTTTCAACGGGCTGTCTCTCCGACCCTAGTGCAGAGAAGGTGGGCCAGGGGCCGCAGGCGAGCAGTCCCGAGGTCCTCCTGGCCATGGAATTCGTCCATCGGTGAGCAAGGGAAGGATGGTTCTTCGGGAGGACTCATTTTGGTGGCCCTCCTTGCCCACCTCGGCCTGAGCACTGCTGTTGGGGAGCCAAGGCTGTCCCGGGCAGCAGGTGCTGGGCCAGGTCAGAAGGGGCTGGGGTCTGGCTTTGGCCATGTGGAGAGGGGCCCAGCTGGGGGGAGAGTTATCCGGGTGAGGGACGCCAAAGGAGGACAGAATGGACCCGCTGGGCCAGCCTCGCTCTTCCCCCCTCCCTTGGCCATGCCCTGTCTGTACCCTGCAGGCCAGAGCCATGCACCCCACCTGAGGCCCCTCTGGGCACACCCGGGGGCCCCTCTGGGCACAGACGGCACTGCTTGGTCCCCACCTCCCCGGAGCGGTATGCGGAGGTAGACAAGGTGAGAGCCAGGACTGGCCGTGTGGCAGAGAGCGGGGCAGGGGGGCACCTCTCCTGGGGGGTCTCTGCCTCCCCTTAGGAACCAAACTCTTTCATCCCAAGGTTCAAGTCTGACCTTCCTGGCCTCAGACCAGCTGGCTGAGCCCAGCCTAGGGAGGGACAGGCCGGCAAGGGTGTGAGCCCAGAGGACAAGGACGAGCCCAGAAGCAGGGTGGAGGGGGACACAGGGGCTCATGCAATTGGGCTTCACGTTTGGTTCTTGACGGGGAAGTGGCAAGTGGGAGTCCCAGGCAGGCATGGCATCTAGAGCCAGGATAGGTGACAGGAAGTGACCTAGCAGGCACTCGGTGGCCAAGGAGGATGAAAGGGACAGATGGAAGAGATAGACAGATGGGGTGGGTAGCTGGCTGGGGAGCCGGGCACAGTGGTGCTTCTCACAGGAGGAGAGAATGGGTGCTGGATGTGGGGAGACCCGGCTCCCTGCTCTCATGGGCCTAGCACGCCCACCTGCGGGCTCCCAGTGAGCACCGCCGGGCTCAGACAGAAGCCCTGGGGCCAGTGTGAGCTGGACGACAGAGCCCAAGAGCAGCTGTGGCCACACGGACGCTCATGCCAGGGAAGCAGGAGTCAAGTGGTAGGGGTGGGGGGGGGCGGGCAGCAGGGGGACACTGACCTGAGAGGCCCCAGCACACTGGTGGCTCCGGGGGCCAAGGGGTGGCTGTGATCCCAGCCAGGGAGAGCGTAAGTATGACAAAAGGGGGGATCTATTGGTGTCCCCAGAGGAGGCTCTGACAGCTACACCAAGAGTGGCAGGAGGGAGGGGCGCCTGGGTGGCTCAGTCGTTAAGCGTCTGCCTTCGGCTCAGGTCATGATCCCAGGGTCCTGGGATCGAGCCCCGCATCGGGCTCCCTGCTCAGCGGGAAGCCTGCTTCTCCCTCTCCCACTCCCCCTGCTTGTGTTCCCTCTCTCGCTGTGTCTCTCTCTGTCAAATAAATAAATAAAATATTTAAAAAAAAAAAAAAGAGTAGCAGGAGGAAAACCAGGCAGGGGAGGGGGGCGGCAGCTTTGGGGCCAGTGGAGAGGAGGGGCGTGGTGACAGGAAGGTGGCCAAGGGCTTTGGTTTGGGAATGAGAAGGAGTTCAAGTGGACGCTTGGGCAGCAGAGGGAGGAAGGCCCCCCCTCCTGCTCAGGTGGTGACCCCCTGACCTGGGCGTGGGAGAAAGGGCTGGCTAGGTTGGGGGAGGCTCTCACCAGATGCCCTCCCTCTCTCTTCTCCCCTCTAGGCCGTGGCACAGACCATGGACTCCGTGTTTAAGGAGCTCTTGGGAAAGACCTCCGCCCGCCAAGGCCTCGGGCCAGCGTCCACCAGTTCCCCCAGCCCCGGGCCCTACAGCCTGAAGCCTCCAGCCTGCGGCCGCCTCGGCAAGAACAGAGGCTTCTCCCGGGGCTCCGGGGCCCTGGCGTCCCCCTCGGCGTCCCCCTCGGCGTCCCCCTCGGCGTCCCATCCCCAGAGCCTGGACTCGCCCCTTAAGCACTGAGGCTCTGCGGCTGCCCGGGTGGCCTCCCTTGGCTTCTCCCTGGCCCCGGGCAGCCAGCGCTGGGCTCCTGCCCTCGCCCCCTTCGCAGAGGAGGACACAGCCGCCTGCCCCCCAGCCCTGGCTGTGGCCCCCTTGGGAGGCAGCTGTGGAGGGAGGCTGGGGGCAGGCCCCTCCCTGGCTTTGCTGTGACGGCCTGTCGGTGGCTGGTGCGTGGTGGGCTCCCGGGGCCTGTCTCTGCCTCAGCTGAGGGTGGAACCTGGTGGAGGCTGGCGGGCGTGGGCTGCCATTTATAAAGGCCTGTGCGTTCACTCCCCCGTGCGAGCCAGTTGTCTGTCCTGGGGGCTGGGCAGGCAGAAGCACTGGCAGATGCCGGGGTGCTCAGCAAACGTGGCAGCTAAGGCAGCCGGGACAGCTTCCACGAGGGGTCTCGGCACAGAGTTGTCCGTGCCAGGGCCGTGTGGTGTGGTGACTTGCACACCGGGTCTGGTGGCCGCTGGGGGGGCATCTGAGAATGACTTTCCACACTGCCCTACAACCGCCGTTACCCAGATCCAAGGAGACTCACGGGGGGGGGGAAATGAGCTGGAACCTTTATTAAGGAGAGAGTGAGAGGGGACTAGAGAGGCGGGAGGGGGGAGGAAGGTCCTCTGGCTCCACCCCCTTTCCTTCCTGCCGGGCTCCCTGGGACCTCTGTCTCAGGGGCGGGCACTGGCTGGGGTGGAAGCCCACGGCCACGGCCACGGCCCCAGCCCCTCCCCACGCCCCGGAGCCAGTTCCCCGAGAGCCCCCTCCTCCCCGGAGCCCCCAGGGCCAGCCCGAGGCAGGCAGCGGGCTTTCACAGAGCCTCTCGAAGCCTCTCAGGAGGAAGTGTCCTTGGCCAGGAAGGAGCTCGCGGTGGCGCAGGACTCCTCCTGGGGCCCCGGGCCGGGTGGGGCCCGACTCTGGGCGCAGCAGAGCAGGCTGCGCAGCTCGGAGGACACACTGCTGCTGAAGAAGGCGTAGATCCAGGGGTTGGTACAGCTGTTGAGGCTGGCCAGCAACATAAGCAGCACGAAGGGGGCCTCTGTGGGGGTGGAAGAGTCCGGGCTGGGACTGAGGGTGCAGTGACCCCATCTGCTCACTAGGGAAGAGCAATCCACGTGAGCCCATGTGTGCTCCCGAGCCCGAGGCTGGAGGCGTCTGGGGGTGAAGGTGCCCATGCGGCCGAGCCTGGCCGGCCCCCCGCAGTCCTAGCCACGGCCACACGCACCTTCCAGGGGCGCCTTCGGGTCCCACGCTGCCCACAGCTGTACGAGGAAGAAAGGCGCCCAGCACAACACGTAGACAATCACAATCACCAGCGTCATCCTCACGGTCTTGGCCATGGCTGCTGACACCCGGGCCCCCTCACTGGGGCTGCCGGGCCGGTGCCCTCCACGGCCACCCCCAGCCCTCTCTGCTGGCCCCAGCACCAGGCTGGCATGAATCTCTCGGAAGATGAGCACCTGGCAGGCAGCGATGCCCAGGGCAGGTGCCACAAACACCATTAGGGCGATCCAGGTGACATAGGCTCGGAGGCCCCAGGGCTCAGCAAAGTGGGCCCAGCAGTCAAGGACCCCACTGCCATTTCCCACGTCACGCTGGGCAAAGATGAAAAGCTGGGGCAGGCTGAAAATGAGCGAGAAGGCCCAGGCCACCAGCACCGGCCGGTTCCAGTGAGCTCCACCTCCGTGGCGGTATGCCAGCATGGGGTGGCAGATGGCGCGGTGGCGGTCCAGCGTCATGGCCAGGATCATGTAGGAGGAGGCATACATGCCCACCATCTGCAGGTACTTGACTGCCCGGCACAGGGCATCAGGCCCACGGAAGCGGTCCGTGGCATCCCACGCCAGCTGGGGCAGTACTTGGAACAGAGCCACGGCCAGGTCGGCCAGGCACAAGTGACCAATGAAGACGTGCATGGGTGCCCAGCGACCCCGCCGGCCCCGGCGTGCTAGCACCCCCAGCACCAAGCCATTGCTCAGGGCCACGGCCACAAAGACTGTGGAGAGCAGGGCTAGCTCCGCCTGGACGAGCAGCGGGTTCCGGGTGTCCGGCAGCTCCTTGCTGCTGTTGCCAGGCAGAATAGGTGGAGAGAGGGTCCAGGGCACAGCTGGGCAGGGGTGGAGGAAGAGGGCCAAGTTAGGGGATGTGCTGGGCACAGGGCCCTGGGCCCAAGGAGGTTCCAGCTGGACAGGCGGAGCCAGTGGTCCGAGCAGCCATCAACCTGGGCCTCCTGCTTCCCTCCAGCCTCCCATGTCCCGGCTCCCAGCAAAACAGATGCCATTCCCGCCTCATGTGCTGGGGAGGGCAGGGCAGCCCCAGCCCCCAGTGAGCACGCAGGGCCGTGCCCTCCCCTCCCCGCACGGGCAGCCTGGAGAGCAGGGTGAGGGAGGTCTCAGGAAGAGGGGCTTCTTTGCTTCTTCCAACCCCACTCAGCCTACCTGGCTCATCCCAGTGGAGGGATTGGTGGGGGGATGGGTCGGGGCCCGGGGGATGGGTCGGGGCCCCGGGGCTGGAACCTTACCAGAAGTGGTGGATGCCACGAGCATGGTGGGGCCGGGGCAGGTGTCTCGAGCGCCTGGAGGAGACACGGTATCGAGCTCAGCCTCCCATTCGAGGGGTCAGCCACGTTGTCCTAATCTCTAGGCAGGGTCCCCTAGAGAGGTGCCAGGGTGGTGGGGTGCCTGTGCGTGTGTGTTCCAGCAATGGGGAGGTGGGGGTACACCCTTAGTCGGATCAAGGTTGGTGAGGTCTGGCCCCACTGAGCCGGTCATGGACCTCAGGGCCCCCTGTGCTCCTCCCAATCCTGGGCAAGTTAAGATAGAAAGGAGTAGTCATGCAGATGGATGAACATGTCCTAGGACCCACCTCGGCCGCCCGCAAGATCTGAGGCAGACGTACAGACCCGCCTCCCCCACACACGCAGATGGAGGCCGGGAGAGATGGCCGTGGGAGGGCAGGGGCTGGGCAGGAGAGCCCAGCATGTCCCCGGGGGCCCCTCGAAGCCCCTTACCTGGCTGGGCTCTCTGGGCTCCGGGCAGCTGGGCAGTGGCGGATGCGAAGGTGGCCCAGGAGCTCAGATCTGCTCTCCATCCCCTGCCCCGCCCCAGCCCGGCCTCTGGGAGTGACCTGCCCAGGAGGGGACTTCCTCTCCCTCCCCTCCCCCACGTGCCTCTCCTGGCCTCCTGCCTGTGGCACCGGGAAGTAGGCTCCTGGCCTCCTGTGCTGCCTTTCCTGTCCCGGCCCTCCCAGGTCTAGTCCCCAGGAGTCCTCCCCACCCCCCCACTCGTGAGGGCCTGAGCCCTCCTACGCTGGTCCCCAGCTTGGTCTGGCTCTGACCATCAGGCAGGCTTTTCCCCCAACCCCTGCCTGCGCCCGCCCCCCGCAAGGCCCACCTTACCAGAAGATCAGGTCCGGCAGGGCTCTGGGAGATCAGGTAGCTCAGCAGCTCCATTTTATAAGTGGGGAAACTGAGGCCAGAGATGGGTGGGGCCGACTGAAGGGCACCCAGCTTTCTCGTGGCACAGCTTGACTCCTTTCTCACGCCAGGTTCCTTCTGTCCCTCTTGGGCCCTGGCGAGGAAGGGGTGAGAGCTCATGGAATCCCCAGTACATGAGTGTTGGCTCCTCCTGGGCCTAGGAGGGCCTCCTCCGGAGATGAGGGACCGGAAGGGAGGGGGCGGGGCGGGGTCAAGCCAGGGCTTAATGCGCCCCTGTGAGAGCCAGCTTCCTCCCCAGGGTCCTATGGGAGCCAGGGACGCCCCCCCTCCTCCCCCACCTGCACCTACCTGTCCTAGGAGGAGGGGGCGGCTTCAGATCTCTGTCTCTCTGTCTCTGTCTGTGTCTCTGTCTCTCTCACACACAAACAGACACACACAAGAGCCATATGCCTACAAAGGCACACTTGACCCGCTCATGTCTCCGCACACTGTGTGGAGGGTCTGAGAGAGGGGCTTCCCCTCCTGGGGCCTCAGGGCTGGGCTCTCCCTCCTTGTTCTCCTTGGCGTCCAGGACCCCTGCCCCCTCCAGTCCATCCTTTCTGTGTCCTGTCCCAGGAGCCCTCTTTCCAATCCTCTCCTGCTCTTGCCACAGATCCCGGCCTTGCTCAGCCCAGGCCTGCACAGCCCAGCCCAAGGCAGTGGCCCGCATGCCTCCTAGGGCCAGGCTCTGAGCCCAGTTGGCCCTGTTTTCCTGTTTGTCCGTCTTCCCTGATGACCTGCAAGGCTAAAGGCCAAAACGGCTTCCCACTGACCAGGCAAAAGTATAGCCCAGACTAAGGCCTCCTCTTCCTGGCCTGGCGGGGGAGCGGGGGGGGGGGGGGGGGAGGCAGCAGGGGGCGGGGTCTTCCACACTCATCACACACCCACCCCTGCACAATACAACCCTGCACGCTTACTACGTGCACACGTGCCATACATTCACACACACACACGTCTTTATAATGTGTTTTGCTGACACCCCCTGTCAGAACCCTTCAGCCACACCTCCTAAGAACAAGAACTTTCTCACTTTCCTCCCTGTAACCACACTGCCATTATTAACCTAGAGGCATAGAAACAACTTTTCTACTACTGTCCAGATCAACAAAAATGGTAGAAAGTAGGAGTTCCTGGGCAGGATTTTAGAACACCACACCCGCATCCTTTCTCATGCTCCCCCCCTCCCCCGTGCCAGGGACCTAGCCTCGCAGGTGGAATGGGACCTCTCCCATCTGCCCAGGAAACTGAGGCACCTGCAGAGGACACATGTCCTCGCCTGGCGCCTCGACCGCTGTGTGACCTTGCAATTCGGGCTTCAGCTTCTGTCTCTGTAAAATGGGAAGCCAACCCCCAAAGGCTGACGATGGTGACAGGATGGGCAAAGACCTGAAGCCGGCTGGCAATAAGCCCCTGGAAGAGCCTACTTTTGCTACGCAGGGGGCCGCATGGGCAGCTCGAGAGGGAAGCTGAAGGGTCTCTCTGCCCAGATCCCAGCAGAGAGCGACGTGCAGGGCGGAGCCCCTGAGCCGGGAGGCCGCTTCCTTGGCCGACGCTACTCCCTGCACTCCTTGTTTCCTGTTGTCGAGCCTGGGGCAAAGATCTTGGGGAAGGCCTCTCCCTCCTCGGTGGTTCTCTCCCGGCTCCAAGAGGCAAGGGTGTGTGGCCACATCCAGACCAGACATTAAAGCGAGACTGGGCCCACAGCTTGCCCCTGCTAGCCTAAATAGGTGCTGGGGAACTTCAGGAGGAACTGAGAAGCCACCAAGGCCGGAGGGCATGCCAGAGACAGAGGGCATGCCAGAGAGGGTCTGGATCCTTCGCAGCTGCTGCATGGGCGCTGGGCCAGGTGAGACGCTGGTCCAGGCTGGCTGAGTCCCACCTCCTGCAGCGAGGAGCTGATCAGAGGTGACAGGCCTCAGGCAGGCCCCTGCCCCAGGTACCCCCCCACCCCCACCCCGCCCCGGGGCACTAAAGATGGGGCTCAGCAGCAGTTCACGGGAAGAAAGGCTGACTGGCTTATTCACCGTCAAGGCCACGTGAGTCGGCAGAGATGGTACTGGGCGGCCCAGAGCCCCTGTCCTCTCATGAACCGAGAGCAGGGCACTGACCTGGAGGCCACTCCTCCCTGAGACAGGCAGATGGGTAGGGGCCGTGGAGAGGAGAGAGGAGGGATCCCCGAGAGGTGCTTGGGGCATGGCCGAATGCACCCACACTCACCCCGGGGAGCACTGAGAAGCTGGTTCTGAAAGGCCAGAGAAGGGCTTGGCCACGGGGCGGGCCAGTTAGCCTCAGTGGGCCTCAGGCCGGGGGGCAGGACCGAGCAGACACCCCCCCACACCCCATGCCTCCAGGATTACATTTGCAGGAAGGATTTTGTGGGTAGCCAAGGTGTGGGCTTGTGTCTCCCCCAGCCCAGTGTGTGAGTAGAAGAGGACAGGAGGCCTCGGGCCGGGGCACTGAGCCTCCCAGGTGCCAGCTACCAGGGCAGGGGACCAGAGCTGGCGGGACCTGGATCTGCCTGTCTTGCTCTGTCCCTGGCTCTCTGTAATCAGAACCCTTTGCTCCACAAATGGCAAGTGCTGAGGGGCCTGTGCCCTGCGTGCAGAGGTGGGAAGACCCGGGCCCTGCCCCAAAGAGTGCAGGGTCCTGTGCCGGTCCAGCTGAGAGGGCTGCGCGCGGGGAGGCCACCGCCCAGGGGAGAAATGGTGGGACCCCGTTAGCGGGTTAATGGAACGGAGGGGAAAGACATTTCTCGGGCCCTGAATAAAACCCTGAAGGACCATTTCGGGGATGAGAGAGGAAGAGGAGGCCGCCAGACCCACGGAGAAGGAGCGATGGAGCCAGGAGAGCATCTGGCCAGGAGGCCGGCAGGAGAGATGGGCACGTCCTCATTGCAGATGGCCAACCCCGCGCAGCTGCCGGACTGATGAGCGAGGAGCGGGTGGAGGGGAGCCTGACGGCAACCGAACACCTAGGAGAGGCTCCAGGGGTCTGCAAGAGTGTTGGGGCGGAGGGTGGGGTCCACTGGGGCAAAAACACATTTAATAAAAACACATGGGACATGCATGGGTCCATGGTGCTAGCAAGACAGGGTGTCCACTCACCTGAGGTCCAAATTCAAGTGAATAGTAATTTTGAAAGTTAGACAAAGCCTGCTTGCCAGTTTCGGGAGGAAAGAGAGTGGTGCTTGGGTTAGGAGCCCCGAAGGCTGGGAGGGGCAGCGTTCCCAGCGGGCACTGGGAGCACCCCTCTTCTGGGCTGAGAACCTGGGGGCGTAGAGGGCAAGTGAGCGGTGAGGGCTGTGCCCCCAGATGACCACGAGGTCCTCGTCTGATGGGAAGGCAGCCTGGCCGAGGGCATCTCCTTTCTGGTCAGAGGTAGCCAGGCATGTGGTTGCAAGTGCCCCCGCCACACACACCCCCCCCTTCCTCCTGCCAGCCTTCCATTGATGGTGGAGGCTAGGGCCACTTCATCATCGTTCAATGTTTCCACTATTCTGACTGCCGTGACCTAGGCAATGATTTCTCTCCTTGGCTTGGCAGACTTTTTAAAATCAGACTTTTTGAGGTATGATTCATATCCAATAAAATTCACAAATTTTTCTTACGCACCATAATCATGATATAGAACATTTGCCTCACTCCAGAAAGTTCTCTCATGGCTCTTTGCCATCTCCTCCCCCTACCTGGAGCCTGGCAACCATGATCTTTCTATCAGTATAGATTTGTCTTTTCTAGAATTTTATAAAAATAGAATCATAGGGTATGTAGTATTTTGTGCCTGGCTTCTTTTACTCAGCAGAATGCCTTTGAGTTCACATCTGTTGTTGTGTGTGTTAGGAGTTTGTTCCTCTTTTGTGCTAAGTAGGGTTCTGTTGTACGGACGGACCACAGATCATTGATTCCATTACTAGTTGAAGAACACGTGGGCTGTTTCTAGTTTGAAGCTGTTATGAATAAGGCTACTCTGAATCTTGAGTCCAGGCCTTTGGGTGCGCATGACTTAACTTCTCCAGAGTACGTCCTTAGCGCCGAGGCTACTGGGTCAGTCGATGAGAACCTGTGGGCCTACTGCTTTGCATCTGTGCCAGCCTCTTTAATTTGAACAGTATTTTATTGGGATCTTATTTTGCATTTTCCTTGTGACTGATGATGGTGAGAATCTTCTCATATATACATATATATATTTTTAAAGATTTTATTTATTTATTTGACAGAGAGAGAGAGATAGTGAGAGCAGGAACACAAGCAGGGGGAGTGGAAGAGGGAGAAGCAGGCTTCCCGCGGAGCGGGGAGCCCGATGTGGGGCTCGACGCCAGGACCCTGGGATCATGACCTGAGCCGAAGGCAGACGCTTAACGACTGAGCCACCCAGGCACCCCGAGAATCTTCTCATATATTTATTTGCCATTTGTATACATTCTTTGGTGAAGTATCTAGTCAAATCTTTTGTCAATTTTTAAAAGTTTTCCCCATTATTGAGTTGTAAGAGTTTTTTTCATTTTTAATATATTTTGGATACTTCTTTAAAAGATACGTTTTGTAAATATTTTCCCCAGTATGTGGCTTGCGTTTTCATTGCACTAACAGTCTCTTTTAAGTTATTTCTACCCCCAACGTGGGGCTCAAACTCACGAGCCTGAGATCAAGAGTCACATGTTCTACCAATTGAGCCACCCAGGCGCCCATAACAGTCTCTTTTAAAAAGCAAACTTTCAGGGCACCCAGCCAGCTCAGTCAGTAGAGCATATGACTCTTGATCTTGGGGTTGTAAGTTTGAGCCCCCATTGGGGGTACAGATTACATGAGAAACATTAAAAAAATAAAATCTTGGGGCACGTGGGTGGCTCAGTCGGTTAAGCATCTGCCTTCGGCTCAGGTCATGGTCCCAGGGTCCTGGGATCGAGCCTCGCATCGGGCTCCCTGCTCCGCGGGAGGCCTGCTTCTCCCTCTCCCACTCCGCCTGCTTGTGTTCCCTCTCTTGCTGTGTCTCTCTTAATTAAAAAAAAAAAAAGTGCTTAAAAAAAACACATAGATTAAAAAGAAATGTGTTTTTATTCGAGATGACATTATTATCTATGTAAAAAAAATCCTAAGAAATCTACAAAAACCAACAGAACTATTGAGTAGGTTTAGCAAGGTCACAGGATAAACAGTCAATATGCAAATATCAATAGTATTTCTATATACTAGCAACTGACAATCAAATTATGACATTTAAAAGTACCATTGGTTGGGGCACCTAAATGGCTCAGTCAATTGAGCGGCTGACTCTTGATTTCAGCTCAGGTCATGATCTCAGGGTGATGAGACTGAGCTCGGCATTGAGCTTCATGCTCAGCACAGAGTCTGCTTGTCCCTCTACCTGCCCCTCCCCCCACTCATGCGCTCCCTCTCTCTCTCTCTTTCAAATAAATAAATAAATAAGTAAAATCTTTAAAAAAATAAAAATAAAAAAGCACGTGGTTTCACCATTTTTTCAGTTCCTCATTTCCTTACCAGTGTTCCTGTGTGTTGCAAAACTTACATAAATGTGTGTGCTAAAAAAAAAAGAAAGAAAAGTACCATTGTCAATAGCATCCAAGATATGAAATACTTACAGATAACTTAACATATGCAAAACCTGTATGCCAAAAACTATAAAATTAAGGAAACTTAAATAAATGGAGAGAAATACCATATTCTTGGGTTGAAAGACTCATTATTGTTAAGATGTATCTATAGATAGATTCACGTCTGTATCTATAGATTCAAATATAATAGCAATTAAAGTCTTGGCAGGAGGGGCGCCTGGGTGGCTCAGTTGGTTAAGCATCCGACTCTTGGTTTCGGCTCAGGTCATGATTTCAGGGTTGTGAGATCGAGCCCCACATTGAGCTCCACGCTCAGTGCAGAGTCTGCTCAAGATTCTCTCCTTCCCCCTCCCCCTCTGACCCTCCCTTGCACTCCAGCTCTCTCTCTCTCCCTCTCTAAAATAAATAAATAAAATCTTTAAAATCCTGGCAGGATTTTTTTCCTTTGGTAGAAACTGACAAGCTGATTTTAAGCTTTATGTGAAAATGCAAATTACCTAGACTAACCAAAATGATTTTGAGAAAGAACAAAGTTGAAGAAGTTATACTGTCTCATTTCAGACTTACTATAAATCTACAGTAACTGAGACAGTGTAACACTGGTGTAAGGATAGGTATACAGATCAATGGAACTGAAGTGAGAGTCCAGAAACAGACCCACACATGTGACCCATTTGTGGCAAAGTTGCCAAAGTAATTCAGTGAGGAAAGGACAGTCTTTTGAATACATGGTGTGGGAACAATTGGATACCCACATGCAAAAGAATGAACCTAAACCTTTAACCCGTAACAGAGAAATATAAACCTTCTAGAATAAATCGTAGGAGCATATCTTTGCGACAGTGGATTAGGCAAAGACTTTTTAGATAGGACACACAAAATACAAACTATAAAAGAAAAAAAATGGCTAAAATTAGACTTCTTCAAAATTTCTCAAGTTTGCTTTTTATTTTTTCATTTTTTTAAGTAGGCTCCATGCCCAACGTGGGGCTTGAACTCAAAGCCCTGAGATAAAGAGTCATATGCTCTACCCACTGAGCCAGCCGGGTGCCCCTAAAGTTTGCTTTCTAAAGATTTTATTTTTTATTATTTTTTATTTTTATTTTTTAGTTTTTTAAAAGATTTTATTTATTTATTTGACAGAGAGAGAGAGCACAAGCAGGGGGAACGGCGGGCAGAGGGAGAAGCAGGTTCCTCGCTGAGCAGGGATTTCGACATGGAACTCGATCCCAGGACCCTGGGAATCATGACCTGAGCCGAAGGCAGATGCTTAACTGGCTGAGCCACCCAGGCGCCCCTCTCTTTCATTTTTGATATTGGTAATTTGTATCTTCTCTCCATTTTTTTCTGATCAGACTGGCTAGAGGTTTATCAATTTCATTAATCTTTTCAAAGACAGCTTTTGGTTTCATATACTTACTATATTGTTTTTCTGTTTTCTATTTCATTGACTTCTGCTTATCTTTATTGTTTTCTTCCATCTACTTATTTTGAATTTAAAATTTGAAAAAAAAATTAATTTGCTCTTCCTTTTCTAGTTTCTTTTTTTTTTTTTTTAAAATTTTTTTTTTTTTCAAGAGAGAGAATGAGAGAGAGCATGAGAGGGAAGAGGGTCAGAGGGAGAAGCAGACTCCCTGCTGAGCAGGGAGCCCGATGTGGGACTCGATCCCGGGACTCCAGGATCATGACCTGAGCCGAAGGCAGTCGCTTAACCAACTGAGCCACCCAGGCACCCTTCCTTTTCTAGTTTCTTAAAGTGGAAGCTCAAATAATTGATTTGGGACATTTTTCCTTTTCTAATATAAGCAGTTAATGTTAAACAACTTCCTTTAATCACTTGTTTAATTTTGAATTCCCAAATTTTGATATTTTATGTTTTTTGTTTTATTCAATTAAATAAGATTTTTTTCTAATAGATGAGATATAACTTGTGATTTCTTCTTTGATTCATAGCTTACTTAAAAACATATTTTTTCATTTCCAAATATTTGAGAATTTCCTAGATACTGTTTTGTTATTGATTTCTGATTCAACATCAATGTGGTCAGAAATCCTACTTCATAAGATTTTTATCCTTTGTAATTTATTGAACCTTGTTCTACTGCCCAGAATGTAGTCTGTGTTGGTGAAAGTTACATCTACACTTGAGAAGAATGTGTATTTTCTTGTTATTTTCTTTTTTTTTTAAAGATTTTATTTATTTATTTGAGAGAGAGAATGAGACAGAGAGAGCATGAGAGGGTCAGAGGGAGAAGCAGACTCCCTGCCGAGCAGGGAGCCCGATGTGGGACTCGATCCTGGGACTCCAGGATCATGACCTGAGCCGAAGGCAGTCGCTTAACCAACTGAGCCACCCAGGCGCCCATCTTGTTATTTTCTTGATGTATAAATATCAATTAAGTCACTTTGGTTGATAGTGTTGTTCAAATCTATATTCTTACTAATTTTTTTCCCTCTGTTTTATCAATTATAGAGAATGGGATGTTATAGTCTCCAACTATGTTTGGAGATTTGTCTATTTCTAGAACCCTTGGGTGCTGTAAATTTTTGTTTCATATATTTGGGAGCTTTGTTCTTATTAGGTGCTTACATATTTAAAATGATTATGTCTTTTTGATTGTCCTTTTTCCATTATGAAATGTCCCTCTTTATCTCTGGTAATATTCTTTGTCTTGAATTCTGTTCTGATAGTAATATGTCATAGCAGCTTTCTTATGCGGAGTTTGTGTGATATATCTTTTTCCATCCTTTTACTTTCAACTTGTGTCTTTACGCTAAAAGTATGCTTCTTGTAAATAACATATAGCTATTTTATCTAGCCTGACAGTCTCTGCCTTTTAACTGGTGTGTGGGCAGACTATGTTTTTCAAAGGTAGCCCCAACAGCATCTCCCATTCTGCTGTTCTGGAACCTTGCCATTTTGCCATCAAAAGGTGGAACTTGGGGCACCTGGCTGGCTCAGTCAGTGGAACATGTGACTCTTGATCTCGGGGTTGTGGGTTCGAGCCCCACATTGGGTGTAGGGATTACTTAAAATCTTAAAAAAAAAAAAAACCCAGGTAGAAGTTAACCCTCTCTCCTATAATTGGCAGGCTTGTGACTTCTTTGTAATCAACATATTAGGGTATGAGTGATGTTGCTTGATTTCGGAGGCTAGGTCAGAAAATGCAACGCAGCTTCTGCTTTGTTAGCAGGGTACCTTCCAGCCTCTAACCACCACCTAACCAGTCCAACTTCCCCGAGGCTGCCACGCTATGAAGAAGCCCAAACTAGCCCTCACGGAGAGACCACATGGAAGAGCTCTGAGACACGAAGAGAGAGAGATGCCCAGGCAGCTCTAAGTTGCTCCAGCTCCACACGGTTCCAGCTTCAGCTTCTGTTTGACAGCAACCACATGAAAGACCCTCCGGCTGGACGGCCCAGTTGAGCCCTTCCCAAATTCTTCTTTTAAAGCGTTGTGGACTTGGGGTGCTGGGTGGTTCTTAACGGTCGGTTAAGTGTCTGATTCTTCGTTTCGGCTCCGATCATGATCTCAGGATCATGAGATCGAGCCTCGCATCGGGCTCCCTGCTCAGTACAGTCTGCTTAAGTTTCTCTCCCTCTCCCTCTGCTCCTCCCCCACCATGTGCTTTCTCTCTCTCTAAATTAAATGAATCAATCTTTTTAAAAAATTGTGGACTTGTGATCTATTGTGTCTGGGGATTTTTTTCAGTTCTACCTCACCCTTAGACTTTAGTGGATCCATGAAAATGTGCCTCAGGAGCATGTCTTTCAGGTCCTCAGTGTAGGACTCAGGGAGCCTGGAAGGTTTCTGTCAGTCCTCCTACCCTGCCTTAAGACTTCAGCAGACCCAGTATTTCTCTCAGCTCTTCTGCCCTTCCCCCGCCACCAACTGCCACTGGAAGGTCTGGAGTGGGGTTTCTCTCGGTTCTCCTGTCCTGCATTCAGACTTCGGCACCCCTAGCACATCAATACCTCAGCCCACCTACGCTGCCTCCAGACTTTCTTGGTGAAGTCCGTGGAGAAGAGTTGGTGGGTGAATGCAAACTCTTTGTGTCTGAGGCCCCTAGGGATTCAAAATGTCATGCCATCCCATATGTGACCTTTAAAAATGTGTTAATAGTTCCTGTTTTCTTACACGAGTCTATGGCAGCCTCCTCTTGTTGTTGCTGCTGCCGCCAAGGATAGAAGAGCCAAGGTCTTTTTCCTAGGAAGGGCCTGCAGTTTTAGATTTTGGCCCACTTTTTGCGACAACTTCAGCTCCCTGACAGGCTCAAAAGAAAAAAAAAATCTGTGCTTTTGTAGGTTATCCTCCTTCTAATAGCTAAGAATGGAAGTGATGTTGTCTTGCAACTTTCTGTATCCTACCACAGAAAGTTCTTGTTTATTCTTTGAATCTTCCTTTTTAGAGCACCCTGTTCTTCTTTCGTGAATATTCACACTCTATTATCTCCCTGAGGAAATGAAGGAGTTTTTAAGAAAACTCCTAAAGGAATTTTAAGAAAATACTTCCCTCATGGTCCTGTTTCCCGCAAATTGTTTTCCTCTTCATTTTGATCTCCGTCTTTTATGCTTTCACGCTAAAGGCTTTCTCGGATGTCTAGTGATCCTTGCTTGTCGTCTCATATTTAAGAATGTGTGTTGGAAGCGGTGGCCTTCATTGTAGGGTGATGTACCTGAGCCGTTTTAGTGGAGAATCCCAATGTTACTCTCTTTATTGTGTTTTTCTGAAGATGTGAAGTAGGGGAATGCTTATTGGGGGGCGGGAGTGGGGGGCAGGAAACATCACTGTCACCCGCACACCTCCCTCAGGATCTTCGTGCTTCCTCAGTACCGAAGCTGGTCCCCATGAGACGCCGCCTTCCACCTGCGGGGGGCGCGTACGCAGCGCTGCACGTTGCAGTAGATGAGTGGGCATGGTGAGGGCTCAGGCTCGGGGGGGGGGGGGGGGCTCTGCCGGAGGATGAGGAGAGTTTAGAGGTCACCAACAGCGAGAGTCCTAAGTGTACAAGCTGCCCCACCCACAGCCCCCAGACCACCTGCCGAGGCTAAGACCCAGGGTACCCCCAGTGATGGCTCGGCTCAGCGAGAACAGACCACAGTGCCCAATCTGCCAGGCCCGGATGCCCAGCAGCCCCTCAGTGCAAGAGCCTGACTGAGCCAGACAGAGCAATCCAGGAAAGAGAACAAGGAGGAAGCAGCAGGGCCTTTCATGACTCCCCAAAGTTCCCCTCCACCACTTTTGTTTCTTTCTATTCATTAGAAATGAGTCCTCAAGGGGCGCCTGAGGGGCGCAGTCGGTCAAGCATCCGATTCTTGATTTCAGCTCAGGTCAAGATCTCAGGGTCAGGAGATGGAGCCCTGCACAGGGCTCTGCGCTCAGTGGGGAGTCTGCTTGAGATCTTCTCTCTCCCTCTGCCCCTCCCCCCACTCTCTCTGTCTCTCAAATAAATAAATAAATCTTAAAAAAAAAAAAGAAATGAGTCATCAAGTCCAGCCCACACTCAAGAGGAGGAAAGGAGGCACCACCTCTGGAAGCAAGGAACATCAAAGAATTTGTGGCCATAGGTTAAAACCACCAGAGCAGAGATATTGATTAACTTTAGGCTTTATTAAAAATGCACATTAAAGGGCGCCTGGGTGGCTCAGTCTTTAAGTGTCTGCCTTCGGCTCAGGTCATGGTCCCAGGGTCCTGGGTTCGAGCCCCGCATCGGGTTCCCTGCTCAGTGGGGAGTCTGCTTCTCCCTCTCCCACTCCCCCCACTTGTGTTCCTGCTCTCGCTGTGTCTCTCTCTGTCAAATAGATAAATAAAATCTTTAAAAAAAAAATTCATACAGCGCTTCTAAACAGAAAGGAAAATGAAACAAGAACACAAATTCAATCTATCTAAATGATGACCAAGAGCAGAGGGAATGGCTGGACCTCCCTTTTTTTCTTAAGATTTTATTTATCCATTTGTCAGACAGCGGGCACAAGCAGGGGGAAGGGGCAGGCAGAGAGAAAGGGAGAAGCAGGCTCCCCACGGAGCAAGGAGCCCGATGCGGAACTTGATCCCAGGACCCCGGGATCATGACCTGAGCCCAAGGCAGACGCTCAACCCACTGAGGCACCCAGGCGTCCCTGGGACCTCCTTTCAATGTGCCTTTGAACTTCCTGCCCAAGGGTGGCATTTCCCAGACTGCGCATGGCCAACCAGGCTCTGGGAGGCAAGTTGGATTTTGGCAGTTAGGTGCACTCACCTGAAATTTGGAAGGCTGAAGGAAGAGGAGAGCACCTTTCTGTTACGCAGAGCTGTTCTTCTGCTCGGTGTCAAGGCCGAGGAAGCATGGGGCTTCGGCATCAGCGTTCCACTTGGCAGCAGTGATTTCCTGGTCCTAGCTGGCTGATCCCTGACTCAGGGCTGAGGGTTATCTTCTTGAACCCAACATTTGCCCTGGTGGCCGCCTATTTGCCCACCTTGCTGATGGTGGCAGAGGCAGCAGCTCCTTAGGGGAACTGGTTTTGAGCTGCGGACCCCGCCCAGAACACAGCCTTCGGGGCCCCTCCAGGGGCTGTGTTTGTGACTCCCTTTCTTATGCTTACAAAATCCCTTTCTGCGACCTGCCCTGAACTTTTGCTGATAGAAGGTGGGGGCGGAGAAAGAGAAATTTGGAAAGCAAGGCAGATAGAAAGCACTTAATAAGCCGGCAAGAACAAATCCAAACACGTAGCAAACACCACCAACATAATCAACTCAACCCTACAGGTAAAAAACAACGGTAGAAAAAGGCACCCTATAACCCAGCAATCTCACTCCTTGGTCGGTACAGAAATGAGAGCACGCTGACACGAAACCTGTATGTTAATGCTTAGAGCACTCTATTCATCATGGCCCAAAGCTGGAAAGGACCCAACGGGTGTGTGGCTAAACAAACCGGGATCTCAGCAAACACTGGCGTTCTACTCAGAAATAAAAAGGAACGAACTTCGGACATGCACAGCAATATGGATGAATCTCAAAAACTATCCTGAGCAACAGAAGCCGGAAGAAAGACTATACACTGCCCCATTCTGTTTGTAGTAAATCCTAGCAAAGACTGCAGACCAGTGGGGGCCAGGGACCAGGGCTTGAGGGAGTGCTTGACTTCAAAAGGGTATGAGGGAATTGGGGGAGGTGATGGAAATGTTCTATATCTTGCTTTTGGTGATGGTTACAAGACATTTTTCAAAAATCATTGAGCTGTACACCTCAAAAGGGCAAATTTAACTGTATGTAAATTATACTTCAATAAAGCTGATTTGAAAAAAGGCAAGGATTGTTAGGCTGGATGAAACCAAACCAAAACCCAGCTCTGTGCTGTTTTAAGAGATACACCTGAGACAGGAAGACACAGAAAACCTGAAAGAGAAAGCTATGTCAGACTCATCAGTCCACCCTGTTAACCGGCTGCTTCCACCACCTTCAGTGACCCCATTCCCTCATCACATGGCCTTTGTCCTGTGTGGGGGTGGGGGGCAGGTCCGGCCAGACTCTGGGTGGCTATCCAGGGCCAGTTTACTGCACCCAAGATGGCTGTGAGGAGCTCTGGTCTGTCCTCTCTTATTCCTGCTCTCCCTGACGTTGGCCCCTCCATCTTGGCACACCGAAGTGGGAGAATGGGCTTTTTAGTCAAATAGAAGCCAACGCAAATCCCAGCTCTGCCATTTGACCTTGGGTAAGTCACTTGACTTGCCTGAACCTCAGTTTCCTCATCTGTGAAATGGAGGCAACAATGGCGCCCATTTCATAGTGATGGGCTGAGGAGTAGGTGAGCAGCTGCATGTGGGGTGCCCAGCACGGCCCCTCCTGGCTGCAGGACGGCCTCCCTGGACCTCATGCTCCTCACTTGGAGAGTGAGGATAACAGAACCTTCATCATAGGGTCATGTGTGGATGCAATGATCTAGCAAAGAAAAAGAGACCCTTTCTAGTTATGCTCCCTGGGCACATTCCTTGAGCTCTTGGGACTTTAGTCTCCTCACCTCTAATACGGCCTAACAATGATTGACCTCCCTGGATTGCTGTGCTCAGTAAATGTGCTTATACATGAACGGCGCTCCAGAACAATGGCAGGCCCATGGGAGGGCTCAATAAACGTGATTTAGCGTCATAACAGGAATGAATCCTAGTGTAATCAAGGAGGCTGAACCCATCACTATGCACTCAGGGGCAGCATACTGACTGGGCTCTGTCCTCTTCACTCCTGTTATTGCTATCACAGTGATCAGCATCAAACCCTATATTCCCGAAAGGAGTAAAGGATCTGTGGAGTTGGGGCTGGAGGAAGAGGCTGGGAACTTTATCGGGGTGAGTGGGGAGGCAGAGGTGGCTGGAGAGAGAGCAGGCAGGAAGCAGATAGCAGCCCAGGGCCCCCTGGAAACCCCCCCTCTTGGGCGCCCAGGACCGCCCTCCATTCCAAGCTCTGGGCCCACTCTGGGTCTGCTAGAACCAAACGGGGGCGGGGGGGCGGGGTCGCACTGGCAACCCTGGGGGGCAGGGCGGAGCTCCCTTGGCTCTTCCGCTTCTCCAGCCCTCCACCTTCACTCAGGAGCCTATCCTCCTCAGCGAGTCTCCTTCCTAAAGACCCCTACAAACATCGCATCCAGACCCTCACTGGGGGCAGGACTCCGAGCCTGGCCTTGCAGGGCAACTGGAAGCCGGCACTTTGGTCAGTGGGGTGGGAACTCCAGGCCAGGATGCCCGGGCCCCTCCCACGTGGGCCTCCTGCATGGCTTGGAGGGTCTCGAGAGGCTGAGTCGAAGGCCCCGGAATGCTTCATTGGGCAACAGGCATGCTCATAAAAATACCATGGCCACCAGGGCTGCAATCTGCCATCTGGGCCCTAGGCCTTCCTTGCCCTGCGGCCGGCTCGGCTCACTCCGGAATTGCTGCGCCCTCCGCCTCCCATCGGAGGTCACGGCCGGGGGCCTAGGGGGGGCGCTGGGGAGGAGCTCCCTCCCAGGCTTCCAGTGCTAGACTGCCGGAGAGAGTGGGGCCTCTGGGAAAGGTCGAGATGGGGCCAATCCTCACGACAAAGAAATAAAACGCTGGCCTGAGAAAGCTGGCAGGGAGTTGGAGGAAGATCTAGGAATTGAGAGTGGCAGCTCCAGGGGCTCCCTCTCCGTGACCTCCTCGCCCCTGGGCTCTGGGCCGCCCGCATCCCTGGAGCGTCTTTGGCGGGCTGAAGTCGAGGCCCGCGCCCTACCGGACCCGATGCCTAGGATGGGAGGGATTCGGGGGAGACCCCGGGGACTTGGGAGTCTTGTCCCTGGGTGGGGGAGCGTCCAAACACCCCCACGACCAGGGCGCGGCCGGGACCGCGTTGCGTGTGGGTGCCCTTCGCTCGCCAGCGCCCTGGTCGCCCTGGATGTTTCCCCACCCGACTCCTCTCTCCACCGCCCAGCCCCGCGCCCCGGGGGCACCCTAGCCCCGCCATGCCTGCACCCCGAGCCGACACTGCGGCGGGGGTGCCGCGGCGCGGGGGCGCTCAGAGGCCAGGGACTTCGGGGCTGCCGGCGCAGGTCTGGCGAGATCTGGCGGCGGGGGTCGCACTGAGCTCCCGCAGGGGGCCACAGGCGACTCCCGGCCGGCGCGGGGCTTCCGCAGCCGGGCTCAGCCGCCGGGGTCCGCGGAGAAGAGGGGCGAGGGCGCGGCGGGGCGGGGCGGGCGGCGGGGGAGGTGATCTCACTCCCTCCTCCCCCGCCTCCCCTGCGCTCCCCCCCCCCCCCCCGGCGCGCCCGCCCGCCCCGCCCCGCCCCGCCGCTGCCGCCGCAGCATCGGCATCGCAGACGCGCTCGGGCAGCGGGTCCGAGGCCGGCGTGCGCGGAGGCTTGGGCGGGCAGCCCGAGCGGCAGCCGCAGCTCAGGTAAGCCGGGCAGGCCTGCCCTCGCGCCCCGGCTGCGGCTGCGACGCCCCCGGCCCCCCGGCTCAGCCCTGCCCGGGGTCGGGGGGACGAGAGCCAGGAGCGCCGCACAGCCCTGCCCGCAGTTGCGGGGGGGGGGCCTCGCTGGAGCCCCACCCAGGCCAGGCACCGGGCTCCGGGCCCCACGGACAGGAGCCGGGCGGGGGGGGAAGGAGACCGGGGGCCGGAGCCCGACAGGTGAGGGGTACCTGGGCGACGCCCAACATGCCGATCGGGAGAGGGACGCTAGGCCGGGAGTCAGGCAGGGCCTGTGCGGGCAGGTGGGGGCTGAAGTTGGCACATCCCTACGGGCGTGCGCGTGTGTGAGAAAGGGAGCGCGGTGGGGGGGCCGAGTGACCCCCCCATCGGCCGCCTTGGGGTGTGGCCCTGGGCGTGGCTGCCCCTCTTCCCCAGCCGAGGGCTCCCTTCGGCTGCAAATCCCGCCGCCTGCGTTGTAGGGGTTGGCCTACGCTGCCCCTGCCATGGGGGGAGGGGTGGGGACAGGGCTGGGCGCTGCCTGGCCCTCCGCCCCAAGGCCGCGTTGGGGGGGGGGGGGCGAAGGGGGGCTTTGTTCTCCTCCCTCTTCTTTCCAAACCCCAGCCTGGACTTCCCGGGGCTCCCCTGCAAGCCTGCACCAGGACGGGGGTCTCCTCCTGCGGAGGCGCAGGGTGTGTCTGGAGCCTCAGTTTCTGCAGCCTGGCGTGGCCAAGAAAGGGTGCACTGTGTGAGGTCAGCCTGGGCGCCTTCCGATGTGCGGCAGTGCACAGGGGTGTAGAATGTGGGTCTGTCGGGTAGAGGTGAGGGAGGGAGGGTCTCAGTGGCTCAGGGCCAGGGATTCTGGAAAGCGAGATGCTCAGGGCGCTGTCACTACCCACCTCACGTCTTTTGCCCGTTGCCGGTCTCTGTCTCTGTTCAGCTAAGGGAGGGGCCTGCAATTCCTCTTTCCCCCTCCCTAGGGCAGACTTTTGGGATCTCTTGGTTGGCAGGGGTTGCAAAGGAGCACCTAATACACCCCGGTGCCCCCTACAGGGATCTGGAGCCCCGCTCATCACTGCCTGTCTTAGGGAGGCAAGCCCGGGGGCCATCTGCCAGCCCCAAGGAGTTGGAGGCCTGACACCCCCCCCCCAGGAGGTGTCCTGCTTCCAGTTAACTCCACCCAAAGGGTAGGGGCTTCTGGGCAGCCCAGTGTCATCTCTGCTGACTCACGTGGCCCTGACAGTGAATAAGCCAGTCAGCCTTTCTTCCCATGAACTGCTGCCGAGCCTCATCTTTCTTGTCCCTTGTTGGGGGGGCTGGGGCAGGATCCTGTCTGGGGCCTCTTACTCCTGACCAGCTCCTTGCCGCAGGTGGTGGGACTCCGTCTGGCCCAGCTTCTCGCACCCAGGCAGCACCCACACGTGCACCCACGGGCTCCCCAGCCTTCAGGGGCTCTTGGCCATCTGTGGCCACAAGGCAAGTTGGTGTCAGGGCTGAGACCGGGAATGTCCTGTGGCTCCTAGTCTGCATTCTGGTCTCTCTCTTTCCCTTCATACTTATTTGTGTCCGCGCGTATGCGATCCTAGAGGTAATGCAGCTTTATCGTGGTACCCTTGAAATATCCAGAAAAGAACAAAAGAAATTAAGGATTGCCAGTGATCCGATCACCGCTCAGCACACCTCAGCCTCAGTCTCCCTGGTTTGCTACCACCTGCTCCCCAGAGGCTCCTCCCCCAGTGCCCAGCCCTCAGCCCCCCTGCAGAGCACCGAGTGGGTGCACAGCGCCCCGAGGCGGCAGGGGCCCCTTTCTGCACAGTGATGAGCTCCTCCCTGCCCCGGAGCCCGGCGGCCCATGGTGTGGGCAGTCATTTGCTGGGCAGCTGCTCACTGCCAAGTGCCCACCTGGGCCAGGCTCCGTGCTACGGATGGAAAAGCCAGTAACAAACCTGACCGACACCGCCTTTGTCCTCCAAGGGAATGAATTGGTTTTCTTTTTTCCTTTGTGACTCTCTGAAGGGAAAAGGGAAGCAAGGAATGATGAAGGGCCTCGTCTGAGGTCTACTCCAGCGGCTGTTCGATTAGCCTCTTTCGGCTGCCGGGCGGGTGCCTTCCATGGCACGCACTTGGGCAAACTGGCTGGGGAGGATGGAGGAGGCGGCCCCACGTGCCATACCTGCCATGTCCCAGCCCAGTGACTTGGGCCCCCCAGTCCCTTCCCTGCTTTGAGTCTCAGCCCTCTTGGCTAGCACATGAGGGCACAGACTCGTTCATCTCCAAGGTCCCTCTCGAGACGGTCTCTGGTGCCACTCTAAATGGCTGCAGCCGGAAAGAACGTCTCAGGGTCCCCCTGCGGGCAGTGGGGGCTGTGTGGCCTTGCAGAGCAGCCCGGCCAGGCCCTGCCAGTCATGACCCGCAGTGCCAGGCCAGCCCCCAGGAGAGCCAGGGCAAAGGTGGTGGGAGCTTTTCCAGGACCCCCTTCTTGGGCAAAAGATCAAACAGTTCCGGGGTGAAGGGGGTGGGTTTCTAGGGTTGTCCTGGGCTTGGGGAGGGCATGCCCTAGGGGAGAATGGAGTAGAGATGGAGGTCCTGTGCAGAGGTTGACCAAGAGGCTCCCCTCTGCAGGTGTGAGGTGGGGAGATAACACGCAAAGTGCAGTCCCAGGGGCCCCGCCCCAGCCTGTGATTCAGACAATGGGGGACGCAGGGGGTCTGATCCTTCCCTTTGGGGTCCCAAGCAGATGCTGTTTTGGCCCTGCCTGCTCCTCGAACAAGATCGATCTGGACGGCTGTGTTTGGGTCCCTGGGTGGGGCCCCGCTGGGATGGGCCCTCAGCAGGTCCTGCCCTCCAGTCTTTCACCCTCCTGCTTGCTCTGACCTGGCCCATCCTGACCGCCTCCCTTCTTCTGCTTCCCCTGCCCCCGCCTTGCTCTCTCCTTGCCAGCCGCCCAGCTCTCCATGCCCCCCCCCCTTCAAAGGCATCGCCTTTCTCCTCCCCACTCAGCTGAGTTTTGCTGTGGGGAGTGCACTGCTTCCCTCCTCCCTTCCCCTGCCTCTGCCTGCCCCACCCTTCCCCCTTGGTGCCCTGGGCTTAGTCTCTTTGCTTCCCCCTTTTGTCTACTGTCCCCGCTCCTCCCCTGCCCCATTCCCAATTGCCCTGAGCTTGGCTCCAGCTCTGAGCCTCAGCCCCCGGGGTGACTGCTCTGCTGCCCCCAGCACTCTTCCAGTGGGCTCCACGCCTTGGGGTTGGGCCCAGACTGCCTGTAGGGGCCTCATCTGACCTGGACGGTGGACAGGAGGCGTCTGCTGGCCACCAGCCAGAGGACTGGGGGACAGGCCGTTAGCAAGGCCAGTCTGCCTTCTCCCTAGATATCAACAGGATCTTTGTGGCTTCCTAAAGGCAATGGTCAGAGAGGGGGCCGGGGTCCCTCTGCAGGGGAAGGGTCTGGACTGCTGGCCTTTTTGGAGGCTTTTCTTTGTCCAGTGCCCCCCACCCAGGGCCTCAGGAGCTTGCCTGGGCCCTCCGTGTTCTCCTTAGGTCATGAAGCCGCAGGGGGAGCATCCAGCCACTGTCCTGCTCGTGCCAGCCTCTGGCCCTAAACCCATCAGGGATGGCTTTGTCAGCCTTGGATTGGGTGGGGCAGGAGGTGACAGAGTCCTGGGCTTTGTGCATTCAGCCAAGGGGGCCTTCTGAGCCTGTCCATCGTGATGTCAGGCTGATTGAGGAGCTTGAAGGCAGGAGATGAGTCTCCAGGAGCCCCTCCCTCAGCTCTCCGGTCTAGAGCATTGAGCATTCGGAGAGGGCAGCCAGGCTGGACATTTGCCTGGGGGCGGTGTTGGACATGGGTGTGTGTGCAGCTTCCAGGATTCCTCTTTGCATGTGTGGGGATCCTATATCTGGTTGCATGTGTGCATCTGTCTGTTCGTGAGAGAGCGTGGGCACACAGATCCCTCTGTGCCCGAATGGGTCCCCTCAGATGCCGGGAAGGGGCGGGGCTGATGGCGGTGGCAGCATGACACGCATGATATGGGGCTTCCCGTTGTGTGTGTGTGGGGGTGCCCTCTGACCCCTCCCCTGGCCTCCTGCGTTCATGCCTTAGGAATGCTGAGGCCCTGGGGACAACAGAGACTCCATTGTCCACCCCAGGCTTCCTGTGCCCCTGCTGCTCTTTAGCCCTTTGGGAGTGGGGAGCCCTGAGGGGGCTGGAGGGGCCTGGCAGTCTCTGAGCCATTTTTAGGCACCTCCTGCCCGTCCCCCACCCCGTTCTGTGGGCCAGGTGTCCCAGGACTGGCAGATCTGAGCAGACAGCTGGGGCTTCTTGCCTCTCCTCTTTGCCTGGCACCTTCCCTGGACTGCCTGCCGGCTCTTCCCTCGAGTTCTAGACGCAGGCCCTGCCAGCCCATAGCAATGCGATGTACGTTGTGCCCTCTAGCCTGGCCCCCAAAGCCCCTTCTAGTGCCAGGTTCATTTCTTAGGTGTGTGTATGGGAGTGTATTCTGGTCTTGTTCTTAGCCCATTTTCCAGAGCTGAAGGGAGGGCTTAGAGGGGGTAAAGAGGGGCAGCTTTTAGGCCGTGGGCATCAGTTTCCCCAACTGTGCATGGGAAACTTGGCTACAGCACTGGCATTCTAGGGGTCTGGGAGGCTGGAGTCTTGGCCCCTGCTCCACTGGGCCTCAGTTTCCCCTTCTGCACGGCTGTCCCCAAGCCTAATAGGGAAAGGAATTTGCCTTCTCTTGGATGGCGTCCTTGGATGGGGCATCATGTAAAGCCCAAGGCCTAGGGATGGGATGGTTTCTGCTGTGTGCTGAGGAGTGATATGGGTCACATCCTACTTCCACGTGGCCTGCTCCCAAGATTTCCCTCCCTGCCCCCCACATTTGCCTGCCATCTGCCTAGCAAATAAGCCCTTCCCTAGGGGGCAGGAGGGCTTGGAGGCCATCCTTGTCCAGGGCCCTGGCCCCCTGGGAAAGCAAGCAGGTACACATGTTGGGATGCTGGGTGCCTGAAAGGTGAGCTGACTCCCCCTCCCCCCCGCCCCGCCGTAGTGTTTGGTGGCTTTGGGAACCTCCGCCCTATCTAGAAGCTAACCCCCCAGTGAGTGTCCGTCCATGCTGGCTCTGTGACCTTGGATACTGCTCTGGCTCTCTGAGCCTCGGTTTCCTCATCTGTAAAATTGGGATCATGATAGCACCTCCTTCCCCAGGGCGATTTTAAGGATTAATTGAGTGACGTAAGTAAAAGTGCTTAGAGGAGTCCCTGGCGTGTGGTAAGTGGTATCCATGAATTTATTTAATAAAATGGGGCACCTGGCTGAGACACACACGTGAGGGGGTGGAGAAAAACTGTCCTGGCCGCAGATGGTGAGCTCTTCCCCTCCGCTCCCCAGTGGAGACTGTCTCTCCTCCCTGCTCTCCCACGAAGGGTTAACCTCTGTCCCACCCTTTCCTCATCCTTTAAGGAGAATGGTCCATTACAGGTGAGCTGTTGCCTTGGAGACTGCAGCCTTGAGGGGGCTGAGGGCTCACTCTGGGGAGCGCCTTAGGGAGGGGCGAGGTGGGGGGGACCACAGAGGACAAGGTGGCAATCCTTTAAGGCTTTCAGGCCCCCAGGTACCTGTGGGGCTCCCACCCAGCAGCCTCCTTTATGTATTATCTAAATAACCCATTAGGCTGCGGCAGGCTTTCCTCCCGGCTGCCAGTGGAGGGAGTTGGGCTCCATCTCCATGGAAACCCGCCAGCCACAGCCTGGGCGGGGAGGGTGAGGAGGAGCCTTAAAGGAACACAGTGCGTGGGGTGCAGGTGACACCCACGGCCTCCTGTACACGCTGACAGGCTCAAAGACCCCCACAAGCCCTGCTGGAGAGACAGCCCAGGCATGGGTGCCCGCACGTAGCCATTCCCCAGGTCTATGAGTACGCGGACCCAGCACCCACACTCGGACCATCTCACACACCTGGGGCGCTGATCCCCCAGCCCTGCCCCTGCTCGGGCCTGTGAGGCCCTGGGATACTGCCATTCTCAACAGACCTTGAGCTGGAGGGCCCTCTCGCTACTTGTCCCTTGAGCAAGTGCATTTTTATCAGATGGGAGAGGCAGAGAGGACTCTACACAGGACCTGGGAATTCACGCTGGGCACCCCTGAAGGTTCATGATGTGTGTGTGTGTGTGTGTGTGTGTGTTCAGGGAGGAAAGCAGCGACCCCAGGTCTCAACCTCGTTCCATGACCTTCCAAGTCCTCTTCCCCTCAGTCAGAGGACAGGAGGCCAGAGGAGAGGACTCCCCAGGGGACCCAGGGACTAAGAGGCACAATCTAGCTAGGGTGCGGCAAAGGGCGGAGCCCCTCTGGAGTCCTGAGCCTCTCTCTGCAGGCTCCAGTGGACCAGTCTACCTCCATGCTTGCCACACCCTTTCTTCCTGTCTGTGCAGTGGGGGGGGGGGGGGGGGGGATGGGTTCCCAGCTGGACCCACTCAGGAGCAGCCTGCCTTTGTTGTGCATTCCCCAGCGCAAAGTGCAGGCGTGCACACGGACACCCACTAGTGTGCCTGTGCATGTGTGGGCACCTTCCCCTAGCCAGGCGGCCGCTCACTCTGCACTAGCAGAAATCTTGGAAGGACTCCACTGGGATCCTCTGAGTGCTTCTCCCTCCCGGCTGTGGGGGTCCCCACCTCCTCTGGGAGGGCCAGCCAGCAGTGGCTCATTCATCATGTCTTACAACTGTCTCCTAGCCCCATTGCCACAAGTGGCCGAGGACCTGCGGGACCTGCTGCTTGGTCTATTATCGTGGGCTTTGTCTCTGTGGTCCTGGCTCAACAGCTTCTCAGCCGTTTGTCTCTCTGCCCTGCCTATCAGTCTAGCCTGACCTCCAAGCCCAGGAAGCCCCCCTCCTCAGGCCCATCTCCCTCCTTCCCAGTCCCTTGCCTGGCACACCCCCCCAAGGGACAGCGATGCCCAAGAAGGCACAACTAGGCCTGTGCCCATGTGCACACACACACCACTCACTCTTCTTGCTCTTTGGACCATTTCCCATCACGGCTTTCTGCAGCCATCTCTCACTCCTTGTACTCCTTTTCTCCCTCCCTTTCCCCAGTGCCAGTCTCTGTTGCTGGATTTCTCTCTTGGTTACTGTAGTGGTGGCCCAGCATCCTTTGTCTCCCATTCCCTGTCCTCCCTCCCCCAGCCCCATTTCTCAGCCTCTCCTGCTCCCTCCTGCCTCTTTCTCACCCTGTCTGTCACCCTTCAGTCTGCCCCAGCCCATCCCCACCCCTCGCAGACATGGCCTTGGCTCCATCTGCACACCAGCTTGTGGAACACTCTCTTTGCCTCCCTGCCCCTGGAGGTGCTGATGGGGGCTGGGGGGCCCTGCTGAGCTGACAACCTGAGCTGCTTGCTCCGTAATTGCCTGAGGAATGAGGAGAGATCAGAGACCCAGCAGCAGTGGGAGTGGAGGAGGCAGAGCCCCCTCCCAGCTGTCAGGGGGCCTCAACCTTCTGGCTCCTGCCTGTCTGAGTGCCTGGGAAAGTGGCAGGCTGGGTGGCAAATACCAGGAGACTGTGGGGCATTGGGATGGGGCAGAGAATGGGGACCAGGGGCTTGGAAGTATTGTATTGACCCTGCATATACACCCGGGGTATATGTGCTGAGCCCCATTCTGGGAGCCTAGATTCTGAGGACAAAGAGGAGCTGCCATGACAGTGATCATCATTCCAGCAAAGGGAGCACTCAGGCCTCCTCCATGCAGGAAGGCCCTTCTTTGAGCTTGCCCTCACTGGTTTCTCTCCCCTCCCCCTCTGAAGTCTAGAGTGTTCAGAGCTCCCAAGGTTGTTGTTTGATCGCCTGCCCTCTGATCTGAGTCTCCTACTGTTTCCTACAGGCCTTGAAGTGGAGGCCAAGCATGCCTGGGGGCCACCCTGCTTGTACTGGCTTGGTGAGGGAAGGTGGGGGCAGAGCTGTTGCTCTTCCCCTCTGGGCCCCAGCTTAGTTCTTACAAGTTGGGAATTGGCCATGTGTTCACCACTTTCAGCCCTCCAAGTCATTCTCTTGACCTTCAGCCCATCCATGTTGACCTATCCTGGTGCTTCTCCACCTCCCCCGTCCAGCTCTGGATGTGGGAGTCTGAGACCTCCGAGCTGACTGCTCTTCACCACCATCCATTTGCCCTACCTAGTCCCCAGGCAGTCTGTTGCATTCACCACTCTTCTCGGGTCACCTTACCCAAAACCAATTTATGGCTCCTGGTTGCTTCCTGACAGAGTCTAGATGCCTTAACATGGCATCCTAGGCCTCCCTACCCACCCCTTCAGCGTTCTGGATGAAGCTTGGTCCCCCTTCGTTGAAGTGTTGGCTGGGCACAATGAAGATGTCCAGTATGGTCTTGGGGAGGGCATCCAGACCCCAGCACCCAGCCTGCTCCAGCCTCAAGCTCTCTGTCAACCAGCAACCTATTTTTACCCCTCCTGCACTTTCTCCACTTGCCTCTTTCTCACACCCGTTCCTGTTTGGAGTCAAAGTCAGCTGTCTTCTTGGGAGTGTGTTTCCTCTTCTGTCATTGGCAGAGAAACTCCCCTTGCTTGGAGTCTCCCCTTGCCTCCAGTCTTCAGGGCTTCTTGCATGCAAGTGGAACATGGGTATGGCTGCTCTCACTTGGGCTTGGGTGGACACATCTAGCAATTGAGCCTGGAAGACTCAGAAAAAGACCTGGGCCTGCCAGACATTTGAGAGGTGACTGTCCCAGAGCTCCCGCTGATCCCTTCCCTGACCCTGGCTTGCAGCATCTGGAAGGGGAGAGGCCACGGTGACTTCTATTGCCCCCCCCCCCCCAGGGGCCTGAGGGACAGAGGAGAGGTGCTTTCCTACTTCCTTTTCTCCTGCCACTTCTTGAGGTTAGGCTTCCTTCGCCCTTCTTCCATTTCCTCAAACTGTTCTATGAAATACCACTTTCCTGGGCCCCTTTCTTCCCTCCCCTGTCCCCACTTCCCAAAATCCCACTGCCCCCCACCAGCTTTTTAGACCTGAACAGCACCCAGAGATTAGTTGGCTCTGAAACCCACAACAGTGAGACTGACAAGAGTTCTCTTTCTACATACATGCGTGCCCCTGCTTGTGTGCACACACAGAGATAGCAGATGTGAGGATTGATCCCCCACAGATACACACGAGAAGACACACCTTCTCCTGTGTGCACACACAGCTATCTAGACCCATGCATTGATTCTCCCAGACACATACCCACAGATGTGTTCCTGCAGGCCCACACACAGCCACAGAAATACTACTATGCATATTTGGCTCCGTGCCCACCCACATCCACACTCACGCACAGGGTGGCCTGTGGCATGCCCAGGGGAGCTGATTGGGGCAACAAGTTGATGCTAGAGAGGCAGCTGGTGCAGAAGGCACAGACAGAGGAGAAAGGGAATGAAAGGCAACCTGGAGGCCTAGCCGGTGCTAAGACTCTTCTAGGTTTCTCCCTCTAAGGTGCGGGGGAGGGAGGGATGGGGGAGCCGGCCAGCTGGGGGCGGGGCGGGGGGCGGGGCCAGGAGCCCGGGCTCGCCCAGATGTTAGTCACTAAAGTCGTCCGTTCTCTCCTCTCTCCTCCCCCACCTTTCCTTTCCCTCCTTCCCTCTCCCAGTGCCCCCACCCCCGGCTCCCGCCCCAAGCCGCCCACCAGCCCCCTTCCCTCCGGCCGGAGCCTGAGCCGAGCTCGGCCGGCTGTGCCGTGCCGAGCTGCCGGCGCCGCCGGGAAGATGGCCGTGTCGCTGCGGTACTTGTGGCCTCTCCTTCTGTGCAGCCCCTGCCTGCTCATCCAGATCCCCGACGAATGTGAGTAGCTGGAGGGAGCCTTGACGCCTCCCTTCGCCGCCGCGCTGGGCTCCTCTTTATCTTCTGCCTCCTCACCTTCTGCCGGCTCTGGACCCTCACTCCTACTTTCCTGGGCACAGAGTGGGCGGGAGGTACCCAGGACCTCTGGAGAGGACAGGGTGGAAGACGCGGGGTGTGTCAGCACCATGGATAGGGAACAGGCGCGGGCGGGGCGGGCGGTTTCAGGACCACGGACAGCGGGCTTGGCTCTGGCCGGCCCCCCTCTGCGCGCTCTCCCTTGGCCCGCACACCCCTCCCCCCCCGCCCCCGCCGCCAGGATTGTGGCGGGCAGGAGAAGTGGACGGGCCCCAGTTATGGGCTAGCTTGTGCACTGGATTCAAGTTTTGCCTTCCTTCTGACGAGTAATTCCATCTCGGGCTTTTGGTAGCCCTGTCTGTGAAGTGAGACAGGACAAGACACCTTACAAAGGCCCAGCAGCTTTCTGGATCCTTATGATTGCGTGGGGCTGAGGGGTGGGACTGCTGGAACCTTTCGTTTGTGGAGGGTCATGGGTAGGTGTGTGGGTGTTGGGGAGTATGGCTGGAGGTTTGAGACAAAACATGAGAATTTGCACATGCTTGTGAGTTGCACAGACTGTATATTTTGTGTGTATGGAAGTATGTGGTTGTGATTGACAAAGTGTGGATATTCTTGAGTGTGATTTTGATTTCCTATATGTGTAAGTTTGTGAGTCACTATAACTGTTACTTATTGGTCAGGTTTGGAAGGTCTGCAGGTATTTGACTGTTAGCATTTGAGTATAGTGGGTCGTGTATGCATGTGAGTTGGGGCCACATGTGAGTACCCATTTGCGTGTGGGGTGTGTGTTACCATGATGATGTTTATCTTGAGCCTGCTCCTTCCTTGGTAGTTCCAATCCTTTCTCCTTTCACCTTGCCACCTTTGTCTCTGAGCCTGGACCTGGAGGAGGCCAGTGTCACTGAAAGATGAGCTGGGGGCTGGCAGTGGGGAAGGCTGTCTATGCCAGGAATGGGACAGGGGTGGAGGGAGGTGCGCTTGGAAGGTACCTGGCATTGGGGGAAGGCAGCTGAGGGTCTGGAGAAGGTGGAGAGGGACCGACAGGACAAAGGGTGGGGATGACCCCTTAGATATGCACATGGAGGCCCATGCAGTCACACCTGTGCGGACCCCGGTTACAGATGCACATACAGAAGGGCAGAGACCCCAAGAGGACACGTAAGAGGCGCACGCGCGCACGTGCACGCACACACACACCACACACAAGCAAGGGGTTTAGACACAAAGGAGCAGTCATCCACACAGATGGAGGCAGGTGTACAATACTGAACGCAGGCACGCACACCCATAGCCTTCAGATGTTCTCTGGCAAGACACACCCATATACAAACACATTGCCGGGCAGACATGTTTCAGGCAGTTCACCCAGGAGCATTCACATGTCTGCCTGGATTCACGCTTTTGCACACTGACATACACGTACTTGTCCTCCTTCCCCTCCGTCTCCTCTTGGTTGCTTTTCAGGCCTTACCCTGGGCACCAGCCTGGCCTGCCCTGCTACCACACGGGCTGGGCCATCTGGCCGGGTGTGTCCGTGTGTGGAGGGGCAGGGAGAATTTGGAGAAAGGGAGGAGTGAGGAGAGAGAAGTGGGCTGCCCTGGGCACCGGCCAGCACTTGTTATTGACCCCAATACAATATGCTGAGTGGCCTGGTGCTTCCCCGTTGGAACGTATCCTACAGCTAGAACCGGCTCCCTCCCTGCCGCTCCAGGCCCCTTTGTCTCTATTCCCGCTTCCTCCACCCAGTCGATTTTCCCCATCCTGTTCCCCATCCCAGTCACCGTCTCTTGCTCTTGGGCTGCCTGCACTGGCCCCTCCCCAGCTCAGGGCTCCCTCTGCAGTGTCCCCAGGAAGCCTCATCCTCTCTCTTGTGGGCCCTTAACGGAGGTCTAATGCAGAGACAAAGCTTTCAGAGCGCACTACTGCCCTCCCTGTCCTGCCTCCCTGCCTCCTCTCCCGCCTCACAGCCACCCAGGCCAGTGCCGGGCTGAGTCTTGCGCGGGGAGGCAGTAGCTCTGGCCTCCGCCCCAGGGAACTTGGTGGCAGGCGGGGAGGAAGGAAGGGGAGAAAGAGAGGGTTGGCGTTAGCCCTGCAGGCGATGGAAACTCGGATGCAGCCAGGCCTTTGGGAGGGTTTCACGGGGGGAGGGGCGGCTGGGCTCTGAAGGCTGGGCCTGGTAATTGAAAACACTGAGCTGTGCTAATTGGATTAGGAGGGAAGTGGGCTGGAGCAGGGGAGGGTGCCCTGGATGCTGAGCTGCCTGCCTCCCCACCTTCGGAGGCACCCTGGGTGGAACGGCGGTCAGTTATGCAGACCCTGCGGGGGGTGGGGGGGGTGGGGGGTTGCAAGGGTCTGTCCAAAGGGCACTCCTTGTAAAAGGCACAGATTTCTCCCTTTTTCCCTGTCTGCCGAGAGCCCCACAGCCTGGCCCCCTGTGGGCGTGACCCCACTCCTGACACCAGTGATCGGGGCACTGTCCTGTCCTCTGGGTCTTGACCTGCCACAACTCCAGCCTGTCATGTAACCCCCGTGTCACACCACCCGTGGCCCGGTTCCCTCCCTCCCCTTCCCCAGGGGGTCTGCTGGGGCTTATTGGGCCCCTGCCATTGGGCTCCCTGCTGGGGCTTAGTGTCAGCGTTTCTCTCCGCTCTCTCCCTTGCTGCCTGGATTTCTTAGATGAAGGATACCGTGGTAAGTTGGGGGAGGGTGTTTCCCAGAAGGCCAGGGAGAGAGGGAAAGAGGGGTGCCAGCCAGTCCCCCTCCAGCATACGCTCCACCTACTCAGCTCTCCCCGGGAGCCCGGTGCCCTATGTGCGCTGCCCGCTTCTCTGGCTCTCTCACCTGTGGGCCGTCTTTGTTCCATCTCTGCCCTCGCCTCTGCCCTGGCCTGTGTTTCCTCGCTCACTCTCCTGCTTCCTGCCGCTGCTCTGTCCTCTCTGCTCCCCTCTCTCCCCGGGACTTCCTGGTTACTGTCTCTGGCTTCATCTCTCTCTTAGATGTCTGTCTTTGTACTTTTTGTTGCTGTTCTCTCTGTTCTCTCTACCTTTGTACCGTGTTCCCTTCTCTCCCTCTTTTCATGACCCACAAGCCTATGGCTCTCTAGCTCCTTCTTCCTTCCCCCCACCCCCGTAGCCTTGGGGCTCTAAGGGTTTCAAACCCTGCTTCCCTCACAATGGAACAGGGGTGGAAGCTCCGAAGCCAGCCAGACACCATCCTTACCACGTCTCTGTCTATCCTGTCCCCAGTGATGGAACCACCTGTCATCACGGAACAGTCTCCACGGCGCCTGGTCGTCTTCCCCACAGATGACGTCAGCCTCAAGTGTGAGGCCAGCGGCAAACCTGAAGTGCAGTGAGTGACCTTCACCTTCTAAGCCCTCCTGCTGGCTGCTGACCTCGGCTTCTAGTCCTCGTGCCTCCCAGGGCCACCCGACTTCTGTGCCCAGATGCCCCACATCTCTCTCACCACCCTTGGTCCTTGCCCTGCCCAGTCCATCCCCGGCGCCCTCACAGCCTGGCCTCTGGCCTGTTCCAGCCCCTGTCCTGGGTTCCAGGGCCTCAGGCCTCTGAGCCCTTTTCTGCCCACAGGTTCCGCTGGACTCGGGATGGCGTCCACTTCAAACCCAAGGAGGAACTGGGTGTGACCGTGCACCAGGCACCGCATTCGGGCTCCTTCACCATCACGGGCAACAACAGCAACTTTGCCCAGAGGTTCCAGGGCACCTACCGCTGCTTTGCCAGCAATAAGCTGGGCACGGCCATGTCCCATGAGATCCAGCTCATGGCTGAGGGTGCGAGGCGCCGCAGGGGCCTGGGAGGGCCTGGGGCACATGAGAGGGTCCCCGAACAGGTCTCAGGGAGCTGGTGTGGGAGTCCGGTCTGGAAGCCGTGCACCCTCAGCTGGCGGCTTAGTGTGTGGAAGAGACTGGGGGCCCTGCCAGCCACAGCCACCTTCCTCCTTCCGTGCTTTGTCTCTTTCTCCGCTTTCTGGTCACCCCTGACTCCCCTTCCCTTGCTTCTTCCCCTGGGCTTTGTCTCGTCTTGTCCTCCGGGGCCCGCCGCATGGCTCCTGCGCGCGGGCTCAGGCTTGTTGAGCTGCCCTGTTCCTCCCTCTGGTCTGCTCTGTCTCTGCCTGAGTCACTGCTTGGGCTTGGCCTTCTGTCCCCTCTTCTCCTCTGCATCTCTGCAGTCCCATCTTGTTCTCCATGGCTCTCGGGTCATCTCATGCCACCTCCCCCATCACTCTGTGGCCTCTTTCCTCCGCTTTCCCTCCTCCCTGCTGCGTCCGTGTCCACCTCCCCCCTGGCCCTCCATCTCCCTCCTCGACGCCGCCACTCTCCAGCTCTGTCTTTATCTGTGCTGTCCTCTCCCTGGGGTTTTCCTTCTGCATCCCATCCTCCCTGAGCTTTCTGCCTCCGGAGCATGCTCCTCTCTCCTCTCCACCCCTCTGGTTACCTTGGGAACTGTTGCCATGGTTTCTGTGTCAGGATGATGGAAGGGTCTGTGACTCCCACATCCTTCCACAGCTCCCCTCCCCCATCCCTACACCACAGCCTCCCCCACCACCCCCGCCCAGGTTAACCCTTCACAGCCATCGGGTCTCCTGCCCAGCCTCTCCTCAGCCTTGAGCCCAGAAAGGCCCCGGAGTCCCTGCCTCCTGATAACATCAACTCCCTCTCCACGTGGCCCTCCCATGCCCTTGGCTGTCCCTCCTCCATTCCCCGGAGAGGTGGGACCCCTAGAGCCAGCCTCTCTGTCCCTTCTAGGTGCCCCCAAGTGGCCGAAAGAGACAGTGAGACCTGTAGAGGCAGAGGAAGGGGAGTCAGTGGTCCTGCCTTGCCACCCCCCGCCCAGTGCCGAGCCACTCCGGATCTACTGGATGAATAGCAGTGGGTGCCCGCGAGGGGGGGGGGGGCTGCCGACTGGGTAGAAGGTGGCACTGGGTACATCTTCCCGGATGGGGGCCTGACCTTTGCCTCCGTGCCCCCCACCCACCCCCGCAGAGATCTTGCACATCAAGCAGGATGAGCGGGTGACAATGGGCCAGAACGGCAATCTCTACTTTGCCAACGTCCTCACCTCGGACAACCACTCCGACTACATCTGCCACGCCCACTTCCCTGGCACGCGGACCATCATCCAAAAGGAGCCCATTGACCTCCGGGTCAAGGCCAGTGAGTCCCAAAGACCCGGATACCCGCCCCACCCCCTCACCCTCAGGCACGGCCCATCCCAGAGATCGGATGACTTCAGTCTTCCTCCTGCACAGCTCGGCCCCCACTTCCACCCGGCCCAGACCCCTTCCCTGGTAACTTCGTGGGTGGAGCGAGGAGCGGGCCATGCCACCCACTTCCTTTCTCCTCCCAGCCAACAGCATGATTGACAGGAAGCCACGCCTACTCTTCCCCAGCAACTCCAGCAGCCATGTGGTGGCCTTGCAGGGGCAGCCATTGGTCCTGGAGTGCATCGCTGAGGGCTTGTGAGTCTGGGCGCCTGGGTGACAGTGGGCGGATCAGTGGGGCCTCTGTTGTGGGACCGTGCTGAGCAGCCTTGTGCTCTCTCCCATGTGCTCTCCCTTCCTCCCCCCGGGCAGCCCCACACCCACCATCAAGTGGCTGCGCCCAAGTGGGCCCATGCCAGCTGACCGAGTCACCTACCAGAACCACAACAAGACCCTGCAGCTGCTGGACGTGGTGGAGGAGGACGACGGCGAGTACCGCTGCCTGGCCGAGAACGCACTGGGCAGCGACCGGCACACCTACTACGTCACTGTGGAGGGTAGGACGCCTCCAGTGGGCGGCCTAGGCTCCCAGGAATCGCCTCCGGGGACCGCAGTCTGCAATGCCCGTGGTGGTGGCAGGGGGCGGGGTGTGGGCCTGGCGCCGGCCCTGGGCTCAGGGCTCTCTCCTCCCCCTCGCAGCTGCCCCCTACTGGCTACACAAGCCCCAGAGCCATTTGTATGGGCCAGGGGAGACTGCCCGCCTGGACTGCCAAGTGCAGGGGAGGCCCCAACCAGAGGTCACCTGGAGAATCAACGGCATTCCTGTGGACGGTGAGTGGGGCCTCAGGCAGGGACAGGGAGCATGGGGGAACCCTGGGGAGGGAGGGCAGGGTGAGTGGGGCCTCAGCGTGCCTCACTGCTCTGCCCTGGGCACCCCCCCACCGCCCGGGGCCCACCTGCTGCTCATGCAGAACTGGCCACGGACCAGAAGTACCGGATCCAGCGTGGGGCCCTGATCCTGAGCAACGTGCAGCCCAGCGACACGATGGTGACGCAGTGTGAGGCCCGCAACCGGCATGGGCTCCTGCTGGCCAATGCCTACATCTATGTCGTTCGTGAGTAACCCATCTGTCTGTCCCCGAAACCCACCAGGCGAGGCCCCCGGACTGACTCAGCCAACAGCTGCTTCGCCTACCATGGCTGCCTTTCTCCTCCCCGGGGTCCTTCACCCCATCTCTCACCCTCCTTCATCAACAGCGTGCGGTGAGGGTGGGGGGTGGTGGTGTGGAGGAAGGGCGGGGGCTTGCCACCATTTATAGGTCACAGAGGGGTTTCAGAGAGTGCTCTGGCCCACCATGTGTCACTGAGCGAAGCCTCACCCTGGCCAGGATGTGCCTGAGGCCAGCCTGGTGGCTCCTCTCCCGGAGCCTCGGGGAAGACAGGGACGGGCCAGGAAGGCTTTCAGGAAGAGGTGGGCTGTCAGTGGAGCCTCAAGTGATTGGTCAAACTTAGGTGCTTGGGATGGGAGGGATATCTGAGGCATGTTGGAAGGCGGAGGCTCAGCCTGGGTGCGGGGAAGCAAGATGGGCAGGGCTCTTGGGGACCTGAGAATGCCCCTGAGCCCTCCTGGGAGAGGCCGTCCTGCTGAGCCCCGCACCTGCCCTGACGGCTCCTGGACCCTCGCCCTGCCCTGAGCCCTGCCCTGTCCTCTGTAACTACTTCTCCCCCAGAGCTTCCGGCCAAGATCCTGACCTCAGACAACGAGACCTACATGGCGGTCGAGGGCAGCACTGCCTATCTTCTGTGCAAGGCCTTTGGAGCCCCCGTGCCCAGCGTCCAGTGGTGAGTGACCCCTCCCCAAAGGGGGCACCTCTAAGCCATCTTCTGGGCCAGGGAGCCGGGGAGGGCAGGGCGCCGGGTGGGGTCTGAGCCGGGCCTGCCCTGCTCACTCTAGGCTAGACAAGGAAGGGAAGACCGTGCTGCAAGATGAGCGCTTCTTCCCCTACACCAACGGGACCCTGGGCATCCGGGACCTCCAGGCCAATGACACTGGCCACTACTTCTGCCAGGCTGCCAATGACCAGAACAATGTGACCATTGTGGCTAACCTGCAAGTCAAAGGTCAGGTGATAGCCCCCCCCAGCTTCACTGATGTGATCAGCAACACCTCCGGGAGGGAGGGTTACGGTCTCTGGAGGACACCGGAGTGACCCTCCCTTTCCTTCATTGTCCTCAGATGCCACTCGGATCACACAGGGGCCGCAGAGTGCAATCGAGAAGAAAGGCTCAAAAGTGACTTTCACGTGCCAGGCCTCCTTTGACCCGTCCTTGCAGCACAGCATCACCTGGCGAGGGGAGGGTCGACACCTCCAGGAGTTTGGAGACAGTGACAAGTGCGGGCCCGGCCCCAACCTGGGCCTGGTGGGAGGGGGCAGACTGGGGAACGGAGGATGTCCGGACCTCCTGGCCTCATCCATGGGGGAGCACTCCTGCTTTCAGCAGGGAGGTTCTGGAAGAAAGGGAGGGAGGGGAGCGGAACAAAAGGACAAGCTTGCCCCCCCCCCCCCCGCCAGGTACTTCATAGAGGACGGGCGCCTGGTCATCCACGGTCTGGACTACAGTGACCAGGGCAACTACAGCTGCGTGGCTGGCACCGAGCTGGACATGGTGGAGAGCAGGGCAGAGCTCCTGGTGGTGGGTGAGTCCTGGGATGGTACCGGGCTCATGGCCTAGAGGCGGGGGGGTGCACAGAAGCCCGCGGTCACACTGCAGGGCTCTCCCGAGCTGCGGAGTGCGAATCCACCCTCCGTGACCCTCAGGGAGCCCCGGGCCGGTGCCTCAGCTGGAGCTGTCTGATCGTCACCTGCTGAAGCAGAGCCACGTGCGCCTGTCTTGGAGACCCGCCGAGGACCATAACGCCCCCATCGAGAGTAAGAGGCCCGAGCGCGGTGCCTCCCCACCTCCCTCCTGCCACCCCGGTAGCCTTCCCTCCTCCCGGGACTGTGGCGCCATGGCTGCCCCCCTCCCGGGGGCTTGCACCTGTGTTTGGGGCTCACAGTTCCTCATGGGACTCTGAAGTTGCCTGTTGCCTTGGGCACTGCCTCTCCCCCTCAGGGAGAGCCGGACTTGTACCCCCATTTACCCCTCCCCCATATACCACACGCTTAATTGCCCGTTCACCTCTTGGCAGAGTATGACATCGAATTTGAGGACAAGGAGATGGCGCCTCAGGAATGGTATAGTCTGGGCAAGGTGCCCGGGAACCAGACCTCCACCACCCTCAAGCTGTCACCCTATGTGCACTACACCTTTAGAGTTACTGCCATCAACAAGTACGGCCCTGGAGAGCCCAGCCCAGCCTCCGAGACTGTGGTCACACCTGAGGCAGGTGAGCCACCTGGGGTCAAGGGGAAGAATGACCTGCCCGAGCCCCTCTGCTTCTAGGTTTCCAGTGGGAGTTGGGAGGCAGGGTTCCCTCAGAGCTGCTGGCTCCTGGCCTCCAGGGCCAAAAAGGGCCCTTCCTTCTTTGGGCCTTGACCTTCACAGCCTCGGCAGGAGCCCACAGCTTTGATGTGTTAACATTACTTTCCAGCCCCAGAGAAGAACCCTGTGGATGTGAAGGGGGAAGGGAACGAGACCAGCAACATGGTCATCACTTGGAAGGTGAGGGGCCCCGGGCTGAGCATGCCCCAGGACATCAGGCCAGGATCCAGGTGTTGGCTGCTCCCCCTGGCTGTGCGAAGGACCAGAGGATGATAGGACATGAGGCTGGGCTCGGGAGTGGGTCAAAGGAGGGGGGTGCTCTTGGCCGACCAGCTCCTCTTCTGCTCACCCCCCTCTAGCCCCTTAGGTGGATGGACTGGAATGCCCCCCAGGTTCAGTACCGTGTCCAGTGGCGCCCTCAGGGGACGCGGGGTGCCTGGCAGGAACAGATCGTGAGCGACCCGTTCCTGGTTGTGTCCAACACCTCCACCTTTGTGCCTTATGAGATCAAAGTCCAGGCCGTCAACAGCCAGGGCAAGGGCCCTGAGCCCCAGATTACCATTGGATACTCGGGGGAAGACTGTGAGTATCCGGCTGGCCCCGCCCACAGGGGGTGGAGTCCGCATGCCCGTGCGAGGCCCCCACCCCTCCCTCCATGCTGGGGCTCTCAGTAGAACATTTCCTAGGAGTAAGGACATTTTCTTCCATAACCAAAGTGCCCTCATGAAAGTACAGAAGTTTATCATTGATACACTATATTTTTCTAGTTGGCAGCTGATATTCCAATTCTATCAGTCTTTTCCCCCAGTCCAGGATCCAGTCCAGGATCCCCCATGAAGTCTAGTTGTCCTGCGCCTTTCCTTTCCTTGCATCTGAAACATTACCAGATATTAATTTTGATCACCTGGTCCAGATCCTTTGTCCCTTGCAAATAATAAACGGTCTGCAAGGAGAGACCCTGACACAATGCACACGCCTTGTTCATCAAACTGCCTGCCCCCCATAGAGCATTCAAATCCATCTTCTTTCTGCGGGTGGGTTCTGGCCTGGCCTCCAGGCGCCACAGGCCCTCATCCATGTCACTGGCTGTTTCCAGACCCCCAGGCAAGCCCTGAGTTGGAAGGCATCAAGATCCTTAACTCGAGTGCTGTGCTGGTCAGGTGGTGGCCTGTGGACCCAGCCCAGGTCAAGGGCCACCTCCGAGGATACAATGTAAGGAAGGGTTCAAGGCATGGGGGTGGGGGGATCCCCAGGGTGAGGTGTGAGGCCACCAGGAGTAGCAGCATCTGGGGTGGGCCTCGGCCACCTGCGAACTGCTCTCCCAGGAGTCCCTGGGGTGGGAGGAAAGGGTCCCCACTGAGGGCAGTTGGGTCTCCTGCCCCCGCCCCCCTGCAGGTGACATACTGGTGGGAGGGCAGTCAGAGGAAGCACAGCAAAAGGCATGTCCACAAAGGCCACGTGGTGGTGCCCGCCAATACCACCAGTGCCGTCCTGGGAGGCCTGCGGCCCTACAGCTCCTACCACCTGGAGGTGCAGGCCTTTAACGGCCGAGGACTGGGGCCCGCCAGCGAGATGACCTTCAGGACCCCGGAGGGAGGTGAGCCTCGTACCGCCGCGCCCCCGCCGCCCCGCTCCCGCCCGGGCGGGCCCGGCCCGGGACCTGCCGCTCTCTCTGTGCCCCACAGTGCCCGGCCACCCGGAGGCATTGCACCTGGAGTGCCAGTCGGACACCAGCCTGCTGTTGCACTGGCAGCCCCCGCTCAGCCACAACGGCGTGCTCACTGGCTACGTGCTCTCCTACCAGCCTCGTGCGTGTGCCGTGCGCCCCGCGTCCCAGCCCGGCTGGGCCGACGAGTAGAGGGGAGCTGGGGGTGGGGGGCGGAGGCAGAGCCCGAAGCCACAGCCAACTCCCTGCGTCTCCTCGCAGTGGATGACGGGGACAAAGAGCAGCTGTCCTTTGACCTTCCGGACCCTGAGCTGCGGACGCACAACCTGACCAACCTCAGCCCTCATCTGCGGTACCGCTTCCAGCTGCAGGCCACCACGAAGGAGGGCCCCGGAGAGGCCATTGTGCGGGAGGGAGGCACCATGGCCTTATCCGGTGAGCTGGAGGGGCTGAGGAGGCCCCGGCACACAGCCAGGCCCACGAGGGCCAGCCTTGGGCCGCCTCGAGGACCCACAACCTCCTCTTGCTCCCCAGGGACCCCGGAGTTCGGCAACATCTCGGCCATGGCCGGCGAGAATTACAGCGTGGTCTCCTGGGTCCCCAAGGAGGGCCAGTGCAACTTTGGGTTCCAGATCTGGTTCAAAGCCCTGGGGGGTGAGCACAAAAGGGCCCCCCCCCCGGGGTGGTGGCATGGGACCGGGCCGCTGCATGGCACTCCCGCTGAGCCCTGCCGCCCTCGCCCCTGCAGACGAGAGGATGAGCCCTCATCTGCCACCGCAGTACGTCAGCTACAACCAGAGCTCGTACACGCAGTGGGACCTGCAGCCCGACACCGACTATGAGATCCACCTGCTCAAGGAGAGGGTGCTCCTCAAGATGGCCGTGAAGACCAACGGCACGGGTGAGGCTTCCGTCTGTCCCAGCTCCAGGCCCCATGTCATGGCTCCAGTGTCCTCCTCCTGGAATCTGAGTGCTGCTTGGCCCGTGATGCAGAAGCTCAGGCCCCTGAAATGGCCCCTTTCAGTATCTTTCTGTTTTAACTGTTTCCGGGGCAGTCATCTTTGCAGGAGGTCCTCCTCCTCCCCACCCCCTGCCCCCCGGAGGGTTCCCCCGCCAAGTGTCAGTTTCAAGTATGCTTCAGCCCCAGGTCATCACCACCACCCGCCCCCAGCCCCTGTGGTGTCTGTCCCCAGGGGCAGAGGGCTGGGAGTAGGTGTCTCGCTGGGGCCCAGGCTCAGTGTCTTCCTGACCTCCCCGCAGGCCGTGTGAGGCTCCCTCCCGCCGGCTTTGCCACTGAGGGCTGGTTCATCGGCTTCATCAGCGCCATCATTCTCTTGCTCCTCATCTTGCTCATCCTCTGCTTTATCAAGCGCAGCAAAGGCGGCAAATACTCAGGTAACCCCTGGCCTGGGGCTCAGGCGCGGGTGGTAGAGCTTCTACAAGTCGTCCTCGGTCCCTGAGCCTCTGGCAGGATGGCATGGGCATGTGGGGGCAGGCAGGGGGCCCACAGGGAGCTTCTGTGCAGACCAGCAGCAAATGGCCCTCAGGCCCACGCGGGGTGAGTGGTATACCTCGAAGGCTTCTTGGCTTCTGAGTGCTGTCGAGAGAGCACAGAGGGGAAGCCTCCCCCGTGTCTCCAACCTGGGGATGGGACCCAGCGTCCAGAGTCAGGCAGGGGTGGGAGAGAAAGCCGGGCCTTCTCTGTGTCTCCAGTGAAGGATAAGGAGGACACCCAGGTGGACTCCGAGGCCCGGCCGATGAAGGACGAGACCTTCGGCGAGTACAGGTGAGCCGGGGGTAAGAGCAGGTGTCGGCCGGCCGCCCAGCACCACCCTCGCTTTCATATCTGACCCTGTCTCTCTCTCTTCTCTGTGCTGCTGGGTGATGTCAGGTCCCTGGAGAGGTAAGATGGGGGTGGTGGGAAGATACTGTCAGAGCCTGATGGCGGGGGCCCTCCTGCGGACGGTGTGCCTGGGAGTGCCATCGGCCCCCGCTTGCCAGGGCTCTGCACTCCCCCAGCCTTCTGGCCCGGCAGACCCCTGTTTCAGGGAGAAGCCAACGTGCCCCAACTGGTCCCCGCACTGACACCCAGTTTCCGGGCTTACCTGTCACCTTCCCAGCTCCCCACCCCCACCCCCATGCCTGGCTCACCTACAGGCTGAGCGCCCACTTCCTTCCTCACGGCCCCCCGGGATCCTGGGCATGCCCAAGCCTTGCCCCGCTGGCAGTGTGCGCACCACCTGCCGTCCCGGGCACGCGGCAAGGATGAGAACTTCTTCCCCGGTGCGTTCAGAGCAAATGCGAGGCAGGTGGAACCTGGGCCCCGCCCTCCCGCCAGGCGTCCTCCCTCAGGCCAGCACCCACCTGCTCCCGCTGGGCTCCGCCGGGCAGCCTCCCACTCCCTCCTGCCCTCTGCCCCTACAGTGACAATGAGGAGAAGGCCTTTGGCAGTAGCCAGCCTTCCCTCAACGGAGACATCAAGCCCCTGGGCAGCGACGACAGCCTGGCTGACTATGGGGGCAGCGTGGACGTCCAGTTCAATGAGGACGGCTCCTTCATTGGCCAGTACAGCGGCAAGAAGGAGAAGGAGGCGGCAGGAGGCAATGACAGCTCAGGGGCCGCCTCCCCCATCAACCCTGCCGGGGCCCTAGAGTAGCGCGTTCCAGCCAGGCAAGGCCAGGCAGGGCCAAGTCCAGGGCCGGGCCACAGGGGAGTCAGAGGCCGAGACCCCCACGCCCAGCACCTGTGCTGCCCTTGGGACCGAGGCTCCGTCCACCCCCTACCAGGCCTCGGCCCCAGCCTCTGGCCCTGGGCCTGTGGGAGGCTTGAAGTTGGGGGCAGAGGAGAGGAACTCACTGCTAATCCCCTTCTGACTACCCGGTCCCCACTTTTTTGCCAAAACCCAGCTGCACCCCTTCTTGGGCACGCACTGCTCTGTTCCAGCTCGGGGGCCAATCCCCCGCACATCAGGAGCCTTCAGATGCTGCCTCGTCAGCCTTTGGGCCGTGCTTGGGCAGAGAGGAAGTAGGGGTGGCCGCTCTTCGGACAGCCGGGCTGGGACTGGGGACAGAACTCGGTGTCCCCACCACCTGCTCCAAGCAGGATGGGAGGTGGGCAAGAGTCCCCACCTGCCACTATCACACTCGTGGGCACCTGCCGCCCGCTGCGCGCCCGACCCCGCGGCCGGCTTCCAGGAGCTCTGTACACACGCTGCCTTCGCTGCCCACCAGACAACATCCAGGTGGCCGCTGTCACTGCCAGGGTGTGGGGCGGGCACACTTCCCCGCTGCCCCTGCCACCGCCTGCAGCCCAGGGCCCTCTAGCCACCCCGCCCGGTCCGAGTAGTGCCCCTCCTCAGCCTCCCCTGCCCCTCAACCTTGGGAATGTAAATACACCGTGACTTTGAAAGTTTGTGCGCTTGCCTTTCCCCATATGCCACTAGTGTGTAGGCAGATGTCTGAGTCTCTAGGTGGTTTCTAGGTTTTATAGCAATTAGCTTTGATGATCCCATCCTAGGAAAAATAAAAACAGACACACACACAAAAAAAAAAAGGAAAAAGGAAAGATTGGTTCTCCCAGCTCTGCTGTGCTCCTGCCTGGCAGCCAAGGTCTCCCTGTATGCCTTTGCTTGGTCTGTTGATGAGCCCTTTACAAAAAACAAAAGAAATATATATATATGTACATAAATATCAGAATTATGACAGGCAAATAAAAACCTGCGAATGAAGAGGAACTGTCATCATTTTACCGAGCACGACTTCCCCTGGCCGCGTCCCACACTGGAAGGTTCCAGAGCCTTGCCCTCCACTCCCGTGGGCCTTGCTGGCCTCCGAGACACCTGTGTGCTCCCACCAGAGGGGCAGGTGCGGGAGCCCCTCTTCCCTGTGTAATAGGACATAACTGACTTGGGAGCACCTGCCTGGCTGCCTGCTGCCCTGGGGTGGCCACCCTCTCAACCACTAAAACACACTTTAAAGGAATGACCACCTTAAGTGGACCCACAGGGCTGACCAGCCGGCCTTGGGGATTTCTGAGTCCGTCCGACCCCTGGCTCTCCAAGGTGAGGTCCCGTGCCTTCCCCACAGCTCACTTGTAGCCTGTGTTTCGTCTGTAACTGAGCACAAAAAGCATCAGAAGAGAATTTCTTTCCCCAAGTTCCCACCTTCCCACTGCCAGATCGGTCCCCCAGCCCTGGACCCGAACCCTTTGCCCTCCCGGCCCCTGTGGCTGAGCCACAGGCCGTTGAGGTCAGCCCCTCTGCCCAGGGAATGGCTCCCACTCCGTGACCCGCTCAGGGATTGCTCTCTTCTCTGCGTCTCTAATTTTCCTGTCGCTGTTGATCAGTCCTGTGGGCAAACTTGCTATCACAGCTTACATCACTAAGAACACCCGCCCCTCTGGCACTTGTCCCGTTTCTGTGCTCCGGTTGACAGCAAATCCCCTCAAGACTTGTCTCCGCTCATCATCCCTGCTTAATCTCCAGCTGTAGCGGTCAGCGTCTGCTTCTCAGCCCAGGATCTGCGCTTATTTTGACATAACAATAGGATTTTGCTCAGCTGAAGGTCCATTTCCCGACCTCTTTTGCACCTAGGTGGGGCCAGTGGAATGTGAGTGGATGCGTAACCTCCAGGCTGAGCCGTTCTTTCCTCCCTGGAACACAAATGCTGGGTGGCCTGGGAGGAGCCATCCTAGACCACTGAACCGAAGCTGACTATTGGGGATGGCTGAGCAGCAACACCAAAGGAGCCCGGGGTCCTGGGGCATCAGCGGCGTCAGCCCTGGGCTGCCTTCCTAGATGTTGTTCTTGTTGTTTAAGTAGGCTCCATGCCCGGCAGGGAGCCCAACTCGGGGCTTTAACTCACGACCCTGAGATCGAGACCTGAGCTGAGATCAAGAGTTGGACCCTTAACCGACGAGTCACCCAGGTGCCCCAGACTTTGGTTTTTAAGGCAGGTTTAAGGGGGCGCCTGGCTGGCTCAGTCGGTAGAGGGTGTGACTCTTGATCTTCGGGTCGTGAGTTCAAGCCCCACATTGTGTGTGGAGCCTACTTAAAACATTAAAAAAAAACTATAAAGCAAGTTTCGGTTTACCGAAAAATTGAACAGAGAGTGGAGTTCCTACATAGAGTCCGTCACTCCCCAACCTCAGTTTTCACTCCTATTAACATCTCGCATTGATGTGGGCCACCTGTGAGCACCGACGAACCAATAACAACCTGTTATTAACCGGACTCCACACCTTACACTAGGGTTCACTCTCCGTGTTGTGTGTTCTATGGATTGGGACAAACGTATAATGACATTGATTCACCTTTACAGTATCATACAGAATTATTTTGCTGCCCTGAAATCCCCGAAAAATGTCCTCACTGAGACTCAGCATGCATGAAATAAAGTGCACACCTGCATTTTTTACCCACAAACCCGCCACTCAGATCAAGCTGTAGAACATTTGCATCGCTGTGGAAAAGCCCCTTCGTGCCTCCACTCGGCTGAGAAGCTGCTCCAGAGAGCACCTCTCCGGTGACATCATCCGTGTGGCTCTCGGTGTCAGTTCCCTCCTCTTCATCGCTGAGCAGCATCCATTGTATGGATACACCACAATTTACGTATCCATTTTCTTGTTGGTAGACATTTGGGCGGTTTCCGGTCTGCCTATTATGGATAAAGTGGGTACACGCAGTCCCTCCTCAGAGGTCAACCTACTTTGCTGTCACCCGCTTTGTGATGCCAGAATGGGGACTGTGCAAACCACATGCTTGGCTGGCTGGCTGCATCTTAGGCTCTGCTGCCGAGGCTGTTAGAGGGGGGCTGGGGGAGGAGGAAGGGACGTGCCCCTTCCGTGTGTCCCCCTGGCAGTCTTCTTCTCCCATGGCACCAGCTGAACCAAATGTTCAAATTTCCCAGCACTTACGAAAACAGCTTTGGTGCATCCCACCTCTGAGACGCCATCACCAGGCAAGGAATGCCGCTCGTCCTCAGAGGTCTGAGTCCCAGCCCCCCGGGGCCCTCTTCTGACCTTAGGAGCCCCAGCACTAGCTAGGCCCTGCCCCTGTCTCTAAGTTGCTCAGTTTGAGGAATTGCAGCCCCTACCCATTTTTCCATGAGTCTGCAGGGGCTGCTGTAACAAAGGACCACAAACCAGGGGCTTAAACAACAGAAAGGTAGCGTCTCCTAGTTCTGGAGGCCAGAAGTCCAGGATCAAGGTCTCCGCAGAGTTGTGCTCCCTCCCCAGGCACTAGGGAAGGACCTGTCCTTGTTTTGGCTTCCTTGTAAGATCCAGACTGATGGAGAAACCGGTAACAGGGGTGGTGTCAGGAATCCTATCCCAAAAGAGGGGCCATATGGATTGGTTTGTTTGCATCTCCAGGCTTGAAAGCACCACTGAGTTTGAGAAGCATGGAGAGGCTGGGAATCAACTGAACCTGCACAATGCAACTTTGTGCTTGATCCCCAGCACTAGCAGCCCTATGGCTACAAAAAGGAAGAGAATTTTTTTATTTATCTTATTTGTTTTTTAAAGATTTTTTAAGGGGCGCCTGGGTGGCTCAGTCGTTAACCGTCTGCCTCCGGCTCAGGTCATGGTCCCAGGGTCCTGGGATCGAGCCCCGCATCGGGCTCCCTGCTCCGCAGGAAGCCTGCTTCTCCCTCTCCCACTCCCCCTGTTTGTGTTCCCTCTCTCACTGTGTCTCTCTATGTCAAATTAATAAGTAAAATCTTACTTTTCAGAGAGACAGACAGAAGGAGAGCAAAAGCAAGGGGAGCAACAGAGGGAGGGGGGGAGAAGGGAGCCCGATGCGGGGCTTGATCCCAGGACCCTGGGATCATGACCCGAGCCGAAGGCAGACGCTTAACGGACTGAGCCACCCAGACACCCCTAAAGATTTTATTTTTAAGTAATCGCTACACCCGGGCGCCTGGTTGGCTCAGTTGGTTAAGCGACTGCCTTCGGCTCAGGTCATGATCCCAGGGTCCTGGGATCGAGTCCCACATCGGGCTCCCTGCTCTGCGGGGAGCCTGCTTCTCCCTCTCCCACTCCCCCTGCTTGTGTTCCCTCTCTCAGTATGTCTCTCTCTGTCAAATAAATAAAATCTTAAAAAAAAAAAAAAAATCTGTTAAAAAAAAAAAGTAATCGCTACACCCAACGTGGGGCTCGAACTTACAACGCAGATATCAAGAGTTGCTCGCTCTACCGACTGAGCTAGCCAGATGCCCCTTGAAAAGTAAGAGAATGTTTAGGGCTTTCATGAAAGTTCTCTGGTGCCTTGCAAGGGGGTATCCATTCTCCTCAAGACTCACCACAACCATCCCCTGTTGCCATTAAACCCATAGTTAGGGTCTACTCTCAGCAAGCTCCAGGGGAACAGGCACACACTAAGACCCAAGAGGAAATAGCTTATACACCAAAAGAATAGCAAGATTTTTGTTAGTAAGTACTGTTAGAAAGCTGGGAGAATATGTGTGGGAATGAATTCTAGAGATGTTACACCAAGGAGGATAGAATAGAACACTGAGTAAGACACAGTCTATTGAGCTGGGTGTGTTTACCAGAGATTCTGTATTTAATGTTAGCCCATGCAGCTTACTTGCTTGGTTGACTTAAACTTGAACTCAATCCTGACCTAAATTCAGTGATATCAAGATGTCAGAACAATAGAAAATTTGAACAGACCAGTTACCAGCAAGGAGACTGAATCAGTAATAAAACAAACAAACAAACAAAAAACAACAAACAAATCCCAACAAACAAAAGTTCAGGATCAGACAGATGGCTTCACAAGAAAATTCTACCAAACATTTAAAGAAGAGTTAGTGGGACACCCGGGTGGCTCAGTCGGTTAAGCGTCTGCCTTCGGCTCAGGTCATGATCCCAGGGTCCTGGGATTGAGCCCCGCATCGGGCTCCCCGCTGAGCGGGGAGCCTGCCTCTCCCTCTCCCACTTCCCCTGCTTGTGTTCTCTCTCTCACTGTGTCTCTCTCTGTCAAATAAATAAATCAAATCTTTAAAAATAATAATAATAATAAAGGATAAAAACTATATGCTCATTTCAAGAGTTGCAAAAAAAGCATTTGACAAAGTACAACATCCATTCATGATAAAAAAAAAAAAACTCAACAAAGTAGTTTTAGAGGGCACATACCTCAACATAATAAAGGTCGGGGCGCCTGGGTGGCTCAGTCGTTAAGCGTCTGCCTTCGGCTCAGGTCATGTCCCAGGGTCCTGGGATCGAGCCCCGCATCGGGCTCCCTGCTCAGCGGGAAGCCTGCTTCTCCCTCTCCCACTCCCCCTGCTTGTGTTCCCTCTCTTGCTGTGTCTCTCTCTGGCAAATAAATAAATAAAATCTTAAAAAAAAAAAAACAACATAATAAAGGTCATCTATGAAAAACCCACAGCAATCATCATCCTCAATGAGGAAACCTGAGAGCTTTCCCCTGAAGGTCAGGAACAAGACAAGGATGTCCACTCTCACCACTGTTATTCAATCTCACCACTGTTATTCAACATAGTACTGGAAGTCCGAGCCACAGCAATCAGACAATAAAAAGAAATAAAAGGCATCCTAACTGGTAAGGAAGAAGGAAAACGTTCACTATTTGCAGATGGCATGATACTACATACAGAAAACCCAAAAGATTCCACTGAAAAACTACTAGGACAGATAAAGGAAGTCAGTAAAGTCCCAGGATACAAAATTAACATGCAGAAATCTGTTGTACATCTATACACCAATTAGGAAACAGCAGAAAGAGAAATTAAGAAAACAATCCCATTTACAATTGCACCCAAAATAATAAGATACCTAGGAATAAACTTAACCATAGAGGTGAAAGACCTGTGCCCTGAAAACTATAAAACATTGATGAAATTGAAGATGACACAAAGAAATGGAGAGACATTCCATGCTCACGGATTGGAAGAACAAATATTGTTACAATGTCTATATTACCCAAAGCAATCTACACATTTAATGCAATCCCTATCAAAATACCAATAGAATTTTTCACAGAACTAGAACAAATGATCCTAAGATATGGGACCACAAAAGACCCTGAATAGCCAAAGTAATTTTGAAAAAGAAAAGCAAAGCTGGAGATATCACAAGTTATATCACAAAGCTGTAGTCATCAAGACAGTATGGTACTGGCACAAAAATAGACACATAGATCAATGGAACAGAATAGAGAGCCCAGAAATGGACCCTCAACTCTATGGTCAACTAATCTTCGACAAAGCAGGAAAGAATGTCCAATGGAAAAAAGACAGTCTCTTCAACAAATGGTGTTGGAAAAACTGATCAGCTACATGCAAAAGAGTGAAATTAGACAACTTTCTTACACCATAAAAAAAAATAAACTCAAAATGGATTAAAGACCTAAATGTGAAACCTGAAACCATAAAAATCCTAGAAGAGAGCACAGGCAGTTATTTCTCTAACACCAGCCATAGCAACATTTTTCTAGATGTCTCCTGAGGCAAGGGAAATAAAAGCAAAATTATAGGGACTACATCAAAATTAAAAGCTTCTGCACAGTGAAGGAAACAACCAACAAAACTAAAAGACAACCTACTGGACGGGAGAAGATATTTGCAAATGACATATCTAATAAAGGATTGGTATCCAAAATATATAAAGAACTTAAAAAACTCAACACCCAAAACATAAATAATCCAATTAAAAAATGGACAGAAGACATGAACAGACATTTCTCCAAAGAAGACATCCAGATGGCCAATAGACACATGAAAAGATGCTCAACTTCACTCATCATCAGGGAGATGCAAATCAAAACTACAATGAGGTATCACTTCACACATATGGCTAAAATCAAAAACATAAGAAACAACAAGTGTTGGCGAGGATGTGGAGAAAAAGGAACCCTCTTGCATTGTTGGTGGGAATGCAAACTGGTGCAGCCACTGTGGAAAACAGTATGAAGTTTCCTCAAAACATTAAAAATAAAACTACTGGGGCACCTGGGTGGCTCAGTGGTTAATAGTCTGCCTTCGGCTCAGGTCATGATCCCAGGGTCCTGGGATCGAGCCCCACATCGGGCTCCCTGCTCGGCGGGAAGCCTGCTTCTCCCTCTCCCACTCCCCCTGCCTGTGTTCCCTCTCACGCAGTGTCTCGCTCTCTGTCAAATAAATAAATAAAATCTTTTAAAAAATTAAAAATAAATAAATAAATAAATAAAACTACCCTATGGTCCAGTAATTGCACCACTGGATATTTACCCCAAAAATACAAAAACACTAATTCAAAAGGATACATGCACCCCTATGTTTATAGTAGTAGTATTTACAATAGCCAAATTATAGAAGCAACCCAGTGTCCATCAATGGATAAATGGATAAAGAAGATGTGGTATATATACACAATAGAATATTATTCAGCCATAAAAAAGAATGAAATCTTGCTATTTGCAATGACATGGATGGAGCTAGAGAGTATTATGCTAAGTGAAATAAGTCAGAGAAAGACAAATACCATATGATTTCACTCATATGTGGAATTTAAGAAACAAAACAAATGAGCAAAGGAAAAGAGAGAGAGAGAGACAAACCAAGAAACAGACTCTTAACTATAGAGGACAAAGTGATGGTTACCAGAGTGGAGGGGAATGCGGGGATGGGTGAAATAGAAGATCAGATAGTTTGCTCCATACCATCTTTTTTAAAGATTTTATTTATTTATTAGAGGGAGAGAGAGATAGAGAGATAGAGAGCATGAGCAAGGGGGAGGGGCAGAGGGAGAGTGAGACTCCCTGCTGAGCAGGGAGCCTGACATGGACATGGGGTTCGATCCCAGGACCCTGAGATCATCACCTGAGCTGAAGTTGGATGCTTAACTGACTGAGCCACCCAGGCGCCCCTTTATTCTTTTTTTTTTAAAGTTTATTTTTTTCAATAATCTCTACACCCAACGTGGCACTCGAAATCATAACCCTGAGATCAAGAGTCACATGCTCTTCTGACTGAGCCAGCCAGGTGCCCCCTGATGATACCTATTCTACCGTGTGTGAAGTGATATCTCGTGGTGATTTTGATTTACATTTGTCTGATGATGAATGATGTTGAGCATCTTTTCATGTGTCTGTTGGCCACCTGTACGTCTTCTTTAGGAAAATGTATTTTCAGGGGACACCTGGGTGGCTCAGTCAGTTAATAGTCTGCCTTGGGCTCAGGTCATGATCCCGGGATCCTAGGATCGAGCCCTGCATGGGGCTCCTTGCTCGGCGGGAAGCCTGCTTCTCCCTCTCCCACTCCCCCTGCTTGTGTTCCTGCTCTCGCTGTGTCTCTCTCTCTGTCAAACAAAATAAATAAAATCTTAAAAAAAAATAAAAATAAAAGCGGGCTCCATGCCCAACATGGGGCTTGAACTCACAATCCTGAGACCAAGAGTTACATGCTCTACCAACTGGGCCAGCCAAGTGCCCCACTCAGTAGCTATTTAACTTGATGTAGTTGGTTGCTCATTCTGACAGCCTGAGAGAAGGCTAGAAGTATGGATCTACATCAATACGTAGGAAACTGCTGATGATTTGGCTGAAAGGTCATGACTAGGCAAAAGAATAGGGTTGGAAGTTTGGTGACAGAGGTTTGGGGAAGAGGAATGTGAATGGACCTCTCAGAAGGGGTAGGGGAGACTCTCAATACCCAGATGGATAAAATGACATGCTTTGTGAATGCCAGCCACCAATTTCCCAGCCACCCCAGTATATGTATATGACTTCAACAATACAGACTCTCCCGTGCCAAGGCCAACCTGGGCCTCACTGCTGCCGAGGACCTAATCTACTAACAGCAGAGACTCACACTGCCCCATAAAATGGCACCATTTGGCGAGCAGCCAATCCCTGGGGGAGACATCACTCTGAAAGGTGTTCAGACTCTCCAGGAATAAAAGTTTGAGAAACTCCCCAACGTATTGAACCCCAACCAGCCAAAGTGCAGAAGAAGGAAGTTATGAAAATCAATTTCGGACTGACCATTGATAGAAATGAGTATTACGCTGTGTACAATTTCTCCCTTTATTATATTATATTGTATTATATTATATTATAATTTATTTTCTGCTTCCTCTCCTTTCCCTTTAGTACTTTATATAGCAATTGTTTTGATGAGTAATTTTACAATTTAGTCTCTGGGTCACAGAATATTCAAGTGGGACTATGACTTACTTAGAGGAGAAATTAACATCATCAATACTGTGGCTGTGTTTTGGGGATGATTACAAAGGCTGTTGGGACTTTGTGTCTCTCCACCTTGGGGAGAGGGTGTGAGCATATTTTTTGTCAATAATGCTGGCATTTTGTCAGGCAGAAACAAAAAGTTGGCACCATTGCTGATTGAAGGTCAAATACATGTAGAAGGTTTGTACTGATGACGAGAAGCCATCAAAGGGGGCGGGGTGGTGGTGGTGGTGGTAAATACAACACATTTGGCTTTGTGATGCTCGCACTAGGATTCTGCAACCACATTTTTTCCTCCTCGTCTGGCTCTCTGTTAGTTTCCACCAGCAGGGACACTAGAGGAAGACTGGGGAAAGGGGACAAGGATCTTGCTCCTTCCTGTTTGCTTCCTGTTCCTATTGCTGTCACCCAGGCTTGGTCCTCAGCCTGGGAGCATCAGTTGATTTCCAGCTAATTTCAGCATTCTCAGAACTAGGCATGGGTCACCACTCCGCAGGGGTTCAAGTCCCCGAACCACGCACCCTTCCCCTAAGCCTTGGCAGTGTAGGCAGCACGCATTCTCTCTGCAGAACCCCTCCTCCTCCCCTGAACTTCAAGGTTCATAACGCAGCACCTTCCTTTCGTTCTCCCAGTTATTGCCTCTGTGCTCAGGTCCTCCAGTCTGCTGCTGCTTGGATAATCAATCCTCTATATTCAATCCACTCCATTGAAATACTTTGTGTAGCTTTTGTTTTTCTGACTGGATACTGACTTACGGTGTACTTTAATTTTTTTTAAAGATTATTTATTTATTTATTTGACAGAGAGAGACACAGTGAGAGAGGGAACAGAAGCAGGGGGAGAGGGAGAGGGAGAAGCAAGCTTCCCGCCGAGCAGGGAGCCCGATGAGGGGCTTGATCCTAGGACCCTGGGATCATGACCTGAGCTGAAGGCAGACGCTTAACTGACTGAGCCACCCAGGCGCCCCTTACAGTGTACTCTAATGGTTATATGCCAATTATATCTCAATAAAGCTAGAAAAAATAATAAAAATAAGAAAAATGGGCAAAGCATAGGAATAAGGGGTTTACAGAAGAAAAACCCAACATGCTAAGAGGCATATAAAGAAGATGATCAAAAAAAAAAAAAAAAAAAAAGATGCTCAAACCCATTGATTATCACAGAAATGCAAATTAGAGCAACAACAAGATACCACTTTATACTCCTTAGTTGGCAAATACACATGCACACCTAGAAACACATGTGATACCAAATGCTGGCAGAGACATAGGGGGATACTGCTGCTGGGAATAGACAGGCACGGCCACTCTGGAGAATAACATATGAGTATTTAGTTAAGCATATACCTAGCCTATACATCCAGTAATTCTGCTTTTAGGTATACATCACAAAGTAATTCTTTTTTTTTTTTTTAAGATTTTATTATTTATTTATTTGAGAGAGAGAGTGAGAGAGAGAGAGCACAAGAGGGGGGAGCGGGAGAGGGAGAAGCAGACTCCCTGCTGAGCAGGTAGCCCGATGCGGGACTCGATCCCGGGACTCCAGGATCATGACCTGAGCCGAAGGCAGTCGCTTAACCAACTGAGCCACCCAGGCGCCCCACAAAGTAATTCTTACACAAGGTGTAAGGTGGCGTGTGTAAGAAAGCTCATTGCAGCTTTATTTGCGGTGACTGGGAAGTGCAAGCAATCTGGGCATCCATCATTGAAGAAGCAAATAGGACATTAGGGAGCACTGTGCAGTATTTGTAAGCAAGATTATATGTAGATCCAGCAATATAAAGAAAGCCTAAGAGCATGGTGCTGAATAGCTTCTGTGGCCAGTAAGGACAGAGTAAGTAATTTGAATTATAGTTCTCACTGAGAACAACCAAACAAGCTCAACAAAATATAAAAAAAATTTGCTTGAAAATATCCAAGTGGTGCCTGGGTGGCTCAGTAGTTAAGCCTCTGCCTTCGGCTCAGGTCTTGATCCCAGGGTCCTGGGATCGAGCCCCGCATCAGACTCCCTGCTCCGTGGGAGGCCTGCTTCTCCCTCTCCCACTCCCCCTGCTTGTGTTCCCTCTCTTGCTGTGTCTCTCTCTGTCAAATAAATAAATAAAATCTTAAAAAAAAAAAGAAAATATCCAAGTGATAGGGGTACCCGACTGACTCAGTTGGTAGAGCATGTGACTCTTGATCTTGGGGTTGTGAGTTCGAGCCCCACATTGGGTGTAGAGATTACTTAAAAACAAAAAGAAGGGGCCCTGGGTGGCTCGGTTGCTGAAGCGTCTGCCTTCAGCTCAGGTTATGATCTCAGGGTCCTGGGTTCTAGTCCTGCATCGGGCTCCCTGCAGGAAGCCTGCTTCTCCCTCTGTCCTTCACCCTGCTTGTGCTCTCTCTCTCACTCTCTCGCTCTCTCAAATAAATAAATAAAATCTTTCTTTTAAAAAAAGAAAATATCCAAGTGATAACAGTCAGTGAAGCATTATGGGGCCAAGATATGGGAGAAAGGGGAAACAGAGAAAGGTGAGCTCAGTCGCTGATTCCAGAAGAGGCAGCTGAGAGTACGAGAAGCTGAGCACAGCTGTTGACAGACTTATGTGCCAAGGGATTAAGACTTGGAGTTCAGGGTCCATCAAAAAGGTGACATCTCAGGCTTTGGGTTGAAAACCCAAAGGTCTAGGAGTAAACACAAAGTATAAATAGAATAGCCCTCTAAAGGGACTGTAGCTTTACCTCTGAGACAAATAATATATTATATGTTAACTAAAAAAATAAATTAATTTTAAAAAATGGAAATAAAAGGACTGTAGCCCTATCCCTTAAGGGACTGTGGTCAAGATCTGAGCCATTTTAATACCTGGAAACTGGATTAAAGAAATCCAAGATTTCTATTGTCCTAGCTGCCTGCCAGAAGCAAATATAAATCTTTTCTGGAGGAAGATAGCATCATCCTTGGCCTCAATTTATTTATGCAGTTTTCCATATATAATGTCCTACACTCACTTAAAAACAACCAGGCTATAGGGAGGGAAGAAAATATAATAAAAATAAAGTTACAAAAAGCAGCAGAATACAGTAACAGAGGGGAACCTGGCTGGCTCATCAGTAGAGCATGCAACTCTTTTTTTTTTTTTTAAAGATTTTATTTATTTATTTATTTGAGAGAGAGAATGAGAGACAGCGAGCACGAGAGGGAAGAGGGTCAGAGGGAGAAGCAGACCCCCCGCTGAGCAGGGAGCCCGATGTGGGACTCGATCCCGGGACTCCAGGATCATGACCTGAGCCGAAGGCAGTCGCTTAACCAACTGAGCCACCCAGGCGCCCTAGAGCATGCAACTCTTGATCTTGGGGTTGTGAGTTCAAGCCCCACATTGGGTGTAGAGTGCATTAAAACAAACAGAAAAACAAACAAAACCACCGTAACAGAGCTACATGGACTCCAGTAATGGAATTATCAAATGCAGACTTTAAAATAATCATATTTGGGGCACCTGGGTGCCTCAGTCATTAAGCGTCTGCCTTCAGCTCAGGTCCTGATCCCAGGGTCCTGGGATCGAGCCCTGCATCGGGCTCCCTGCTCAGCGGGAGGCCTGCTTCTCCCTCTCCCACTCCCCCTGCTTGTGTTCCTGCTCTCACTCTCTCTCTCTCTCTGTCAAATAAATAAATAAAATCTTAAAAAAATAAAATAAAATAATCATATTTAATACATTTAAGGAAATAGACAAAATTGAGAAATCAGCAATTTGAAACTACAAAAAAGAATAAAATAAAAACTCTAGAAATGTAGAGTACAACAACCAAAATTAAGAGTTCAATGGGTGGGTTAAACAGGGGCTGAAGAGAAAATCAGTGAACTAGAAGTTAGGTCAGAAGAAAATAGCCAGAATAAAGCCTGGAGAGGTAACAGGATAGTAAAAGACAAGGTAAAAGGAGGTAAGAGACATAGGGCATACAGAAAGAAAGTCTACTGTGTGTTTAATTGGAGTGCTAAAATGAAAGGAGAGAAAAAAACAGGGCATAAATAACATTTTCCAAAATTGATGACAGACATCCACTCACAGTTTCTAGAAGTCATAGGAACCCAAAGCAAGATAAAACAAAAGAAAACCACACCCAGGTACATCAGAGTAAAGTTTAGGAAAAGCAAAGTCAAAGAGAAAATATTCATAGCAACAGGAGGGGTGGGGGAGATAGATTACTTTTTTTTTTCTTAAAGATTTTGTTTATTTGACAGAGAGAGTGAGAGAGCACAAGCAGGGGGAACGTTAGAGGGAGAGGGAGAACCAGGCTTCCCGCCAAGCCGGGAGCCTGATGTGGGGCTCAATCCCAGGACGCTGGGATTGTGACCTGGGCTGAAGGCAGACACTTAACCATCCGAGCCACCCAGGTGACCCGGAGATAGATTACTTTTACAGTTATGCAATTAGACTGACAGCCAGCCAACTTCTCAGTACAAACTACAGAAACCAGAAAGCAATGTAATGGTATATTTGATTTGCTGGCAAAGATAACTACCAGTGTCGAATTTTATATCCAATGTAAATATCTATGATAGATCATAAAAATGGCCATAAATTCTTCCTATCCTATATTCACATCCTTTTGCAACATGACTTCGCAGCTCCCCGCTTCAAGAGATGGAGTCCATTTCTGCAAGGTCAAATATGGCTTTGGCCATGTGATTTGCTTTGGTCAATGGGACATTAACAAGTGTGAAGCTTAAAAAGTGTTTGTACATCAGGACTTTCTCCCTTGCTGCTCTCTGGAATACTAACTATGACCACTACCATGTGAATATACCTGGGCTTGTCCACTGGAGACACAAGCCCCGGTCACCGCATCACTCCAACCAACCTGTCAACTGACATGAGTGAGCCTAGGAGAGACCAAAAGAAGAACCACACAGCTGAGCCTGGCCTAAATTGCTGACACACATAATTGTGAGTGAATAAATTATTGTTTGGGGGTGGTTCACTATGTAGCAAAGCTAACTGATAAACTTTGAGGGGCACCTGGGTGGCTCAGTCGGTTGAGCATCCTACTCTTGGTTTCAGCTCAGGTCATGATCTCATGGGCCGTGAAATAAGAGCCCGGAGTTGGGCTCTGTGCTCAGTGGGGAGTCTGCCTAAAGAGTCTCTCCCTCTGCCCCTCCCCCCTCAAATAAATAAATAAATCTTTAAAAAAATAAAATAAACTTTGAGGAGGAAGTGAAATAGACATTTTCAGGAAGAAAAAACCTAAGTGAATTCCTTATTAGTAGAACTTCACCAGAGAAAAGTCCTAAGCTTTTGAAACATTAACAGCGATTGAACAATGCTGAGACATCTAAATAGTATAATCAATGGCCTTGCCTTGTGGAATAGGTTATAGGTCAGTTGTGATGTTGTCCAAATTGGTGGTGAATCACATGTGGAACAAAGTGTATGTTAGGTACAGCAAGACCAAGTTATAAGGTATGTCTTAACACACTTTGTCAACTGTAAACCTTAAAGTGTATAAAATCTGAAATCTATTTCTCTAATTAAAAGACTATTTAAATTTGACTATAACTTACCGGATAATTTGTTGGAATTGGCTATTGGTGAAGGGTTGAAGATGAATGTTGAAAATATACCATCACTGGGGCGCCTGAGTGGCTCAGTTGGTTAAGCGACTGCCTTCGGCTCAGGTCATGATCCTGGAGTCCCGGGATCGAGTCCCGCATCGGGCTCCCTGCTCGGCGGGGGGTCTGCTTCTCCCTCTGCCCTCTTCCCTCTCGTGCTCTCTGTCTCTCATTCTCTCTCTCTCAAATAAATAAATAAAAATCTTTAAAAAAAAAAAAAAAAGAAAATATACCATCACTTGTTTCATTTTAGGTAAAAGTTGAAAATGAATATCTTGAGTTTATGAAAATTACTTTAAAAACTCCTTTTCCGGGCACCTGGGTGGCTCAGTCGTTAAGCGTCTGCCTTTGGCTTAGGTCATGATCCCAGGGTCCTGGGATCGAGTCCCACATGGGGCTCCCTGCTCTGCGGGAGGCCTGCTTCTCCCTCTCCCACTCCCCCTGCTTGTGTTCCTGCTCTCGCTGTCTCTCTCTCTCTGTCAAATAAATAAAATCTTTAAAAATAAATAAATAAATAAATAAATAAAATAAAAACTCCTTTTCCATTCCTGACAATGTATCATTGTTCCTCTACCATGACATTTTGTTTTGTTTTGTTTTCATTTTTTTATAAGTTTCAGAGGTAGAATTTAGTGATTCATCAGTTGCATATAACACCCAGTGCTCATTCCATCACGTGCCCTCAATGCCCATCACCCAGTTACCCCATCCCCCCACCCACCTCCCCTCCAGCAACCCTCAGTTTGTTTCCTAGAGTTCAGTGTCTCTTAAACCATGACATTTTAAAAAATAAAACATAAGGGGCGCCTGGGTGGCTCAGTCGGTCAAGCATCTGCCTTCGGCTCAGGTCATGATCCCAGAGTCCTGGGATGGAGCCCCACCTCAGGCTCCCTGCTCAGTAGGGGGGTCTGCTTCTCCCTCTGCCCCTCTTCCTGTTCATGCTCTCTCTCTCAAATAAATAAACAAAAATCTTTGAAAAAAATAAAACATTAAAACAGTTGAGATATATGTTATCCTTTGCAAGTAAATCCTCATCAATCTGACCTAAATTCAATAATACAACAAGCAAGAAGCAAGATAATATCCCAAATTTTAAAACTTAAAATACTAGTATATATGGTATTCATTCCATCATGGAAGGGGCAGCGTTTTGTCCTTACTGGGATACACACTTACTCAGGATATGGGTTTGCCTTCCCTGCACACAATGCTTCCTTCCAAACCACCATCTGTGGACTTAGAGAGTGCCTTATCCACCCTCAGGGTGTTCCACACAGCATTGCTTCTGATCGAGGAACTCACTTCACAGCAAAAGAAGTGTGTCAGTGGGCCCACGCTCATAGAATTCACTGGTCTCACCATGTTTGTTCCCCACCATCCTGAAGAAGCTGCCTTGATAGAACCATGGAATGGTGTGGAATGAGTTCTGAAGACTCAGTTACAGCGCTGGCTAGGTGGTGATACCTTGCAGGGCTGGAGCAAGGTTCTCCAGAAAGCTGTATATGCTGAATCAACATCCAGTAAATGGTGCTCTTTCCCCATAGCCGGGATTCATGGGTTCAGGAATCAAGGGGTGGAAATGGCACCGACTCCCTATGACCCCTAGTGACCCACCAGCAACATTTGTGCTGCTTGTTCCTGTGACCTTATGCTCTGCTGTCCTAGAGGCCTTCGTTCCAGAGGGAGGAAAGTCTTCTTTCCAACAGGAAGCACACTACTGATTCCATTGAACTGAAAGTGAAGACTGCCACCTGGCCACGTTGGACTCCTCATGCCTGTGAATCAACAGGCAAACAAGGAGGTTGTTGGCCTTTATTTTGGCCATATTCCAGTGGGTGTGAAGTGACATCTCACTGTGGTTTTAAATTGTGTTTCCCTAAAGATAAATAAGATGAACATTTTTTCATGTGCTTATTTTTCATTCCTGTATTTTCTTTAGTGAAATGTCTATTTAAATCTTTTGTTCATTTTTTATTATTTTTTAATTTTTAAAATTTCTTTAAAGGTTTTATTTGTTTATTTTTAAGTAATCTCTACACCCAGTGTAGGGTTCAAACCTATAACCCCGAGATCAAGAGGTGAATGCTCTTCTGACTGAGCGAGCCAGGCGCCCCTTTTGTTCACTTTTTCAATTGAACTTTTTTAGTGTGAGATAATTGCAGATTCATATGTAGTACTAAGAAGCAATACCAAGAGATCTCCTGTCTCCTTTACCTAGCTCCTCAGTGGTGACATCTTACAAAACCAGAGTATGATATTACACCCAGATACTGACATTGATCCAGCCAAGATATATTTCGCTCACCACCAGGCTTACTTCTATTGCCCTTTTATAGTCACACCCACTTTCCTCAGCCCCCAGCCCTTCCTTATTACCTGGTAACCATGATCTGTTCTCCATTTCTATAATTTTGTCATTTCAATAATGTTGTAGAAATGGGATCTCAGAGACCATATAATGTATAATTTCTTGAAAATGGCTTTTCACTCGGCACAATTCTCTGGAGCCTTATCCAGATTATTGAGTGTATGAGTAGTTCCTTCTTTTTTATTGCTGAAGAGTATTCCATGGTGTGGATGGACCATCGTTTGTTTAACTATTCACCCACTGAAGGACATCTGGGTTGTTTGCAGTTTTGGGCTATTATGAGTAAAACTGTTATAAACATTCCTGTACAGATTTTTGTGTGAACATAACTCTTCATTTCTCTAGGGTAAATGTCCCAGATTACAATTGCTGGGTCATGTGATAGATGCATGGTTTTATAAGAAACTGTCAAACTCAGGGCGCCTAGGTGGCTTAGTCGTTAAGCGTCTGCCTTCGGCTCAGGTCATGATCCCAGGGTCCTGGGATCGAGCCCCACGTCGGGCTCCCTGCTCGGCGGGAAGCCTGCTTCTCCCTCTCCCACTCCCCCTGCTAGTGTTCCCTCTCTCACTGTGTCTCTCTCTGTCAAATTAATAAATAAAATATTAAAAAAAAAAAGAAACTGTCAAACTTTTTCGGAGTGGCAGCTCCATTTTATATTCCCACCAGCAATGTAAGAGTGATCCAGTTCTCTGCATCCTCACCAACATTTGGTGTTATCACTATTTTTTATTTTAGCCATTCTGATGCCTCATTATGGTTGTAGTTTGCATTTCCCTGGTGGATAATGATGTTGAACATCTTTTCATGTACCATGTATATCTTCTTGCATGAAATGTCTTTTCATCTGTTTTGCCCATTTTCTTTTTTTTAATTATTTTTTTATTTTTTAAAAAGATTTAATTAATTTATTTATTTGACGGAGAGAGTAGGAGAGGACAGGCAGGGGGAACAGCAGAGGGAGGGGGAGAAGCAGGTTCCCCACTGAGCAGGAAGCCCCACGTGGGGCTCGATCCCAGGACTCTGGGATCAAGACCTGAGCTGAAGGCAGACGCTTAACTGACTGAGCCATCCAGGCGCCCCTCTCTTTTTTTTCTAGTTCCTTGAGGTGGGAGCTCAGTTTATTGATTTGAGACTTATCCTTTTTACTAATGTATGAATTTAGTGTATAAATTTCCCTCTCAGCACTGTTTTAGCTGTCTCCCACACATCTTGCTATGCTATATTTTCATTTTCATTCAGCTCAGCGTATTTTAAAAAATTTCCTTTGACATTTCTTCTTTGACCCATGGATTGTTTCTAAGTGTTTGGAGATTTTCCTGTTGTCTTTCCGTTATTAATAAGGTGTTAAGCTGATGGGTGTCAATACTGGAAAGGAAAGCAAAATGCCATATAATCCTACATTTTTCTTGCCTCAATTCAAGGATAACCAGCCTTTCCTATTTGGATGGCCAGAAAGCTGATGCCATTGAGAAGCTACTTGGGACTCTGAGGTCATCCACTTGCCTTTTTTTGTCATCTGATGTTACCCATTTAAAGCCTTTTTCTAGGGGCGCCTGGGGGGGGTTCAGTCGGTTAAGCATCTGACTCTTGTTTTCAGCTCAGATCATGATCTCAGGGTTGTGAGATTGAGCCCTGCATTGGGATCCATGCTGCACATGAAGCCTGCTTAAGATTCTCTCTCTCCCTTTCTCTCTGCCTCTTCCCTATCTCTCTCTCTCTCTCTCAAAAAAAAAAAAAAGAAAAAAAGAAACAGGTGAAAAAAAATAAAGCCCTCTTTTCCCTGTGCCCAGAAGTTTGCAGAAACACCTGACAGTGTTTTAAATTTACAACCCCACATATGGAATTTTGCAACCAGAAGATCTTGCTCATTTGATGGAGCAAGCATGTTGGCATCTGGGCACCACATCAAGAGGTACAGTGACCAGGGGAAGCCAATTAGCAACCACCCCCTATAACTCTGGAAGAACTAAAAGCATTCAGAGACCCATTAAGAGGGGTTACTGACAGTCATACACAAAATCTTTCTGTAAAGGTGAGCTGAGAGAAGCGGCAGCAGCATGCTCAGAAGATAGTGAGTCCCTCATTTATTTCATCTGTGGTTTGGTGAGGATTTTTGTCTCTCAAAATTGATATTTATTTATTTATTTTATTATTATTAAAGAAGATTTTATTTATTTATTTGAGAGAGAGAGAGAGACACAGCGAGAGAGGGAACACAAGCAGGGAGGAGTGGGAGAGGGAGAAGCAGGCTTCCAGCCGAGCAGGGAGCCCGACGCGGGGCTCGATCCCAGGACCCTGGGATCATGACCTGAGCCGAAGGCAGACGCTTAACGACTGAGCCACCCAGGCGCCCCCGAAAGGGTTTCATGTTTAAAATATGAAGTCTTGGGGCGCCTGGGTGGCTCAGTTGGTTAAGCGACTGCCTTCGGCTCAGGTCATGATCCTGGAGTCCCGGGATCACGTCCCGCATTGGGCTCCCTGCTCGGCAGGGAGTCTGCTTCTCCCTCTGACCCTCCTCCCTCTCATGCTCTCTGTCTCTCATTCTCTCTCTCAAATAAATAAAATCTTTAAAAAAAAAAAAAAAGATTTAAAATATGAAGTCTTGTTCTGTCACATTGGATAGAAACAGGCTACCCCCATGTCAGCTACTTCTCTTCCTTTGCATTTGATTCTTCCTTTTAACCACAGAGGAACACGTGTCAGGTAGAGCTTTCTTTAGCTGAGACGTGCACCCACGGCTTTGATACTTTTCTAGTTTTGCAGCAGTGTCAGGAGCACTTGGCAAGGTCCCTTTCAAGTGGGCTGGAAGGCTGTCTTCCTTTTTTTCCGGGGGGGGGGTGCTGTCTTCCTTTGATGACATTTCTGAAACACCCAGTCACCATACTGTGAACTGGCGGGATCCTTTGCATTGGGACCTGGGAAGGCTTCTGTAACCCGTCGATGACAGGCTTGAGCATAAGACCTTAGAGATGGCCAGTAGCTGGGCACACCAGCATGAGACAAGGGATCAGCAGAAAGTTGTATGTGGATACACTTCAGTTTGCAGTCAGCAACCCTAAAAGCAATACCTGAGGCCAGGGAAGTGCAGTAGTTCTGGCAAGTTTAGAAGTTTTATTTATTTGTTTATTTATTTATTTAATTTAGTTATTTTAATTTTTTTTTTTTAAGAGGGAGACAGAGAGAGAATCTCAAGCAGGCCCCATGTCCAGCTCGGAGCCCAACGTGAGGCTCGATCTCACAACCCTGAGACCATGACGTGAGCTGAATTCAAGAGTCGGACACTTCACCGACTGAGCCCCACAGGCGCCCCTGGCCATCATAATTTCTGATCCAGGAGCAGACCACTGCCATGTTACAAGGATGGCAAAACTCTGGCAATGAAGAGGCATTTTCTTTTTAAAACAAGTATCTCTTTATGTAACCAAACCACTGTTGAGTTCACTCCTTGGGGAGTCACAGTTACACCAGGTGGGGTTGTCGCACCAAGTAAACTTTATTGGCAGGAAATAAGGAGAGCTCGGAGAATAACTTCCAAAGCCGTGACTTTTTGATCAAGGGGAATAGGCTCCTTTTGTTTAGGGGTAGGATGCATGTTTAGGTAGGGAAGCCTGGCCATCCTATGCAGAGGCAGGCAGAAAGGCTGCTTGTGGGGCGCTTGGAAGCTTCCGTTGGTTGTGTCTGGCTCTTGACTTGGGCTCAGTTCACGATCTCAGGGTTGTGAGATCCAGCCTGGTGTGGGGCTCTGCACTGGGCGTGGAGCTTGCTTGAGATTCTCTCTCTCCCTCGCCCTCTGCCCCTCCCCTTCCCTCTAAAAAAAAGCTTCTCGTGGGCCTTAAGGAAACAGGCCTATACATACATTGTATGTCATATAAATGAGGCTTGTGCTCCTCCTTGGGCGGAGATTTTAGTATTATTAATGAGGTAAAGGTGGTTATTGGTCATTCCATGGGTCACTCCATGGTCTGTCTGCACAGGTGTGAGTCAGGGTTGAGCTCAAACTGGTCTGGGTGGTCAGGCCTGCTGGAGCTCTTCCTCAAGGCAATTTATCTACTCTTGGCTTTTTATAACAGAGAAACTAAACAAGATTTGGATGTGCTAGTACATCGACTGCTCTTTAATTTATAGCTATTCAAAAAAGCATCTGTTTCAGGGACCCTGGGTGTCTCAGTTGGTTAAGTGACTCTTTTTTTTTTTTAATAAAGATTTTATTTATTTATGAGAGGAGGAGAGCATGAGTGGTGTGGGGAGAAGCAGAGGCAGAGGGAGAGGGAGAAGCAGGCTCCTGGCTGAGCAGGGAGCCGGATGTGGGACTCGATCCCAGGACTCCGGGATCATGACCTGGGTCAAAGGCAGACACTAAACTGACCCAGGCGCCCCCCCCGACTCTTTTCTTTTTTAAAGATTTATTTATCTTTTTTAGAGAGAGAGCGCGCACTCGAGTGGGGAGGGGAGGGACAAAGGGAGAGAGAGAAAAGAATCCTCAAGCCGACTCCCCGCTGAGCGCAGAGCCTATGGTAGGGCTGATCCCAGGATCCCGAGACCACAACCCAAGCCGAAACCAAGAGCTGGCACTTAACCGACTGAGCCACCCAGACACCCCTAAGCATCTGACTCTTGATTTCAGCTCAGGTCACGATCTCAGGGTTGTGAGATTGAGCCCCATGTCAGGCTCCATGCTAAACAAAGAGTCTGCTTGAGATTCTCTCCATTTCCCTCTGCCCCTCCCCGCCACTTGTGCTCTCTCTCTCTCTCAAATAAGTAAATAAACCTTAAAAAATATATGCTTCTTGGGGCGCCTCGGTGGCGCAGATGGTTAAGCATCTGCCTTTGGCTCAGGTCATGATCTCAGGATCCTGGGATCGAGTCCCACAGCGGGCTCCTTGCTTAGCCAGGAGCCTGCTTCTCCCTCTGCCTGCCACTCCCCCTGCTTGTACTCTCCCTCTCTCTCTGGCAAATAAATAAATAAAATCTTAAAAAAAAAAAAAATATATATATATATATATATATATGCTTCTAGAAATTATAAAATGTACTCAAATTTGCAAATCAAAAGAATCCTCGTATATTTCACAATACTTCCTAGTTTTCACTAGAAATTAAGGTTTCTAAGGGTTAAGAATTCTAAGTAATATATGTAATTAATGCTAGTAGAAGTAATAAGAGAGGGGCGCCTTGGTGGCTCAGTCAGTTAAGTGTCTGCCTTTGGCTCAGGTCATGATCCCGGGATCCTGAGATCGAGTCCCGCCTCGGGCTCCTGGGATCCTGGGATCGAGTGCCGCCTCGGGCTCCTTGCGCAGCGGGGAGTCTGCTTTTCCCTCTGCCTGCCACACCCCCTGCTTCTGCTTTCTTTCTATCAAATAAATAAATAAAATCTTTTAAAAAAAAAAAAAGGAATAATAAGGGAAACAGCTTTGAATGCCAGGAGGGTAAGATTTGTTTTTGGTAAGAGAAGGTATGAGGAATGGAGATGCATTTTTTTATTGAGGGAAAAGAAAGTAATTTTGTCTTAAAGTGAGGTTGATTGTTTAAAGAAGAAAAGCAGGGATGCCCAACTAGCTCAGGTGGTAGAGCATGTGACTCTTGATCTTGAGACTAAAAAAAAAAAAGAAAATAGTGTAAAATCAGAATGTGGAATGGAATCTTTGAAAGGGAATTTTAATGTGTGATCAAGCTGGCTAAGAGTAAAATGAATTTATTTTAAAAACGAGTATTGGCGGATGCCTGAGTGGCTGAGTCGCTTACGCGTCTGCCTTCGGCTCAGGTCATGATCCTGGAGTCCTGGGATCAAGTCTGCATTGGGCTCCTTGCTCGGTGGGGAGCCTGTTTCTCCCTCTGCCTGCCGCTCCCCCTGCTTGCGCGCTCTCTCTCTGATAAATCAGTAAAATCTTTAAAAAAAAATGTGTTAATATCAAAAGTATGTGGGGAATTAGGGGCCCAGAAATCTGTACAAACAAACCTTGTTAAACTCACCTTTACCCCCTGTCTTGTCACGTTTTCAGATTCATTGTTTCTTTGTATAAAAGGTAGAAAAGCTGCCCGCTCTGGTCACTCACTTTCTCAGGTCTTCATGCTTCCCCGTGTACCTGCAGAAATTCAACAAAATCTGTGCTTTTCTCCTGTTCATCTGTCTTACGTCAGTTTCATTCTTAGACCCAGCTCGAGACCCAAAGAGAGTAGAAGAGAATTCCGGACACACACCCCAGTTGCGGGCACCACCCCTTCCTAAGGCCACAGCTGCATTTGCAAAGGGTCTCTCAGGGAGCCTCAGGAAAGACGGGTGAGCGGGGTGGAAACTAAATTCAGAAAGCTGTTCGGAGGCCACAGTCCGTGCGGAGATGGTGGGACCCGAGGCAGAAAGGAGAGGATGGGCCCATCTGAGAATTGTCAGTGTGATCGATTCACAATATCCACTCCACAGGAACTCAAAAGATGCCTGTGTTTCAGGAAGCAACTGTGATCTGGCGCTGAGAATTTCCAGTGGCCCCCTTACAATTTAAAAAGTAGCCCAGACCTGGTATGGATAAGCAAATGCCTCTGCCCTCAAAGGGACTTGCATTTCAATGAACTTTAGCGTTTAGAGGAGTGGAGGGAGAGAATGGACAATATCCCCTCCCCAGGAACTCCTAGTTTGCATTTACTCCTGGAGGCAATTGTGATCTGACCCTAAGAATTTCCAAGGGCTTCCCTTCAAATTTAAAAGTAACCAAGACCCATCTGTATACGCAAATGCCCCCAGGTCCCCAAAGGGACTTGCATCTCATTGCAATGTCCTTTTAAAGAAAGGGAGTACTTTGGTTGGCTTCCTGGCATTGTTAAAGCAACAATCAAAACAACCACCTTGGGCCTGCTGACAAGAATCTATAGAGCCCTCCTGAGCCTCTTCAGCCTGGAAAAGTCTTTTTCTCTCCTTTCCTTTCTTTCTTAGAAAAAAAATCTTGACTACTGCCTGACACTATGCACAAAATCAATTCCAATTGCATTGAAAATATAAAAATAAAAGACAAAACAACAAAGCTTGTAGAAGACAAGGAGAGAACATCTTCATGATCTTGGGGTTGGGAAAGATTTAATACACAGAAAGCACTAACCATAGGGAAAATGTTGATAAGTTAGCATTTTCTTTTCTTTTTTTTTTTAAGTTTTTTTTTTTAAAGATTTTATTTATTTATTTGACAGAGAGAGACACAGCGAGAGGGGGAACACAAGCAGGGGGAGTGGGAGAGGGAGAAGCAGGCTTCCCGCTGAGCAGGGAGCCCGATGCGGGGCTCGATCCCAGGACCCTGGGATCATGACCTGAGCCGAAGGCAGATGCTCAACGACTGAGCCACCCAGGCGCCCCAGTAAGTTAGCATTTTCTGAGCTCTGCCAACCCTAGGCCAATTTGGTGAAGATGTTCCCTCGTTGTCTTCTACAAGCTTTGTTGTTTTGTCTTTTATTTTTATATTTTCAATACAATTGGGATTGATTTTGTGCATAGTCTCAGGCAGTAGTCAAGATTGAAGTGTACTTTGTTTCAGGTGTTTTCTGAGACGTGTTGCCCCTTGGCGGCTTTGCTATGGTCTTTTTTTTTTAGGCGGGGGGCAGAGAGAGAGAGAGAATCCAAAAAAGTTCCACGCCCCACATGGAACCTAACTCAGGGCTTGATCTCATGACGGTGAGATCATGACCTGAGCCAAAATCAAGAGTCAGATGCTTAGCCGACAGAGCCACCCAGGCTCCCCTTCTTTGCTATGTTCTTTGCCTTTTAACTGCATGTATCCCCTAAGTGGCTTCTGTTCTATGTCCTCCCGATGTTCCCGAAGTCCTGTAGTTCTTGCTGTATGCAGGGGATATAGGTTTCCCACTTCTCAGTAAACCCTGTACTTAGACAAAATGCACTGGTCTTATCTGGGATATGCTATCATGAGGCAGGCTCACTCTTTATTCTGCATACCTGTCCCGTGTGGCTTCCATTTAAATTCTAACTGCTTTGGGAGGCCCTTACACTTTGCGTGGGGCCATTTTGCTGAAAATGGAGTTGGTAGAGGGTTTCCATGCACCTCACTGGTTTTGGAAGATCTCCAGAAGGGTCAAAGCACTGGCTCTCACCCCCATATTCATACATTTGTACTCAGTTTTAACAGAGTGAATGTTGAGTTTTATCAAATCCTTATCAGCACCTACTGATGTGATGAAGCAGTTTCCTCTGATTTCCTGTGTAATGAAAGAATTTCCTGATGTTGAACTAGCCTTGTAGTTATGGACTAGGCCCTACTCGGTCATACATCGTATCTTATTCTTTTGCTGTTTCGTTGGAGTCTTGCCTATCTTTACTTTAGAATGTTTGCACTTGTATTCAAAAGTGAGAGTTGTCCATAGGTTTTTTTCTGTACTCTCTCTTTTTAAAAATTTATTTATTTTTATTTGGGGGATGGGGCAGAGGAAGAGGGAGAGAGGGAGAATCCTCAACCCGACTCCATGGGGAATGCAGAGCCCAACTCAGGGTTCTATCCCAAGATCCTGAGATCATGACCTGAGCCGAAATCAAGACTCAGACCCTCAACCAACTGAGCCACCCAGGCGCCCCTGTTCTGTACTCTCTCAAGTAGGTTTAGGTATTATGTTTATTGTTGGTTTTATGGAAGAGGAAAAGTCAAGACTAGGTAATACATGGGACACCTGGCTGGCTCAGTACAAAGAGCATGCTAGTCTTGATCTTGGGCTTGTGGGTTCAAGCCCTACGTTGGGTGTAGAGATGACTTAAAAATACATAAACTTTAGGGGCGCCTGGATGGCTCAGTCATTAAGCGTCTGCCTTCAGCTCAGGTCATGATCCCAGGGTCCTAGGATCCAGCCCCGCATTGAGCCCCACATCGGGCTCCCTGCTCGGCGGGAAGCCTGCTTCTCCCTCTCCCACTCCCCCTGCTTGTGTTCCTGCTCTCGCTATCTCTCTCTCTCTGTCAAATAAATAAATAAAATCTTTTAAAAAAATACATAAAGTTTAAAAAAAGACTAGGTAATACACCCCTGAAGAAGATGAATGAACAGACGCTTGCCCAGGAAATAACATGACTTATCAAAAAATTATAAAATTTGTGTAAGCGAATGTAGGTGAGTATCTTTCTGCCCTTGGGGTAAGGAAGATCTCTGAAACCAGACATAAAAAGTAGTAATCCCCTGAAAAAGATATTGGTCGATTTAACTATATTGGATTTGGGAACTTCCGCTGACCAAAGATTTTCTTAAAGAAAGTGAAAAGGCAAGCCACAGATTGAGAGAAAATGGCAATACATGTAATTGGCAAGGGGTTAGTATTCAGAATATGTAAACAACTCCTACAAATCAATAAACAGAAGGGAAAGAATACAAAAACTGGCAGAAGACAAAGCCAGGTATAACACAGAACAGAAAACGCATATGGCCAAGAAACCACTGAAGAAAAGATCCACCTGACTAGTAATCAGGGAAATGCAAGACTGTAGTGGGAGACCATTTCTACCCACCGACCTGGCAGAAACAGTCTGAAAGTAGCAAAAGTTGAAGAAGACATAGATTCCAAAGCTCTTTTGTATCTCGCTAGGAGTACAAATTGGTAGGGCCACTTTGGGAAACAATTAGGCCCCACCTATGAAATTGAACACATGCAGATTTTCCTCTCCTGGGCATATATGGGAGAAAAACATCCATATGTTGCACTACGAGATGTGCACACAAACAAAAATCTTAATTATATAATGTTGAGGAGAAAAAGTAAGTCCCAGAAGTCTACAGACAGGATTCTTTTTGTATAAAGTTCAAAAATAAGGTGATGTAGGGGTGCCTGGGGGACTCAGCCTGTGAAGCATCTGACTTGGTTTCAGCTCAGGTCATGATCTCAGGGTCATGAGATCGAGTCGCACTCAGCAGGGAGTCTGCTGGAGATTCTCTTTCTCCATCTCCCTCTCCCTGTCCCCTGCCCCCAGCTCACTCACTCACTCTCTCTCTCTAAAGAAAGAAATATATGATAAAGCTTTATTGAAGAAAACAAAGCAGAGAAAGATAAATGCCATATAGTTTCACTTATGCGTGGAATCTAAAAAACAAAAGAGACAAACAGAAACAGAATCATAAATACAAAGAACAAACTGGTGGTTGTCAGAGGGGAGGAGGTGGGGTGATGGGCAAAATAGGTGAAGGGGATCAAGAGGTACAAACTTCCAGTCATAAAATAAATAAGTCACAGGGATGAAAAGTACAACATAGGGAATACAGTCAATAATATTGTAATAACGTAGATGGTAACTACACTTAGTGAGCATAGCATAATGTATAGAATTGTCAAATAGCCATGTTGTATACCTGAAAGTAATATAACATTGTGTGTCACTACGATTTAAAAATTTCTTTAGGGGCGCCTGGGTGGCTCAGTCAGTTAAGCGTCTGCCTTAGGCTCTCCCTCTGCCTCTCCCCCTGCTTGTGTGCTCTCTCTCTCTCTCTCTCTAATGAATAAATAAAATCTTTAAAAAAAATAAAAAATAAAATAAAAATTTCTTTAAATGGGAGGCCTGGGTGGCTCAGTCGGTTAAGTGTCTGCCTCCAGCTCAGATCATGATCCCAGGGTCCTGGGATCAAGTCCTGCATTGGGCTTCCAGATCAGCGGGGAGTCTGCTTCTCCTTCTCCCTCTGCCTCTCCCCACTGCTCATGCTCTCTCTCTTTCTTTCTCTCTCATAAATAAAAATCTTTTTTTTCTTTTTTCTTTTTTCTTTATTTATTTGACAGGGAGAGACACAGCAAGAGAGGGAACACAAGGGGGTGGGTGGGAGAGGGAGAAGCAGGCTTCCCGCGGAGCAGGGAGCCTGATGTGGGGCTCGATCCCAGGACCCTGGGATCATGACCTGAGCCGAAGGCAGACGCTTAACGACTGAGCCACCCAGGTGCCCCTCATAAATAAAAATCTTATAAAAAATAAAATAAAATAGGGGCAGCCTGCTTCTCCTTCTGCCTTCTGCTCTCTTTGCTCCTGCGCTCTCTCTCTCTCTCTTTAATAAATAAATAAAATCTTTAAAAAAGATAAAAATAAAGGATGGGCAAAATGGGTGAAAAGGAGTAGGAGATACAGGCTTCCAGTTATGAAATAAATAAGGTCACAGGAGAGGCACCTGAGTGGCTCAGTTGCATAAGCATCCAAGTCTAGATTTCAGCTCAGGTCATGATCTCAGGGTCGTGAGATCAAGCCCCGTGTTGGGCTCCGCACTCAGCGAGCAGACTGCTTGGGATTCTCTTTCTCCTTCTCCCTCTGCCCCTCCCCTGCACACTCTCTTTCTTTCAAAAATAAAATAAAATAAAATGCCACAGGAATGAAAGGCACAGCATAGGGTTGATAGTCAATGGTATTGTAATAGCATTGTGTGGTGACAGAAGGTAGCTACACTTGTGAGCACAGCATAACACAGACTTAATTGTACACCTGAATCTAATGTAACATTGTGTGTCAACTATACTCGAAAATATTTTAGGGGTGCCTGGGTGGCTCAGTCAGTTAAGCGTCTGCCTTCAGCTCAGGTCATGGTCCCAGGGTCCTGGGATCGAGCCCCGCATCGGAGAGTCTGCTTCTCCTTCTCCCTCTGCCGCTCCCTCCAGCTCGTGCGTGCTCTGTGTCAAATAAATAAATAAAAATCTTTTTAAAAAATCTTTTAAAAATATAAAAACAAAGGGAAGCCACTCAAATGCCGACTGACAGATAAATGGAGAAACAAATGAGGTCCATCATACGTTGAAATACCATGTGGCCTTAAAAGGATATGAAGTTCTAGTTTGTGCGGCAGCAGCGTAGCCAATGAGGTTTATCTGGGGCACGATTATTGCTAATTTTCCCTCCATGACGACTTGAAATATAGTTGGCATTGGCACTTTTTGGCAGTCTCTATGGAGATTGAATCTTTCAGGTTAAAGTGATTGATGGGACATTTGCTTCTTGAGGAATAGTCATTCTTACTTACCTGGGAGAGCAGCCTGGAGACCTCCCACGGCAGAGAAGTGAAAGTTGTCCACCTCCTTCCCCAGCGGAGTGGACTCCCTATCCTGAGGATCACAGATTCACAGAAATGGGAGGGAATATTTTTTTTTTAATTGGAGGGAACTTAAAAAAAAAAGATATGTAAAAAAATTAAAATTAATAAAAATAAAAAAATACAGGGGTGTCTGGGTGGCTCAGTGGGTTGAGCATCTGCCTTTGGCTCAGGTCATGATCCTGGGGTCCTGGGATCAATCCCCGCATCGGCCTCCCTGCTCCGAGGGGAGTCTGCTTCTCCCTCTGCCTGCGATTCCCCCTGCTCGTGCTCTTCTTCTCTCTCTCTCTGACAAATTAATAAATAAAATTTTAAAAAATTAAAAAATATATATGTAGTTCTGATCCATGCTACAACATGTTGCAAACATTATTGAGAGAAATCAGGTATAAAATGACAAATATTACATAATTCCACCTAAATGAAACATCCAGAATGGGCAAATTCACACAGACAGAAAGTAGGTAAAGGTTACCAGGGCTGGAGGAGGGGAACGGGGAGCGAGTGCTTAATGGAAACGGACTTAAGGGATGATGAAAAGGTTTTGGAAATAGCGGTGAGAGTCGAGCATTAGGAATGTACTTAATGCATCTGAACTGTACTTAAAAAGGGTGAAAATGGCAGATTTTGTCTTATACATATTCTATTGCAATTTTATTTATTATTTATTTATTTATTTATTTATTTTTAAAGATTTTATTTAGTCATTTGACAGAGAGAGACACAGCGAGAGAGGGAACACAAGCAGGGGGAGTGGGAGAGGGAGAAGCAGGCTTCCCGCCGAGCAGGGAGCCCGATGCGGGGCTCGATCCCAGGACCCTGGGATCATGACCTGAGCCGAAGGCAGACGCTTAATGACTGAGCCACCGAGGCGCCCCTCTGTTGCAATTTTAAAAAGGAAGAGAATGATAAATCTTAATGCAGGCTATTGGCCACTGCGGGGTCATGATGGTATATGTAAGTTACTGGTAGTGGTTCCATGCCGGGGTCAGGTAGTAGTTTCATGGGTGTTAATCAGCTTATTTTAAAAATAAACAAAATGTAAGTGGGCCTTGAGTGGACAAATTTTATGGATAGTGAGTAATCTGAATCTGCACATCTGTATTAAAAAAAAAAAAAACTAGAAAAGGAAATACCCATGTTCCCAAGAGCCAAGATATGTTCTCATACAGAACATGAGAAGCCCCCTGGGCCCCCCATTGGTTCCTCCATGCCATCAGCAGGGTTTCCAGTTTTGCCAAATGAAATAGCATGAATGGTCCCTTACAAATGCTGTCAACTAATCTTTGACAAAGGAGCAAAGTCAATTCAGTGGAGAAAGGATAATTTGTTCAACAAATGGTGTGGGAATACCTTGGACATCCACATGCAAACAAATTAATCTAGACATGGACCTCACACACTTCACAAAAATTGACTCAAAATAGATCATAGACTGAAACATAGAATGCCAAACTATAAAATTTCAGAAGATGATAACCTAGGGGAAAACCTAGATGACCTTGGGTTTGGCGATGACTTCTCTGGATACAAAGTTTCTGCTGCCTTTGGAGAGAGCAACCTCAACACTTGAAGAGAAGCTGCACAGAGTTTCTGGGCCAGGGTTTGGCCTCAGCTTCCCCGAGAGTTCCCTTCCGGGAAGCCAGTGGTCAATGTCATGAGCGACTACTGGGAAATAGGGCTCCCCAGATGGGCATCTGGCAAGGCTAGGATGGGGACCAGGAACTACATCTAGTGGAAAAATAAAAGTAAGCTCCTGACCTCTTTGTGCAATCAAGGGTGGGTTGAAGTGGAACCCTTCTATAGGGTGATACAGTGTCTTCAGGAGATCCAAGCTTTAGGGCATGGAGGGAAAGCAGTACAGAGTCATGAGAGAACCAGTCCGGATAAGAACCCAGGTAAGGGGGCGCCTGGGTGGCTCAGTTGGTTAAGCATCTGCCTTCGGCTCAAGTCATGATCCTGGGGCCCTGGGATTGAGCCCTGCGTCAGGTTCCCTGCTCCTTGGGGAGCCTGCTTCTCCCTCTGCCTGCTGCTCCCCCCTGCTTGTGCGTGCTCTCTCTCTCTCTCAAATAAATAAATAAAATCTTAAAAAAAAAAAAAAGAACCCAGGTAAGGCTCACCTTGGCATTTGTCTTCAGGCTAAAGAATGCTACAATTGCCGTGGCAGTCATGGTAGAGACAGCCGTCCTGCTATGCTGGGGTGTCCCCCCCAGTCTCTTCCTCACTGCTGAGCTCAGTTCAAATAGCTACCCCTGGATCAATTGACTGTCTCTTGATCTCTTCCTCTCTCACACTCTGGGAAGGCTTTGTATTTGTTAGGATTTTCTTCTTCTTTTTTTTAAATTGAAGTGTTTTTATTTTATGTATAAAGAGTTAGCATTAAGGTACATATCTTGGATATCTGCAGTTAAGGTAGGTCTCTTGGATGACCCATTCAAGGAAGTTCACTTAATCCAATTTAATGAAGCCTGTATCCTTTGTGTGCTGATGGAAATATTGACCGCACACATTGAGGCTGTATTTCCAGATCAGATCGTGCTGGGTTGAGCAGACGTGGCAAGACCCTGGCCACATTTCCTCAGATGGCTTCAGTAGAATTGCTGGTGACCCATTTTGCTCTCGGATGCAAAGAGGAAAAAGGCTGTTAGGATTTTCTTTTTCTCTTTCTTTCTTTCTTTCTTTCTTTCTTTCTTTCTTTCTTTCTTTCTTTTTTCTCAAAGATTTTATTTATTTATTTGAGAGACAGAATGAGGGCGAGAGAGCATGAGAGGGGGGAGGGTCAGAGGGAGAAGCAGACTCCCCGCTGAGCAGGGAGCCCAATGCCGGACTCGATCCCGGGACTCCAGGATCATGACCTGAGCTGAAGGCAGTCGCTTAACCTACTGAGCCACTGAGGCGCCCTTTTTCTTTTTCTTTTTTTTTAGGATTTTCTCTCTTTTTTTGACTTTTTAAAAAATTTTTTATTTAAATTCAATTTAGTTAACATATAGTGTATTATTAGTTTCAGGAATAGAATTTACTGATTCATCAGTTACATGTAACACCCAGTGTTCATTAGATCAAGTGTCCCTCTTAATGTCCATCACCCAGTTACCCCTTCTCTTCACCCACCTCCCCTCCAGCAACCCTCGTTTGTTTCCTATAATTGAGAGTCTCTTATGGTTTGCCAATTTTTTTTAGGATTTTCTGATTGCAAAAAGAAACTGACATTAACTCAGGCAAGAAGAGGGGTGTATTTGGCATGATGCTGAGCAGATCACTGAAATGGTGGAATGTTTGATCAAACAGGTCTTGGGATGCACAGGTGTGACATGTTTGGAGTGTGGCCCAGAGCAAGAAAGGATCCTGCAGAAGGTCTGGTCTGCAGTGCAAGCTGCTCGGCCGTTAAGACACAGCCAACCTAGAGCCTCAAGAGGATCTGTCCATGGTAGATAATGATGCTGTGAAGAGTCTGTGGGAAGCCTCAATAGAAGGATCCAAGCACAGATCCATAAAGGTCTGGAGCAAGGCCCTGTCTTCGGTGGCAGAGCTACTTACTATTCAAAAGGCAGCTTCTGTCATGCTACTGGGCTTTGGTACAGACTTAGATGCCGACCATGGGACATCTAGTACCTATGTGACTGGAGCTGCCCATCGTGAGCTAAGTATTGGCAGACTCACCAAGTCATGTGGCCAGGTAGGCACAGAAGCAAGATGGTGAAGATGGCACCTTCAGGACCAGGCCCAACTGGAATCAGAGGCTCAAGTCAGGTACGTGGTCCCGTAGTCCAGACCCCAGGTCTTCTGCCTCCATCACACTGGTCCTCCCCCCTCAGCTAGTTCACACCTATGCACTCATGAGTGGTGGGGGCGGGAGTCAGGACGACTGACTGATGACAGGGAAACATTTAGACCTGGTTTATTGGAGGGTCATCTTATCATGTCGGTACTAGTAAAAACAGACTGCTGCCTAGCTACAGTCCCATTCAGGGTGGCCCTAGGGACAGTGATGAGGAGAAATCCTCCCAGTGAGCAGTACACTTGGTTTTCTACTTGGTAGAGAGAGAGAAATGGCCTGAGATAAAGATGTCCATGAAAAATGACTTGGAAGATTGGTCAGGGACCTAGGAGGAATAAAATTGGAAGGTCAGTAAAAAACATTCTGTACCCAATTCCAATGTGTGGTGGGAGTTTTTCCAGAGCACCAAGCAATTCTTATCCACCATGTGGTGTCCTATAATTTAGCTTAATTCTGACTATATCTACCTGGAGACAGCATCAGATCCCACTAGTTGAGCATTCACTCTTTTAAGACCTCACCCCACTTCAGACACCAGTCTCAAATGTAGGTTTTTTTTTTTTTTTTTTTAAGATTTTATACTTATTTGACACACAGAGAGAAAGCACACAAGCAGGGGAGAGGCAGAAGGAGAAGGAGAAGCAGGCTCCCTGCTGAGCAGGAAGCCCGACCATGGAGGACGATGCAGGACTGGATCCCAGGACCCTGAGACCATGATCTGAGCCAAAGGCAGACGCTCAACCGACGGAGTCACCCAGGCACCCGTCAAATCCAGGTTGTTACTTGGACTTCCTACGGACTGGCTATAAATCAGAGGTCCCAAGACTCCCTCTGCGGGTTGGATTAATTTGCTGGAGCAGCTCACAGGATGCTTACTAGATCACCAGTTTATTATAACTCAGGAACAGCCTGATTGACAAGGTATGGGGAAAAGGCACAGAGCTTCCATGTTCTTTCCAGGCATGCCACTCTCCCGTACCCCCAACGCAGGTCTTCAAACACTGTTCCTTTCGGGTTTTAAAGGAGGCTTCATTACAAAGACATAATTGTTTTTAAAAGATTTTATTTATTTATTTGAGAGAGAGAGTGAGCAAGCGAGAGCACACGCGAGCAGGGGCAGAGGGAGAGGGAGAAGCAAACTTCCCACTGAGCAGGGAGCCTGCCCCGGAGCTTGATCCCAGGACCCCAGAATCATGAGCTGAGCCGAAAGCAGATGCTTAACTGACTGAGTCACCCAGGTGCCCCTACAAAGACATGATTGATCAGATCACTGGCCACTGGCCATTGATTCAACCTCCAGCCCCTCTTCCCTCTGTGGAGGTCAGGGAAGGAGGACTGAAAGTTCCAACCCTCTAATTATTCATTTGGTTCTCCTGGCAACCAGCCCCCATCCTTTGTGTGGTCCCAAAGTCACCTCATTCACATAACAAAAGACACCTTTATTGCTCTCCTCACAGGAAATTCCAAGCGTTTTAGGAGCTCTGGGCCAAAAACAGGGACAAAGACCAAATATATATATTTTTCATTATAAATCACAATGTTACAATCAGAGACCAGAAGGTTTGGAGGAGAGGTGTGTGGTGATATCTAATGTACCTAGGGGAGTGCATAAGAAGGGTACGTGGATTCCTGTGTCTCTGCCAATGGCCCCCAGCAGAATGGGAACTCAAACTCAACCACCAGGCAAATAGAGGAAACCTTGTGGTGGAGGTCAGCCAGCTTCTCTCCATGGTGCGATGGATCCATGAAGGCAGTGGTCTTGGTGCAAGGGCTGGAGGTTCTGCACAGGTCGAAAAGGAAGGGTTTTCTCTCACCAAGGATGATCTTGATACTGCCACTACTGAATGCCCAACCCACCGGCAGCAGAGATCAATGGTGATCTCTTGGTATGATGCCATTTCTCAAAAGGACCAGCCAGCCATTTGGTAGCAGGAAGGTTACATCAGGATTCCTCCTATGTTGGAGGGGGCAGTAATTAGTCACACTTCGGATTTGGATTTGCCTTCCCTATGCACAGCATCTCTGCTGGCAGTCCATCTGAGGGCTTACACAACACTTGATCTATTGACATGGTATGCCACACAATACTTCAGAGCAAGGGACTCTTTTTCCAAGAAAGGGGGTGTGACAATAAGCACACGTGCATGGGAGCCACTGGCCCCGCCCTACACTGCATCACTCAAGCACCCAGAGCCTATTGAAGGCTCAGCAAAGATTCTGCCTCGGGAAAGCACCCTGTGGTGTTGGGGGATGTTACTCCATAATGTGACAAATGCAGTGAATTAATAGTCAATACATGGTGCTATGAACCAAGAAGTGGGAGTAGGATTGGCTGCTCTCCCCATCATTTCCAGTGACCCATTTGAGGAATTGGTGTTTCCTATTTCTGAAACCTTAGGCCTTCCTGGGCTAGAGGTCCTGGTTCCTGGGATAGGGGCACTGCTTCTGTCAGGGGTCATGGTAAGTGTTCTGTTGAACTTGAAACAAAAGTTACCATCTGGTCAACGTAGGCTCCTCATGCCCATGGACCATCCAGCCACGAAAAGATTGTCATATTGGTCGGGCAATTGATCCTGTGTCCATTAGGAGCTAGCATTGCTGCTCTCTAAGGAGAGCAAGAAGAATGCCTGCAACTGAGAACATTCAATAGAGTGTCTCTGTGTTTCGTAAATAGACAATTGCACAACTATGGCCTGACAAGGAGGAAACCAATGAAAGGTTCAGACCTATGTAGGATGAAGATCCGGTTGAGCCCTCCAGGAAAAAAACCTAGACTGGCAGTGATGCTTTCCAGGGATGGGGGAAATCTAGAACGGGTGATGGAGGTATGGTCAATAGTAAAATGGCCACAGAGTCTTCCCATTCGTGTATTCGCAGACATTTACATTCCTATGCAATGTGACTTTGTCACTCCTCCCATCAAGAAGCAATCTATGCGGTCCTTGAATCTGGACTTCGCTATGTGTGGTAGGTAGAATTATGTCCTCCAAAAAGTTCAAGTCCCAATCCCTCGTATCTGTGAATGTGATCTTATTTGGAATTAGAGTCCTTGTAGATGCAACCAAGTTAAGAGGAGGTCATGCTGGAGTAGGGTGAGCCCTAAATCCAATGACCGGTGTCCTTATAAGAAAAGGGAAAGTTGGAGACACAGAGGAGACCCAAGGGTTAGAAGGCCACGTGAGGACAGATGCAAAAACTGGAGTGATGCAGCTACAAGCCAAAGAACAGCAAAGATTGCTGGGAGCCACCAAGAAGCTAGGAAGAGGCAAAGAAGGATCCTCCCCCAGAGCCTTCAGAGGGAGCATGGCCCTACCAACACCTTGATTTTGGACGTGGAACCTCCAGAACTGTAGAAAACACATTTCTGTTGTTTTAAGCCACCAGCTCTGTGGTCCTTCATGGTATGGCAGTACCCTCTTTGGGTTTGGGGCAGACAATTCTGAGATGCACTCTATCCACCTCCTAGCAAGGTCAAGTCCCAGCGGCTCTGAGTGCCCACCAACTTGAGAATGTACCCTTGTACTGGCTTTCATCCCGAGACCACCGTCCAACATAAGCAACCTGTACGCCAGCCCTTGTCTCAAGGTCTGCTTTTCCAGACACTCCTATCTCTTCTCCAGACTCGGAGCGGGCCCACCATTCCGGATTCCTAGCTTCTAACCCAGGAGTCAGGGAGGAAGAAGGGCTTTGGAGGGGCCTTCCCCAACCGCTGCCGTGGAATTCAACAGCTCTGTGTGGTTAATGATTCTGTCACTTGCCAAAGCCTGGAAATGAAGCGTGCGGCAATTTAATCAAGCGATCTTCTGCAGCCAGGGGGCTTGGGCTCAGCAACTCTCCCGGGCACCCCATGGGAAGCCACCCCGATGCTGCTTTCCAGGCAAAGGCCTTCTCTCCCCAGGCTTGTCCAAGAAGAGAGGGCAGGCTGTGGGAGAGAAGAGGAAGAGATGGAGGGAACGTCAAAGCCGTGGGCTGGGGCTGAGACACAGGTAGGCAGGGGACTCAGGTGGGCCAGCTCTGTGCGCGCGCTAGGGTCCCAGGGCATCCCAAGCCATGTGGCGGGCTCTCCACCACCTCTCGTTTCCCCATTCTTTTTATCTTATTTTAACAAAGGTGTCCATTTAAACGACAGCGAGGGAACGGCTGAGTTGAAGGAGAGAAGCGGTCATTAAAGGGAAGTCGGAGGAAGGGGTAGAGGTATTCGGCCTGCAGCGTGGAGGCCCCGGGAACTGGGCCGAGATTGCGCCCCCCTCCCGAGGCCCCGAGCTCTCTGGGCGATCCCGGGAGGCGCTTTTCCAAACAGGACCCCTGTCTCCTGGGCCCGCCCCGCGTCGGCCGCGCGTCCGGAGCCGAGAGCCGGGAGACCCGACGCCTGCGGGAGCGGGGAGCCAGGACCCCCCCCCACCACCCCAGCCAAGGCCCCGCCCCCGGCTTGGCGCGCCGGCTCCCGCGGCCCCCGCCGCTCGCGCTTCCACCCCGCCCAGCTCCCCTCCCCCGCGCGCGTGCGCCCCGTCCCCGCGCCCCTCCCCCCCACCCCCGCCGCCGCCGCCGCGGGCGCGCGCGCGTGCTCGTCGTCCCGGGCGGGAGCCGGAGACTGCGGGGCCGACTGCGGGCCAGAGAGCGGGCGCCGGGAGCGCCGTGAGCGCGGCCGGGCGAGGCGGGAGCGTGGGCGCGGGCCTGGCCGCGGGCGGG
>NW_022589802.1:642572-761121 GCF_004348235.1 Phoca vitulina
TGGGTGGGAGCCGGAGGCGGCAGCGGCAGCGGCAGCGGCAGCGGCAGCGGCGGGCCCCGCGGGCGGGGAGGCGCGCGGCCCACGGCCCCTGACGGCCCCCGGCGGCCCGGCGCGCCCCCGCGCCTCCTGGGGGGCCGTCGCCCAGCAACGCCCGGCGCGCCCGCCCATCCCCCGCTGCCCTTTTTTTCCTGGCCGGGTGCGAGGGAGCATGCCCGCGCCTGGCCTCAGCCGGCGGAGTTAACCCGAGGGGCGTGGAGCTGCCCCTCCCTCGGGGGCGTCCTCCCCTCCCCCGCTCAGCGGCCCGCCCCCTGCACTAGGGTATGGCCCCCGGCCCCGGCCCGGGACCCGAGGTCCCGCACTCCGGCCGGTGAAAGGCGTTTTCCCGTTCCCGCCCTCCTCCCCTCGCTGGCCAGCACCATGGGATGTAATATGTGTGTGGTTCAGAAACCGGAGGAGCAGTACAAAGTGATGCTTCAGGTAGGGGCCGCTGGGGCGGGGGGCGTGGGCGCCACCTGGGGAAGAAGCTGGTCGCAAACCCGGGAGGGCTGAAGGGCTCGAAGAGGAAGAGGTAGGGAGCCATTCCTGCCCTCAATTTCTGGGGCTGCTGGGTGTTGGCGCTCCGTGGGAAGCAGTCACAGATGGGGGGAGCTGCGTGGGGATGGGGTGTAGGGCGCATCCCTTGGGCGCCCGGAGTAGATGGGGACGTGAACCCTGGGTCCAGATCGGCCTGGGTCCGGAAGTTGGGCTCGGCCCGGTCCGGCGCGCTTGCACCCCGGGCCCGGGAGCCCGGAGGCGCGGTGTTGCCGGCGCCCGCGCGGGATGGAGGTTGCATAGCAACGGGCTCCGTTCCCTGCACACGCTCGCCCCGCTGGACCCAGGGCGGGGGAGGGAGCTGGGCACCCGCGGCGCTGGGGGCGGCCAAATCCAGGGCCCGGAGGGCCAGGGGCGCAGGAGCGCGCGGGCGGTCTGGGGCTGGGGTGCTTATCCCGGCACCCACTCCCCGCTCCGGCCCTGCCCAAATGGTGGGCTCCCAGGCTGGGGTACCGCGGGCTCAGCGAGGGGAGGGCTGTCTGCAAGCAGCGGTGCCCGGCTCGCTCCCTGCCCTGCGGGGCCTCGGGTCCAGAGCCGCGGGGGGCGTGGACCGGGCGGTGTTCGGCGGGGCAGGCGGGGAGACGCCCGGCCGCGCGCTCGGAACCCAAGCCCAGCCCGGTGGCCCGGAGCCGGGCTTCCTTGCTTGTGCGTGGCGTGACTTCGTGAGTGCGTGCTTGTGCCCCGTCTGTGTGTGCGCGGAGGCTCCTCGGGCCCCGCGTGTGTGTACTTTCTGTGTGCGCTCAGAGAGGTGTGTCTAGGGAAATGGCCCGCATGGTGTGGCCTGAGACGCCCCCGGGGCTCAGGGGAGGGAGTTCAAGGTCGGAGGGAGTCGGGACCCAGGGGCAGACCCGGCGCAGACAGGTATGCACTTCAACTCCGGGTTTATGGGTCAGGACTGGGGAGCAGGCGCTGGTCCGTGCGGTGTTGGCTGGGGGCAGTGGGGTCTCCTTAGAAGAATAGGGGGAACTCCTGTAAGCACCCGCGGGGGCGCGGTGTGTGGGGGGGTGGGGGAGGAATCGGCGTCTCGGGGGGGGGTGGGGAGGCCGCGGGAGCCCAGCTTTGGTGCTGTGAGCCTGGTTCTGGCCACTGTGAGCGGGAGGGGGCACGACGGGGACTCTTGCTCTGCCCTGGCCGCGCCGCTCCCTCCTCTCTGAGGCTCTGGGTGCCGGGGCGCGCCCTGCGCCTTTCCCGCTCGCTGCCCCTCGCCTTTCTTCCGTTCTCGCCGTGCGCCCCCGGGCTGTGCCGCTCGGCTTGTTCCCGCTGTCTGGAAGCCGTGCCTGGCCATTGTCATTGCCCGCTCGTGGAATCGGGCTCGGTAATCACTCGCGCTGGGACCGAAAGGCAGTCCCTTGGAATCCCAGCGGCGGGCACCGGGGCTGCAGGCGGAAGGTCGCGCTGCCCTGGTTGGTTGGTGACGCCGTGGGATCCCACCCTCACGCCTTCCTTTCTTGGAATTATTCCACCAAATGTCAAGCGATTCCAAAGCTCTTGGCTCTTGACTTCCTCACAGAGGGACTGAGGTAGTATTTCATTTAAGGCCGACCTCATGGGGGTGTGTGGAAAGCGGAGGGCGACCTGCGCTGCCTACAGGCTTGAAATGAGCCGGGTCGAGGGGCGACACTGAGGTGGCCCTTCTGGCTCCCCCTGGCAGTGAGTGAGGGGAGGCTGCCACAGTTGGGGCTGGGACTGCCTTCAGGGAGGCTCCATGGTGGAAGAGGGCTTGAGATGAACCTCGGCAGGAAAGTTCAGAGCCAGGCTTTCCTTGAGAGAGAGCCCCAAGCCCTGGGGAGATAGGTCCCCAGGAGGAGGGGTCCGCATGCCAGCTGCCCTCTCTGGGGACACCGCTCCCTTTTAAAGCTCCTGCCGAAGTTTGGGCAGAATCAGAGCCTGGGTGCGCTTTTAAAAGAGGAGTGATCCTTTAAAATGAAGGGGAGGGGCGCCTGGGTGGCTCAGTCCCTTAAGCCACTGACTCGATTCTGGCTCAGGTCCTGATCTCAGGGTGGTGAGATCGAGCCCCAGCGTGGGGCTTGTGTGCTGGGTGTGGAGCCTGCTTGAGATTCTCTCTCTCTCTCTCCCTCTGCACCCCCCCCAAAATAAATAAGTAAATAAAATAAAATTAAGGGGAGACAAAAGAAGATTGAATAAAAAGGAGCTGGAAAGCAGGGAAAACCATTAGTGGTCCCAGATGACCCCGTTTCTGGGGGCTGGAGTCCCGGGCACAGCGGGGTGAGCATTTCCTGGCCCAGTCCGGCCTCTTCTCAGAGCAGAAAGAAGCTTTTGTCCCAAAAGACCAGTCAGACCCCTTGCCTGGCTCCCATACTCCCCTAAACACTGGTACTCCCCTAGCCTAAATGGTACTTCTCGCAGTCCAGTCTGTACCTGCCTGTGGCCTCCGCACCTCATGAGAGTAAGGGACCCGGGTGGGGCACGGTGCAGCCCAGAGAAATGCACATGCACACCTACACCACTTGCCAGGGGACTTCCTCGTGCCTTACGTTCTCCAACCCCCAGGTTAAGAACTCCAAGTGTCTGTCCTACCCTTGAGTTCCAGGCCCTTTTCTCCTGATGGCACAAAACAAACTACAGCTTTATCGAGCATACCCTGATAAAGTGTGCAATCGGTGGTTTGTCATATATTCAGGGAGTTGTGCAACCATCACCACTATCTCATTCCAGAACATTGTCATCACTCCAAAAAGAAACCCTGTCTTTAGCAGTCATGTACCCATTTCCCCCAACACCTCCTAGCCCCTGGCAACCACTAATCTCTGTATGGATTTGCCTGTTCCAGACATTTCATCTTAATGACCATAGGAACCATACAATACATGATTTATTTTGTGTGCGGCTTCTTTCATTTATCATGTTTTCTTTTTTTAAAATGTTTTTTTTTTTTTAAAGTACTCTCTACCCATCCAATGTGGGACTCAAACCCATGACCTGAGATCAAGAGTTGCACGCTCTTCTGACTGAGCCAGCCAGGCACCCCCTAAATTTCTTTTTATTGCTGAGTAATATCCTATTGTGTGGCTATACCACATAGTATTTATCCATTTACCCATTGATGAACACTGGGGTTGCTTCCACCTTTTGACTATTGTGAATAATGTGGTTGTGAACATGGGTATATAAATATCTGTTTGAGTCCCTGCTTTTATTTTATTTTTAAAGAGATTTTATTTAATTTTTTATTTTTATTTTTTAAAGATTTTATTTTATTTTATTTTTTAAAGATTTTATTTATTTATTTGACAGAGAGAGAGAGACAGCTAGAGAGGGAACACGAGCAGGGGGAGTGGAAGAGGGAGAAGCAGGCTCCCGGCCGAGCAGGGAGCCCGATGTGGGGCTCGATCCCAGGACCCTGGGATCATGACCTGAGCCGAAGGCAGACTCTTAACAACTGAGTCACCCAGGCGCCCCTAAAGATTTTATTTTTAAGTAATCTCTACACCCAACGTGGCGCTCAAATCCACAATCCTGAGATCAAGAGTCACGTGCTCTGCGGACTGAGCCAGCCAGGCACCCTCAGTCCCTTTTAATTTAATAGTTAAATTAAAAATAATTTAATTTTTTTGGGTATATACCCTGAAATGGAATTGCTGGATTATATGGTAATTCTGTTTCATTTTTTGAGGAGCTGCCGAACTCTTTTCCACAGGGGCTGAGCCACTTTACATTCCTACCAGGAATGTAAGAGGGTTCCACTTTCTCCACATGCCCCCAGTGCATGTTTTTGATTATAGACATCCTACTGTGCATGACGTGGTATGATTGTGGTTTTGATTCGTAGTTCCTGAGTGATGTTGAGTATCTCTTCATACATTGTCCATTAGTATGTCTTTTCTGGAGAAATGTCTATCTTTATGCCAGTACCACTCTGCTTTTACTATAGCTTTGTAAGTAAATTTTATTTTCTTTAATTTTTAAAATATTTATTTATTTGAGGGAGAGAGATAGCGCGCATGAGCAGGGGGAGGGACAGAGGGAGAGGGAGAAAGAATCTCAAGCAGACTCTGTGCTAGGCAAGGAGCCTGATGCAGGGCTCAATCTCATGACCCTGAGATCATGACCTGAGCCGAAACCAAGAGTCCAACATTTTAACCAACTGAGCCACCCAGGTGCCCGTTATTTTTTTAAAGATTTTTTTGGGGGCGCCTGGGTGGCTCAGTCAGTTAAGCGTCTGCCTTTGGCTCGGGTCGTGATCCCGGGGTCCTGGGATCGAGCCCCGGGTCCGGCTTCCTGCTCGGTGGGAAGCCTGCTTTCTCCCTCTCCCACTCTCCCTGCTTGTGTTCCCGCCCTTGCTATCTCTCTCTGTCAAATAAATAAATAAAATCTTTAAAATTTTATTAGATTTTATTTATTTATTTGATAGAGCACAAGCGGGGCGGGGGGAGCAGCAGAGGGAGAGGGAGAAGCAGGCTCCCCGCTGAGCAGGGAGCCTAATGCTTGGGCTCGATCCCAGGATTCCGGGATCATGGCACGAGCCGAAAACAAGAGTCAGATGCTTAACCAGCTGAGCCACCCAGACGTCCTGGGAATTGTTTTCTTAACTTCCTTTTCGTCTTTCTCATTGCCACTGTGTAGAAATGCAGTTGATTTTTATATATTGATCCTGAATGCTGCAACCTTACTCAACTCATTTATTAGCTCTCATTGTTTCTTAGTGGATTCTTGAGGATCTTCTATATGTGGGATTATGTCATGAGCAAATAGAGATACTTTTACGTCTGCCATTCCAATCTGGATACCTTTTATTTCTTGTTCTTGCCTATTTGCTCGGGCTAGAATCTCCAGTACCGTGTTGGAAAGAAGTGAGAGCAGACATCTTTGCCTTGCTCCTGATCTAAGAGGGGAAGCTTCCAGTCTATCACCAGTGAGTTAGAAGTTAGCTGTAGGTTTCTCATAAATGCTCTTTATCAAGTCAAGGAAGTTCCCTTCTATTTGTAGTTTGGGTGTTTTTATGATGAAGTGTTGTTAGACGTTGTCAAATGTTTTCTGGGTGGCTATTGGGATGCTCCGTGGCTTGGGCCCCTCATGCTACTGACGTGGCCCAGCACCGCGCGCTAAGTGCAGCCCCGCAGAGCCCCAGCCCCACTTCCGTCCCATCAGTATTGAACCAGGCCAGTATTGAACCGGGCGGGCGCTGGGGTGGGGGCGGGGTGCCACACACCAACAAGCTCGACAAGCTCAGAAAGGTAGAAGGATCTTGGGGGGGGTGGGCGGTCTTGCACGTTGAGTTAGGAAGAGGCAGCAACCAGGTGCCAGAGGGTGAAAGGTGGGCAGGAAGCGGAGTCAGCACCAAGGCGCACGATGCCTGCTGAGAGCCCTTCCTGATGCCCTTGCAGGCTGGGGGCGCTGTCCTGCCCTGGGGCACCTTGACCCCTTTGTCGTGGATCTAATCACACCCCACTCTGTTGGGCTTCTCTCTGCCTCTTTGTCTTTCCCCTGCCACCCCAGTCTTCTAGATCTTGGTGCCCCCTCTCTGACACCATCACATGCTTGCTGGCCGGCCTGGTGCACAGGAGACCTATGTGACAAAGGAGACTAGCCCCTGGCCCACTGCACCCATTCCCTACAGGGCTTGGCCAGACCTCTGCTCTTCTCCCTTCTTTCAGCCTCGAGTGACTCAGGACCACCATCCGGCTCCCCTCTGTCCACATCCAGAGAGGTCAAAGGACAGCCCTCCAGGTCTCCTTGTGATGCCCCCCCCCCAGGTCTTTTTTCCTCAGGCTCCTGCTGGCGTAGCCCCCGCCCCCACCCCGCTGTGCCAGCCCTCCTTCCTTGTGCTGAGGATCACCGCCCCCCCCCCCCCCCCCCGGGCCTTTTTGTAATGGGAGAGACTGGCGGGGAACAAAGAGGCAACAGTTGGGGAGAGAAGGGCCCAGTGTGCTGCAAGAGCAGGGTAGAGGGCAGCGGGCCCACAGCTGTCCCCTCTCTCCATCTTCATCCTCCGTGGCGGCTCCCCTCACCCTGACATGCTCCTTGCCCCTTGAGTGGGGGCTTCCTGTGAGCAGGATTTGGTTCTTTTTTTTTTTTAAGATTTTATTTATGTATTTGACAGAGAGATTGACAGCGAGAGAGGGAACACAAGCAGGGGGAGTGGGAGAGGGAGAAGCAGGCTTCCCGCCGAGCAGGGAGACCGATGCGGGGCTCGATCCCAGGACCCTGGGATCCTGACCTGAGCCGAAGGCAGACGCTTAACGACTGAGCCCCCCAGGCGCCCCAGCAGGATTTGGTTCTGTCATTGTGTCTTGCTGCTGAGTGCCCTGCCTGTCCGGAAGTAGGTAGGCCCTCTGGAAGTAATTGGAGCACTTGAGTGGGGCACTGAATTCCAGTAGCCATCATCTACACAGGATCACCATGTTTTTCCATTGTCTCAATATGTTAAAGTGCCCTTCCTCCCTTACCTCAGTTCCAAGGACTGCCTGAGCCATCGGGGTAGAAAATTCTAGAAAATGCAAACTAATCTACAGTGACTGGAAGGCAGATCAGCATTTGCACGGATGGGCGGAAGGGAGGGATGACAAAGGGGCATGAGGATACTTGAGGAAATGGTCACTATCTTGATTGTGATGATGGTTTCACAGGTGTATATTTACAGAACTTTAAAGTGTTATGCTCTAAATATGTGCATTTGATTATATGGCAATTATACCTCAGTAAATCTTTAAAAACAAGAAATACACGTAACACACACACCAAAGGAAAAACACATGAGAGTACTTAGCCCAGCATGGGGCTCTAGTGGGGTTGGGTGGGTCTTTCCCTCCTCCTGTTTCTGGGTCCCCAAAGGGAAGACAGTACCATGTGGGAATAAAGAGTGCCTGCCTCCCAGGGTCATTGCCATGGGGAAATCAGCAACCTTTGCTCATCTGGCACTGGGTCCCCTGGGATCTCATTTGGCTAGGGGGTGGAGTTGTTGCCATCAGGCCATTTAGTCAGTGGTTAAGGCGTGGCAGTTGGGTGGAGACAGCCTTACTCATGGACATGACACAGTTAATGTCCAGTGACAGAAGAACGTTCAGTATTATTCTGAGGATTTCTGTATGTGAAAGAAAGGAGAGAAAACTTTACACAGGAAGAGGAGCCCCTAGTTGTGAAGTGTAAGGTCTAAGATTAGTGAGGAGCCAGAGGAGGAAAGACTGAGAAGTTGGGGCTCAGGGGCTTCTTTGTAGTGCAGCCTGCCTCTTGCTCATGCTTGCTTTGAGCAGTGGAAATGAAGAGCATCTCATAAAGAATATCATTCTGATTACTGCTAGACTTGGATCATGCTCTTGGGCCAGTCAGGTTAGCCCAGAGGTGGGCGGGTGGATGTTTTTAGTTGTGAGCTTACACCCGAAGGTTGATCTTTTTTTTTAAGATTTTATTTATTTGACAGAGACACAGAGAGAGAGGGAACACAAGCAGGGGGAGTGGGAGAGGGAGAAGCAGGCTCCTGGCCAAGCAGGGAGCCCGACGCAGGACTCGATCCCAGGACCCTGGGATCATGACCTGAGCCGAAGGCAGATGCTCAACGACTGAGCCACCCAGGCGCCCTGGTCTTTTTTTTTTCTTTTTTAAGATTTTATTTATTTGACAGAGAGAGAGCAAGTAGGGGGAGCGGCAGAAGGAAAGGGAGAAGCAGGCTCCCGGCTAAGCTGGGAGCCTGATGTGTTGTGGGGCTCAATGCGTCGCGTGGCTCCATCCCAGGACCCTGGGATCATGACTTGAGCCAAAGGCAGACTCCCAATCGGCTGAGCCACCCAGGCGCACCCCCCGCCCCCTGCAAAGTTGATCTTGATGATGACCTCAAGAATTGCTTTGCTTTTTCACACAGGCCATCTGGGGTATCCTTCCTTCCTAGCCACTCTTTCCAGGCAGACTTCAGAGGTGCCCTGAGAGACCTTCTCTCACCTAGAAAGGCAGGGGGGCCAGGGCTGGTGGATCAGATTTCAGCAGACCCTGGGTGGCACCACCATCCACTCAACAGCTTTGGGGAGGGAAGGGGTAAGAGGGAAGGAGAGACCCTTTGAGTCACTTGTCTGGTGTCCGAACCTCATTCAGGTATGTGTGCATCCTCCCTGGTTCCTTGAGGGGGTGCTCTGGGCCAGCACAACTCAACCCTAAGGCCCTTGTTAAAATGCAGAACTGGAGCAGGTCCAGGGCCTGAGAGTCTGCATTTCTCACAAGCTCCCAGGCCACGTCCATGCTGCTGGGCCTTGCACCAACCACACCAAGAGCAAGGACCTCAGGAAGGAACTCAGGGTAAATCAGTGAAGCCCTGAATCACATCAACATGACCTAGGAAGTGAGTTTGCTACAAGAGACAAGGCATCACCTGAGACCTACCAAATCAATTTCCAGGGGTCTTTGCCCCCCTGAGGTTCCCAAGGGACATACTGTGTGCTAGCTAAGCAAGCCTCCTTTCCCATCGCCCACACCCTCACCAACACACAATCAGCTCACCTGGGCGCCCAGACATACACACCACTCCCAAACTACTAAAAAGGGTTTTTTGTTTTTTTTTTTAAAGATTATTTATTTATTTATTTGACAGAGAGAGAGAGACAGCCAGAGCAGGAACACAAGCAGGGGGAGTGGGAGAGGGAGAAGCAGACTTCCCACTGAGCAGGGAGCCTGATGCGGGACTCGATCCCACGACTCTGGGATCATGACCTGAGCCGAAGGCAGACCCTTAACGACTGAGCCACCCAGGCGCCCCTAAAAAGGCTTTTGAGAGGAAGCCCTCCCATGCTTCCTTTTCTTTCTCCTGCCCCTGGGCAAGAAGGGGTGGGCACAGTTAGGGGCTTGGATGGTGTGGTTTGTCCAGGTAGCCACGACTGGGGCCATGCTGTTCGCTGTGCCCTGCTAGAATTCTTACAAATTAAGGCATTTCGTAGCCACTGATGCAATTCATTTAGGCAAGGATCATCCTTGGATGGTAAAACCATTACATAAAGGTTGTCCGGAACAAGATGGTCACAGGGTCTCAAGGTATTACCCCAGGTGACTTGTAAATTAGGAAGGGAAAAAGAGAGACCTGGCAGCCATGATTTTGACCATGTGACTAAACCAAATCAAGCATCCCCAGCAGTGGGACGACCTGATGGTGGGGAGGGGGTACTACCCAGCGATTTGTCAAAGCACTTAAGCTGAATCTAATGAGGGCAGATCCAGACTCAGGCGTTGTGCAAAGCAGCTGCCCTGGACTCTTCCAAGAGGTCAATGCCATGAAAGTTAAAGAAAAAAGAACCTAACAACCAAATGTAATGTGTGTGGTCCTTGATTGGATCCTGGGTCCAGAAACAAAAACAAACAAGCTATAAGGGTATTAGTGGTGCATTTGTAGAGGTGTGGGGGTGGCTGATGATTACATCAGTGCTAAATCCATGAGCACATTAAGGGTGGTGTGGTTACTCCTGGAATGGGAGCATTGGTGTTGGCATCTTGCTTGCAAAATGTGTGTGTAGAAAGGGGAGAGCAGGTGTGGGAATGTGCACTCGGGGAGATCTGCCTGACGGGAATGCAGGTATCCACTGTCAGATGTTGCAACGTCCCTGTGGGTTGACCATTTTCAAAATCCAGAGTTGGGAAAATAGGAGTGAGGACTTGTGCTGGGCCATTGAAAAGACAGAGCCTGCTCTGTCGGTTTGGGGGTCCCGATAACACTCGTCTGAGCCTGGGAAGCCAGCGACACAGGTACATCCAAAGTGTCCCTTGGACACTCTGTCAGCAGAGCTGAGAGCCATCAGTCAAGACTCGGGGCTCCAGGGCAGAGGGCAACTTCCGGTGTCTGTTTCCTTGTCTGTTTCTCCATCCCCAGAGTGGGGTTAGGAGAGTCCTAATGTAGCAGCCTTGGTCCCCACTAGACATCTACGTAGGTAACCCCCTACTCCCCGCCTTACCACGAGTGCAAGGGGCCTTTCGCAGGCCTCCGTGGGGTCCCAGGCCCCGCCCGGCACCCAGTCGGGGCTCTTTTCTCGGCCCCTCCCTCCCTCCCTCCCCCCCGCCCGCCCGCCCCGACGGCCCGCATCGCGGCAGCTGGGAAGTCCGGCGAGGGCCTCCCGGGGAGCCCCCGCACACACGCGCCAGCCTCCCTAGGTCGGGGCCCGGAGACTCGCTCCCGCCGAGGGTGGGAGAGGACTCGCGCCCAGCGCCCGTGCGGGAGACGACGGCCAGCCCTGCTCGCGCCGCCGCCGCCCTCTTTGTCTGCTGCTCGGGGCCCGGGGGGAGGGGGGAGGGGGGAGGGGAGAGGGGCGGGGCGAGCGCGCCGGGGCGCCGCCGCTTCGCAGTCGGGGGCGGAGCGGGCCCGGCGCCTTCCCCGCGGCCGGTCGGCCCCTGCGGGATCGCGACTGGCCGCTGGGATTCCCCCGGAGCTGTCGCGGGCCCCCGCGTCCCCTCGTTGCCCCTGTGTCTCCTTCACCTGCCGCTGGTGTTTCTTCTCTTCCCCCGTGTTCCCCGCGCCTACTCCCAATGTCCCCCAAGGTCTTGGTGCCTGCACTACCCCCTCCCCCCCCCCCCCCCCCCCCCCCCCCCCGCCTCTTCGGCTCCGCCCCCCCCCCCCCCCCCCCCCCGCGCTCTTTGGCCTGAACTTTCCCTCTTGTCAACCTCCCATCAGCATTCAGAACGCTCAGGTGTCTCTCCTGGTAAAACCCAAAGGCAGCGCTCTCCGCCAGCCCCCAGCCACTCCAACCCCATTCTCTGCAAAAGTTCCCGAGCTTCACACCCCGCCCAGCCCAGCCTGCTGAGTGTCCCCCTCTGCGCTGGTCCACCTCTTCTTAACAGATGCCCCTCGATGCACTGTCTTGTTCAGCTTTCCTCCTTAGCTTCTCTCTGGCTGACTGTAAACTCTGGGTCTCTCTCTCCAACTGCTTAATGTAAGCGTGCCTCATGGTCCTTTGTGGGCCTCTTCTGTCTGTATTCAATCCCCCGTTAGCTCCTCCATCTCATGATTTTTATTTATAATTTATTTTTATGTTAAAGTAATCTCTAGCCCAACATGGGGCTCGAACCCACAACCCTGACATCAAGGGTCGCATGCTCTACCGTCTGAGTCGGCCAGGTGCCCCATCTCAGGCTTTTTTTTTTTTTTTTTTTTAAGATTTTATGTATTTATTTGACAGCGAGACACAGAGAGAGAGCACACAAGCAGGGGGAGTGGAGAGGGAGAAGCAGGTTCCCTGCTGAGCTGGGAGCCCAGAGAGGGAACACAAGTGGGGGGGGGGGTGGGCGGGGCAGAGGGAGAAGCAGGCTCCCTGCTGAGCAGCGAGTGCGATGTGCGATGATGTGTGATGATGTGCGACCGTGGGATCATGACCTGAGCCGAAGGCAGACGCTTCACTGACTGAGCCATCCAGGCACCCTGCTTTTTTTTTTCTTTAAGATTTATTTATTTATCTTCGAGAGAAAGATGGGGGCAGAGGAAGAGGGAGAGAGAAACCCAAGCAGACTCCCTGCTGAGAGCAGAGCCCGCCAGGGGGCTCGATCTCACGACCCTGAGATCAGACCTGACCCGAAACCAAGAGTGGTCTCTGAACTGGCTGCACCACCCAGGCGCCCTTCCCCCCATCTCATGGTTCGGGACACATGTAGGTGGAGTGGGGCATCCAGGATGTTTGCATGTCTCAGGAACTTTAAATCCGAGAAAAAATTTCCATTAATAAAACATGCCCATTTCCTGTGTTTACCCCAACCCCTGCATCGTCCACAGTGATCCTCACCTTTCTTGTCTCTGTGGATCTGGATGGCAGTCTTATTTTTATTGTGGGAAAGTCTATGACATCAAATTTACCATTAGTGACATGTACATTCGCATCACCACTATTTATTTCCAGAACATGTTCATCACCCCAAAAGGGAACTTCATACCCATTAAGCAGGCACTCCCCATTCTCCCTTCCCTGGGCCCTGGCAACCACTGCCACCTCCATCCCAGGCCAAGGCACCATGATCTCTCGTCTGGGCCACTGTGGTTCCCTGCTGCTCTTTCCCCTGCCTCCACTTGGTCCCCTCCTGCACGCTCCTCAATAGAGGCCGGGGCGATGTGTGCACATTATTCTCTGGAGAGCGCCAAGGGCTTAGCACTGGCTGGAATGTTCTTCAAAGTCCCTACCGTGGGGGGCTCCTTGTCATCATTTAGGTCTTAGGTCAAGTATCCCCGGGGAGGCTGTCCCTGCACACTCGATCGAAAGCAGTCCCCGCTTTAGCATTTTCGACCACATAACTCAGTGCTCTGAATGCAGTCCAAAACGGCCTTACTTGCCTGTTTCTTGCCTGGGTTCCGCCCCCGGCACTAGCCTCCCTGAGCACAGAGATCACGTCTGTCTTATTCATGGCTGTTCTTCCTGTTCTCCCAGTGCTCGGCGGGAGACGGGAACACGTCTTCCTTCCAGTGGTTCCCAGCTGCCTGGGGACACAGAGGGTCACTTGTGCACCCATAACCCCTGTGCTGACCTCATCTCCTGGGCTCCCTTGCCGCGGACCTTCTGAAACACAGCTTTGCCCCCTCCCCCTCCCACCTTCCAACCAGGCTTGAAGCAGTCTGCCTCTCAGCTTCCAAAGGGTGCCCTGGGGCAGAGGGGAGCCCGCCCTGCTTCCGGGGCTCATTCTCTACTGTCTCCCTGCTCCCTGGAGAAGCCGCATGCAAGACCACACAGGTCTGTCCCAAGAGTCCCTTGTCTTGAGCCCCCTGGAACGAGAGAGACCAGTGGGCAGTGGCCCAGTCGCCCAGATCCATCCCCACTACAGCCTCTGACACCCCCCCTCACCTTCCTTGCTCACTCCCAACACCCCTGATTGTTGGAAAGTTTTTCCCCCGTTACAACTCCCCCACCCCCACCCCACCCCCTCCTTTAGAGCCTGGGTTGAGGTAGGTCCCTGCCCTAACTTGTGTCTTGTCTCCTCACCCCACTACCTGATTGGCTACTCTGTGCCTGTCCACCCCCTGGTGGGGAAGGGTCCCACCCTTGTGACCTGGCTTGCATTGAGGGGCTGGGGTGGCCATTGTGTGTGGGGTGGCCGCAGGCTCCTTGTGAAGGCAGACCTGGGGGCCTGTCTGCTGTGCCTCCCTGCCTCGTTGGCTGGTGCTTATGGGGTCAGTGCTCCCCCGACCCCAGGGGCCTCCTGTCCTCTTCTGCTCAGACGCTGGGGCCCACACCTTGATCACCCACCTTAGAGGGAGCCAGTAGGGGGCCGGCAGAGGGGGGCTGCGCTGGGGGAACGGGGAAGGTGTCTGCCCAGTCTTGCTCCCGGGCCTGAGGCCCATTAAGCCTAACTGGCTGGCCCCGTGGTCAGGCCAGTCTCCCAGTGGCCCCTGGGGTGGGCATGGGATGGGGCCCTCGTGACCACCTCCTCTAGGGGGTGGGTGGCTGTGATTCATTCCCCCCCCTCACCTGGAGCCCACAGCCCGAGCGTCCCCCCGGGGCTTCCTTCACTCCCTCTGGGACTCCAGGCCCCTTTTTTGGGACACCTGGGCTGGAAATGGAAGGCAGTAGAGGGAGACTGCCGTCCCATCCTGGGCTGCCCTGGAGCCAGGAGAACAAACCAGTCACCTGCCACAGAGTCTGGAGCCTTGGGGAAACTGAGAACAGGTCAGAATATATCATGGGCTAGATTGCTTTTGTATATTTTCTCTGTGGTTATAAAAGCGATGTTCATTGGAGAAAATACTAGAAAGAACAAGAGAAAAGAAAAGTCACCTGTAAATACTATCTCCCATGAATTTTCTCCCAGTCTTTAAAGAAAGTATTGTGTTGAACACATATGCACATACCAGTGAATGAATATATGTAACATACACCCAGATCCGTGCTCCCAGAATTGAGGTCGCACTGGTCTAAACAGGTCTTTTTGCTTAATATTTTATCATGAGAATTTTCCAGCAATGGTGTTTTTTATTTTGCAGTTCATAAACATTTATTTTTTTTCAAAAAGTATAGCCAGGGCGCCTGGGTGGCTCAGTCGTTAAGCATCTGCCTTCGGCTCAGGTCATGATCCCAGGGTCCTGGGATCGAGTCCTGAGTCAGGCTCCCTGCTCGGCTGGGAGCCTGCTTCTCCCTCTCCCACTCCCCCTGCTTGTGTTCCCTCTCTCGCTGTGTCTCTCTCTGTCAAATAAATATATAAAATCTTAAAAAAAAAAAAAAGTATAGCCATGTTATATAAAGTTTGGAAAAAAAGGGGAAAAATCTCAGATTTCCCTCACACAATGTTTTTATATATTCTTTTCCAGCCTTTTTCCATAAACATATTTTATATGGTAATCATCCTAGTTCACATGTCATTTTATATCTTTTTTAAAAAGATTTATTTATTGGGGTGCCCAGGTGGCGCAGTCAGTGAAGCATCGGACTCGGTTTCGGCTCGGGTCATGATCTCAGGGTCGTGAGATTGAGCCCCACGTCAGGCTCCACACTCAGTGAAGTCTGCTTGAGTTTCTCTCTCCCTCTCCGTCTGCCCCTCCTGCTCCTGCTCTTTCTCTTTCTCTCTCTCAAAAATAAATAAATAAATCTTAAAAAAAGACTTATTTATTTATATGAGGGGCGGGAGGGGCAGAGGGAGAGTCTCACGCAGGCTGAGCGTGGAGCCCAACGCCATGCTGGATCTCCTGACCCTGAGCCGAGACTAGGAATCCGACGCTTCACCCACTGAGCCACCCAGGCGCCCTATTATATCTTTTTTGAGAAAAAGACATTTTACTGGAAGACTTTGGGAGGGCAGCTGTATGCTTTAATGAAGAAGACACTTAATGCCTAAGATTGTTGTGAAGTTGTTGGCATTAAAAATAATGCTGGTACCTCACTGAGTTAAACATAGATGGAGCGTAGGGCCTGGCACTTGCGCTCCTAGCCCAGAGATTTGAAAACGGGGTCTCAAAAACTTGCACACAAATATTCATAGCAGCGTTATTCACAGGTGGCCAAAAAGTGGAAACAACCCAATGTCTATTGACAGATGAATGGGTAAACGAAATGTGGTCCATCCATATAAAGGAATATTATGGGATACAATGGATTATTATTCGGCCATAAAGTACTAATGAAATACTAACGCTTACTGCACTATCGATGAACCTAGAAAATGTGTTAAGGAACGATGCCAAACACATCAGAGCACGTATTGTATGATTCCATTGATATGTGGACAGAAAAGAGAGTGGTGGGCGCTGGGGCTTAGGGTAATGTGGAGAGAATGGGTAGGGTCACCTTTTGCAGGGACGAAAATGTCCCAGAACGAGATGGAGGTGATGGCTGAAGAGCAGTGTGAAGGAGCTAAATGCCCCTGAAGTGTGCACTTTCAGATGGTCAAACGGCAAATTTTATGTTAGGTGTATTTTACCACAACAAAACTGCTCTGGCCATCCCTGTAATTCACATGGTATCTATTATTATTATTATTATTATTTAAAATCTATTACTTAGAGCAAATTTATTGGATCAAAGGGTATGATGAATATTTTCAAGATTCTTCATGGTTATTGACAAATTCTTGCAGAAAGTTTACCATTTTACAGTGTGTAAGGTTCAGACCAAGAGTGCGTGACTGGGTGACAGGGTCAGCCAGGATAAGGGCTGCTGAGCACCCTGGAGTCTGGAGGTGGCCACTGCCCTTGAGGCCTGTGGAGGCTGGGCTGGCAAGGTGCTTCAGTGCCTGGGGACCTAGGGCAGTGAGTGATCCCCTGGTGTGTAGACGGGAACCAGGCCACCTGGGCCACATTTGAGCAAAGGGGTGCCTCTAAAGCTTGGGTCCCCTCTCCCCACAGTGGAAATGAAGTGACTTCCAGCTCACCTGGGATTGCATTAGAGCTGTGGGTCTCAGGTCAGCCCACTTGGGCTCATGTGGGCAGCAGGAAATGGATCCGTGCTTGGAGGGTTCCTGAGTAGTGAGTACAAAGTCTATCTTGGGCGAGGCAGTGCTTGAGGGTTTGCTTGTTCTGCAAGCGCGCTATGAAACCCAATAGGATTGGCTGCCAAAAGATGGTTCCAGCTAAGGCAAAGAATGATGCCCGGCACATGGCAAGGCCAGCCTAGCCTGCCCCGCAGTGCTAGAGATGAGAGTCATCAGGAACTGGGGTGAGGGAGGATGTGGGACATTCAAGTGGGCTTCAGGCATACGTGGAGTATTAGAAAACAAAGTGGATTTCTTCTGGATTGTTCCAAAGGAGGGAGGTTTGTACTTGATGAAGGCACCATCTTCTAATACTGAGAGGTTCTGACAAGGGGCCGAGCCAGCAGGTATTGCTCTCCCTGAACTGGAAATGATGTTCCCAACGTGATCCTAATTCTGGATTCCTTCTGGATATAAGAAGGCACCCTGGGTCATGATCTCATGATCATGGGGGTATTGGGACGATCTCATGATCTCAGGTCTTGGGATCGAGCCCCCCTCTCTCGTCCTCTTGTCGGCTGTGCTCCCAGTGGGGAGTCGGCTTGGACAGTCTCTCCCTCTGCCCCTCCCCCCACCCGAGTGTGCATGCTCACTCTCTGTGTCTGTCTCTCTCATAAATAGACACATCTTAAAAATTTTTTTAATTAAAAAAATTAAAAAAAAAAAAAAGGCACCCTGGCCTGGTGGGAGAGACAGACACAGAAGCAGAGCTGAGGGCCACCTTGGAAGCCTGGGTGGGGCCCCTCAGGGCCTGGCTTCCCCTCCAAGCTGAGGATGAGGATGTGCTTGCTGTCTGTCCTCTGGCCCATGCTGAGCCTTTGACCTCCGCCGGGCCCCCTCTTGCCTTCTCAGGCGGGAAAGTGAATGAGTTTTGCAGCCAGCCTGCTTGGCAGCCTGAGGGGAGTCAAGTCTCAGGGCTGTCAAGCCATGCCCACATGCTGGGTCTACTAGGGTCCCCTCTGTGCTACGTGCTTAGCATGCTCCGCTTTCTCCCTGGGTGTCCGCTGGGCCTTTCATGGCTCCCTCAGCATGTGTCTGCTTCCCAGCGAGTGTCTCTGGCCAGGGATGGATACACCTGGGCACCTGTCCTTGAGTGGGTGTAGGTGACAGGAGGGGGGCAGGAAGTGATGAGCAGCTATTGAGGGAGGAAAGAAGGATACATGAAGGAGAGGGAATGATATAGGCTGACGTTTAGAGCTTAAGTGGGGAGGTGGCAGGGGGCGGGAGGGGAAGAGAAGACCCTCTAGAAGAAGGGGGTTCAACACAGGGTCATAGACCTGCTCCTGTTACCACCAAGCCCTACCGCCCACCCACACAAGCCACCCACTCCCTGATCCCCACACCCACCCCCTGCACAAAGGCCACCCTCACACAACACTCTACCTACACCTCTGTGCCCGTTCCTACGCGCCCACACTCACATGCCTTCTGCCCTCACCCCCTCCCACCCTCAGGGCACCCCCTTCCCAGTAGCCCCAACCCTTGCTTCTATGGCAGGGAGCGGGTTTCTCCCACGGGGCTGCTCAGCGCTGCTCCACAGAAGGCGTGCCCCGGCCTCCCCACTCACCGCCGCGGGCCTGGGTTCCTCACCCCCCGGGCCTGCGCTTCCGCGGCTTCGACGAGCCCTGGGAACACAGCCTGGCAGAGGCGCCCGCAGAGGGGCCCGCGAGCGGACCGGAGCTGCTCTTCTTAGTACTAACAGGTCATTTTCTCCCGCGGACCTAGCCCCCGGAGTAGGGGACTGGCCTCCCTGCCCGTGGCTGCCCCTCCACGAGCAACTGTTCTGAAATATTTCTCGAGTACAGAAAAGTCTGGCGCATCAGTTTGGCATCGGGCGCGTACTGCCACCCACCTCGATTTTGGCCCGTTGGTCTCAGCATTTTTTCCTTAAAAAGGCAGATTTGAAGTCGCCTGTGCACACCCATTCCTGACCCCATTCTTTTCCTTCCCTCGCCGGAGGGATTTGGGTTTGTCATTCTGATGCACGTTTTCTCCTCTTTATGCCATTAATGAGCAGGAATGCTTCCATATACCACACGCAGGAACAGAGCATGAGCTTTTGATGCGTTCTGCCCATGGTGGGTCCTTGGGCTGCTTCCGGGGTTGGCTATTAAGACGATGCTGCTCACAGCCCGCGGCTTGGTTTAGGCTCCCTCTTCTGTTTGCACTGGTTTTCCTACCGTGTTTGTATTTTTTTAGTGTTTTGTTGGAATTCTTTACAGAATATTCTGGATAATCCTTTATCAGTTCTATGCATTGTAAGCATCCTCTCTTAGCCTGTCTTATCTTTTCACTGTGTTTCTGTCCCTTGTTCGGAAGTTTTACTTTTAACATAGTCAAATTTATGTCTTTTCCATTCTTGCTTTCCCATTGTTTATCTTAAGAATTCTCTATTCCAACATCATGGACATTGTTCTCTCACCTCCACGGTAGGCAGTTTTGCTTTGTCCATTTAGGATTTTGATTCCAGTTTGGATTGTTTGTCAGGGGCTTGGAGTGGTGGCAGCAGGGGAGGGAGGTGGTGAGCGGGAGTGGGTCTTGGTGTCTTGGTGGGGAGAGCCTCTGGGCCTGTGGAGACATTTGCATGTGACTCAAGGTGGGGAATCTGAGGGCAAGCCGGCCTGGGTTCAGACATGCTGAGACTGGAGCAGGCACCTGTGGTCTTTCTGTAACCCATGATGGCAGGACGAGGGCAGGGCTCGAGGCAGAGCACTGGGTCGGTACTGTGTGCCTGGCCCCAGGCTACTTTGCTCATCACCCCACACTTCCCCACCTTGCCTGTAGCCCTCACCTGCTCTGGGAGGGGCTCATTTCTAACTTGTCACGGCCTGTCTCTGCCCCACTTATCTTCATTAGCTTGGGAGCACCCACTGACTGAGGAGGAGGAGAGAGGAAGCTGAAAGAGCACGTGGGTCAAGGGGAAGGCTGCTGGGCATCCCAGGCCTCCCTGTGATGACCCCGTCTCTGCAGGTGCCCATCCTCTTCTTGACGTCCCAGCCCACCCTGCATTCCCCTCCCCACTAGCTGGGCCCAGTTTCCATAGCAACATGGCCGCAGGCTAATCAACAGATTCCAGGGAGAAAGACATTCCTGCATTTCTCAATGTCACCTGAGCCCTCCTATTGCACACTTGTGGCCCTGCTGCGGGAGTTTCAGGGGGACACGTAGCCCTTGGAGATCTTGAGGACAGCCCAGCCCTTCTGCATTTTAGGGAAACCCTTGACTTAAGGGCAGTGGGGAGCTGGTCAATGTCCGAGACAAAAAGCCCTGGTTTGGAGCAGTTGCTGATTTCCGTGGTGTAAATACCCCCACCGTGGCCAGCGGCATGATGTCACTCAGCACGGGAAGAGACGCACAGGCACACGCCATTATATAGCATCTCCTATCCCCAGACACGCTAGGCACAAACACGAGAGTGTAGTAAAATAATTAGAAAGTCATGAGCTTGGAGTACTTACTGCCTTTGTTTTCAATATAATGCATTCCATTGTAAGATTAGTCTATCCAAGTGTTGATAACGGCTGGCTCACGGATTTCCTGACAGCTTCACAACCGGCTCTTCTAGGGTCTTCCAGGCCATTCCTCACATTCCCTCTGTCTACAGCCTTTCCCACACTGCCCGGCCTGCAGCTTCCCGAATTCCTCCCGTGCATTCAGCCTTCACCCCCCACCCCCCGCCTTTATACTTCCTCCTCTCGGGCGGTATCGACCACATTCTCACACTTACCCTTAGTTGGCAACTAATACCTTCTTGGCAGATGCTTGTGTTCTTCCTTATGGTTTTCTCTATTTTTCAAATGTTCTACAATGAACCTGTGTTTCTTTTATAATTAGACCAGACTGGTTAAAAAATTTTTTCTGACCAGGGAAAGTTTGTGGAGAGGGGAGACATCAGTACTGAGATTCTTATCTACAAGGACACAATGAAGTAGCAGATAGGTAATTATTTGCTTTCCTAAGACAGACCTCTCCCTGGGATGACACCCAGGGGTTAGTCTGTTAGGTGGCAGCCTGGAGACAAGATTTTGCAGTTGGATTGGGCATCTCTCTGCAGAACTCCCAACCCCCTGAGACACCCAGGGACAGAGATGGCACTGTGGGAATTCGGAGACCGGGACAACCCGGCCACTGTGCCCAAGTGCGGCCCTTCTCCCCTCTGTCGGTGGGCAGGTGCTGGGTCTGCGGGCCCTGCACTCTCCGTGCTGACTGGCAGGGACTCACAAGCCTCCCTCTCTCTCCCTTTCTCTGATGCGGGCCAGGTGCCCCCTGCTCAGGGAGCCTTCCCTACCCCCTTCCTAGATGGGGTGTGGCCGGCCCTCTGCTTCCTTAGCAGCCTCTCAAAGGTCTGGTTCCATGGTTACCCACGGGGTGTAGCCATTTGGAGTATCCCCGCTGGTGCGTGTCCTCCCTGGGCCCAGAACAGCCCTTCCACGAGCTGCTGAGTGGATTAGGAGACCCTGCCATCCCCCTCCTCCAGGAGCTGCTTCCTGATCCCTATCTCCCACCCCTCACTGCTCTCATGGCGCCTTCCCTGAATGCTGGCTGTGTCTGTTTGGTCCTTAGTCTACTTGCCTCCACACCAAGGAGCACCTTGAGGTCACAGCTTGTGGTACCTGGTTCACTCGCCCCAAAGTGACCATCCCAGGGCCCAATGCATACAGGCTGCTGCAGAAATCAGTGGCTGGGCTGGGGCCAGCCTTGGGCCCCCCAAGTCCCTTGAGGGCACACCTTGCTCCACCCAGCTGGCCCCAGAAAGCACTCCACCCTCCACCCTCCACCCTCCGCACGTTGTGGTCCTGATCTTCCCGTGAGGCTTCACCAGGCCAGCCTTCTCCCTGGCTCTGACCACTATGCAGCCCAGTCAGGCTCGTGACCTTGACTCACTCCCTTCATTTTGCTGAACTTCGGTTTTCTCATCTGCACAATGGGTTGTTGAGGTCAGGATTCGGGGGAGATGCACATCAGTGCCCAAGAAATGGCGGTGGTCTTAGAAGGGTCACTTCCTTGGTACCTCCCTTAGGTTGTCTTGCCATGTCAAGAGGCTCTGTGTGTGTCACCTTTTCTCTTCAGCGACTCTGTCATTGCCTTGAGGACAGAGATCCTGTCCTTCGTGTCTGCGTACTCTTTTCAATCCTCCTGCCTGAACCCATTTATGGACTGACTCCCATTGGGAGAGGGGTCAAAGTCTTCCTCCAGCCCTGATGTCAGATGCGCAGTCATTGCCAAGGGGGACTCTCCGCGGATCTCCTAGTGCTCTGGCTTCAGTGCTGCCTGAACGAGAAGCAGGTCCTGGAGTGAGGAGGATGGAAGTGTGGGTGGCTCCTGCTGGAGGATGTTCTAGGGTGGGGGCCGAGCCCCCAGACCCAGTGCCTGGTCACGGGGGCTCCCTCATCCCCAGACAGCACTGTGTAGGGGTAGGGCTGAGAAGTGGGGCTCACCCGGGAATGAGGGTGGAGAGCACACTCGTTGGTTGAGGAGACTGGGGTGTGGGTCGGCGGGTTCTCATGGGGGCGTGTCTCTGCCGCAGGTGAACGGGAAGGAGCTCTCCAAGCTGTCTCAGGAGCAAACCCTGGAGGCCCTGCGCTCCTCCAAGGAGCCTCTAGTGATCCAGGTGCTGAGACGCAGCCCCCGCCTCCGGGGGGACAGCTCATGCCATGACCTGCAGCTGGTGGACAGTGGCACTCAGACCGACATCACCTTTGAGCATATCATGGCGCTGGGCAAGCTGCGCCCGCCCACCCCGCCCATGGTCATCTTGGAGCCGTACGTCCTGTCTGAGCTGTGAGTCGCCCTCAGGAGGGCCCCGGGCCCTGCCTCCGGAGAGGGCACGCCACCCGGAGGCTACGTTGCTGCAGCTCTGGGTGTGGCAGGGAGACCCCGACTGGCCTGCCCTCTCGGGCAGGAAGCAGGCCCCTTGGCCTCCAGAGCTGACTGTGGCATATCCAAGGGCTCAGCAACCTCTAGGCCTCTACAGCCTCAGGCTGGACATCAGCCAGTGAAGGGACCAGGGGAGGCTTCACACACAGGCTTCCTGTGGTATCCACTCCCCAGGGCCAAGGGAGGAGCATCCTGGGAGCTTGCTCCTGGAAGGTTGAGGGCCGCAGCTCCTCCTCCTCCTCCATCCTCTCTTCTCCTCTGCCGTCCATCGTCTTCTGCCTCTCAAGCATCCCTCCTTGAATCTTCTCACATCCTTGTCTGTCCCATCCTCCCCCTGCTCTGAACTTCCTCCATCTCTTCGGCTTCTTTCTGGCCCAGTCGGAAGAAGGGCCTCTCATCCAGGCCTGGTGGCTCATTCCGCTAATCTAAACCTGTGCTGCAGAGCGGTGGTCCCGGGATCCCCTCCTCCACAGAGAGTGAGGCCCCTGGCCGCCAGCAGCCACGCTTAGCCTTGGGGCAAGGAGGGCTGCCCCTGGAGGTAGAGTGGGTCCTCCTCTACTCTCCAGCAGTCCTCTGGGGCCTGGATAACTCCTGGGGGCGTTGCATGAGCGGGGGGGGGGGGGGGGGGGGGGGGCAGTGCGGGGGGGGGGGGGCCAGTGCCGGGTGGGAGGGGCACCTGCAGTTTGGAGAAGTTGGTACCCTGCCGGCTGGGCTGGGCTGAGCGACAGGGTGGGATGGGGTAGGGAGAGCTAGGCATGCCTGTGTCCTCAGTGCAGACCCCTGCTCACTCCCGTTCAAGAAGCATTCCTGGTCTTTGCATGGATGCATGTAGCTCAGAAGGAGGGGCTCCATGCCGAGCTCACTGGGACCGGCCAGCCCGGGAGCTGGGGCGAGGGCACTAGAGGAGCAGATGGCTGGCCTGACCCCCCTTCTCCTGGGCAGCCCCCCCATCAGCCATGAGTATTATGACCCGGCGGAGTTCATGGAGGGCGGCCCGCAGGAGGCAGACCGTATGGACGAGCTGGAGTATGAGGTGAGCCAGGTGGCCAGGCCAGGGCAGGGATGGCTGTCTGCAGCCCAGCTCAGGCCTGGCTCCTCTTGTCCCCAGGCAGCCGAGCCTCGTGGCCCTTGCCGAAGCGCGGCTGCTTACTCAGGCTCACGGGTTGAGTCGGGGAGGGCATGGGTGAGGTCCCTTAGTCAGTCTGCGTAAGCGAGTCTGTGTCCCACGCATGTCTGTGTCCTGTGTGTCCCGTGTGTCTCGTGTGTGTCTCGGGCATTTCCTGGCAGGGGAGACCACGGCACACGTGCACCACTCGGGGTGGTAAGAGAGACCCTCCAAGCTGGAGGCTGGAAACTTGGCTCCGGGGGGCGTGCTGCTGGGGTTGGGGCTGGGCCGTGGCTGCCGCCCCCGTAGCATGCCTCCTCGCTCACACGTTTTGGGGGCTTTCTTCCTTTGCTTCCCCCACGGCCCCTGTGGCAGGAGGTCGAGCTGTATAAGACCAACCACCGGGACAAGCTCGGCCTGATGGTTTGCTACCGCACGGATGATGAGGAGGACCTGGGCATCTATGTTGGAGAGGTATGAAGGCAGGGTGCGGGAGTGGCTCTTCTAGGAGGCAGTGGGGCTCCACGCCGCCTCTTTGTGTGCTAGGACATCCGGGCTGGACGTGGACGGCGTCCATCTGTCCGGCACCGGCAGCGGGGAGGGGAGGGCACGGTGGTGGCAGGTGCGGAGGCGGGGTCTGACCCACGGAGAGTCCGCACACCGTCCGATCCCTGTGGCCTCTCCATGCCGCCCAGGGCTCTGAGGCTGCCCAGAAAGCCCCGGCTGCCAGGGGCGGAGCCTACTTAGCATCACACGGGGCAGCTAGCGGCTTCGGTGTGTGTTCGGCCAGGCCGTCCTCCCCGGGCGACTTGTGCGCACGCTGGGCCGGTGAGCAAGGCTGAGGTCTGGGCCCTGTGATGCTAAGCCCCTCCTGGTACTCACAGGGTTGTGCTTCCCCACCTGTCCGTGGCAGACACGTGTGTCCACAGGAGGGCGGATGGCTCGCCAGCTGCCCCCACACTCTGATCAAGTCAACCTTTGTACGAATATCTTACTGCCCATCGAGCCCCAGGGCTGGTGTGTGTGTGTGTGTGTCTGTGTGTGGGGGGGGGTAAGCGTTCGGCTTCCTGCGTTCACCCAGCCTCTGACGTGGAAAAGAACAAGCTTCCGTGCACAGGAGCGTACGAGTGCCAGCTGGGGGTGGGCCTGGGCCTGGGGGTGGTGGCAGGGGCTGGGGAGCTTTTGGCTGGCTCGTGCTGGGGAGAGGTGACTAGCCCGAGACCCACTGTTTTGTCCCTGCCTCCTGGAGCTCAGAAGCTTCCAGTCTGAGCTGAAGAGGGAGCAAGCAAGGAGACTTTTGTTTGCTTTGGGACCTCCCCAAGGTGAGGGGGGAGGTCCTTTCTACTGAAAGGTCCCCATGACGCGTCTGCCTTACAGGTGAACCCCAATAGCATTGCAGCCAAAGACGGCCGGATCCGCGAGGGGGACCGGATCATCCAGGTGAGTGGGCGGCGGGGGGGTGCGGGGAGGCCTGACGGAGGCCCCACACTCTACTGGCTGCTCAGTGACCTCTCTCCGGCTGTGCCTGAACCCGGGGCTGGGTCTCCTCTCCCGCACAACTGCCCCGGGGGGCTCCCAGGAAGAGGCCACATGCTCACTTGGTTTCCATCCTGTCAGAGCTCAAGAGCCTTTCCTAGGCCAGGGTGCTCTGCTTGGAGCTCCCTACGAGGGGGGTCCCTGCAGCTCCACCAGGGCAGGGCCCACCCCAGAGCCAGCCCTGGCATTCTTTGTGATGGTCCCTTGGCTTGTCGCAGATAAATGGTGTGGACGTCCAGAACCGGGAGGAGGCAGTGGCCATTCTGAGCCAGGAGGAGAACACCAACATCTCCCTGCTGGTGGCCCGACCTGAGAGCCAGGTGTGTGTGCGCCAGGCAGGATATTCTGGGACCCCTGACATCGGGCTTTCTGTGGGAGCTGCTGGTCTGGGACAACGGCACAGGCATGCCAGCAGCCTGGCACTGACGGAGGGTGGGTGGTGTCTTTGGGGCCCATTTCCCCTTGGGCCTCTGATGGCCGGGTGTGCCGGGGCCACCCTCTCCCTTGGGTTATTCAACTTCATTGAGACCAGGAGACCGGGTATGGGACCTAAAGGTCATCGGTGGGGTGATGTCTGGGGCAGTCCTTAAAGCAGTGGGGACAGCACAGTTCTGTCTCTGCAGCTGGCAAAGCGGTGGAAGGACAGTGACCGGGATGACTTTCTGGATGACTTTGGCTCTGAGCATGAGGGGGAGCTGCGTGCACGGAAGCTGAAATCCCCCCCTGCCCAGCAGGTGAGGAAGGAGGCAGGGCGGGCAGTGGAGAGCGCCGGCGGGAGGCCAGGGGGCTGGGGCATGCGGGAGATGGGCTGGACCCAGAGGCCCCTCTGATTCCGACCCCGGCCTGCGGGACCCATACTGAGTGGGGCTCATCTCTCTGCCCCAGCTTGGCAACGAAGAGGAGCAAGGGGTCCCCGATGCGGGCACGGGCCTGAGCAATAGCCAGGAGCTGGACAGTGGGGTGGGCCGCACTGATGAGAGCACCCGCACCGAGGAGAGCTCCGAGCACGACCTGCTGGGGGATGAGCCCGCTAGTGCCGCCAACACGCCCGGCGCCCTGCGCAAGAGCCGCGACCTCCACTTCAGCATGGACTCGCTGCTGGCGGAGGGGGCGGGGCTGGCGGCTGGCGACATCCCGGGCCTCACGGACGAGGAGTACGAGCGCTACCGGGAGCTGCTGGAGATCAAGGGCCACCTGGAGAACGGCAACCAGCTGGGCCTGCCCTTCCCCCGAGCCTCGGGCGGCAACAGCGCCCTGGATGTGAACCGCAACGAGAGCCTGGGCCACGAGATGGCCATGCTGGAGGAGGAGCTGCGGCACCTGGAGTTCAAGTGCCGCAACATCCTGCGGGCGCAGAAGATGCAGCAGCTGCGGGAGCGCTGCATGAAGGCCTGGCTGCTGGAGGAGGAGAGTCTCTACGACCTGGGGGCCAGCGAGCCCAAGAAGCACGAGCTGTCGGACATCTCCGAGCTGCCCGAGAAGTCGGACAAGGACAGCACCAGCGCCTACAACACGGGGGAGAGCTGCCGCAGCACCCCGCTGCTCGCCGAGCCCTTGCCAGAGAGCCCCCTGAGGCGGGCTGCTGCCGGCAACTCCAACTTGAACCGGACCCCCTCCGGCCCCACGGTCGCCGCGCACCCCAAGGCAGCTGCCCCGCAGGGGAGCCCCGCTAAGTTCCGATCTCTCTCCCGGGATCCCGAGGCGGGCAGGAGACCGCACTCAGAGGAGCGCGTCCGCCGAAGCCCCAAGACGGGCGTGACCCTGGAGCGCGTGGGCCCCGAAGGCAGCCCTTACCTGTCCCGGCGCCCCCGCGGCCAGGGCCAGGAGAGCGAGCGCTACCACAGCTGCGTGCAGCTGGCCCCGCCGCGCGGCCTGGAGGAGCTGGGCCGTGGCCCCCTGGGTTTGGCTGCTGGCCCTCGGGTGGGCGGGGCGGCGGTGGCCCCCGAAGCACCCCGCATGGAGTGGAAGGTCAAGGTGCGCAGCGATGGGACCCGCTACGTGGCCAAGCGGCCCGTGCGTGATCGCCTCCTCAAAGCCCGGGCCCTGAAGATCCGCGAGGAACGCAGCGGCATGACCACGGATGATGACGCGGTGAGCGAGATGAAGATGGGCCGCTACTGGAGCAAGGAGGAGCGGAAGCAGCACCTGATCCGGGCCCGGGAGCAGCGGAAGCGGCGCGAGTTCATGATGCAGAGCCGGCTGGAGTGCCTGAGGGAGCAGCAGAACGGCGACAGCAAGGCTGAGCTCAACATCATTGCCTTGAGCCACCGCAAGACCATGAAGAAGCGGAACAAGAAGATCCTGGACAACTGGATCACCATCCAGGAGATGCTGGCCCACGGCACTCGCTCTGCCGACGGCAAGCGGGTCTACAACCCTCTGCTCTCCGTCACCACTGTCTGAGCCCCGCTGTGCTCCAGGGCGGGCCCTCTGCCCCAGCCCGGGTCCGGTGGGCCTCCCAAGACCCTGTCCCCTACTCTCCCTTAGAATCTAGTGTGTGTCTGTGTGTGTGTGTGCACAGGATTCTGTGACCAGAGAGAAGCCCCCAGGAGAAGGGACGCTTCTCTCCGTCGGCTACTCCCTGCTCTCCAAGTACAGCGACCACGGCGACAGCTGGCACGGGGGGGCAGACCTGTAGCAGGCGCCCCTTCAGCGTCGTGCGGGCCGCGTGTGCGCATCACAGGCCCAGGCACATGTACGTGCACACACACGCGCACCCCTCCAGAGCTCTCTGCGTGGGCACTTGGGGACAGGAAAGGCGAACTGGAAAGCAGAGGCGAGGAGGACTGTCCTAAGCACAAGAGAATGCCTGGCTTTGAAGCAGCCTCGCCCCCTGCCGGGAGCCTTGGTTATTTGTAGACAAAGGCAACCCTGAGTTTTGTGGTTTTTTTCCCTTTCTGTGCTTGCCAATTGTTGTTTTTCTGTTTTGTGGACCTGCTCCGGGGGCTGGCAGCTCCTTCAGGCAGCCTGACAAAAGTGGAACCCGCAGTGATGGCTGGGAAGGAGGTGGGTGGGGGGAAGGAAGAGAGGGAGGGCTGGGGCAGGGGGAGGGGAAGGGTTGGGGAAGAAGGGGAGAATGGGAAGCAGCTTTCTTGGTGGTCTCCACTCTGAGGTATGGGGACGGGGAGCCTCTGATGTGGCTTGTGAGGCCCACCCTGGGGGCCACTTCCTTCCCCGATGACCGAGGGAGAGCCAAGACATAAGTAGCAGGGGAAGACCTTGGTGACAAGACCCACGCCGAGCTGAGGGAGAGGCCTGGACCCGAGAGAGCCGGGCCCGGCCAGCTGGGCTGACATGGGAGAAGATGCTCTGCACCCCACTCTGCAAATGTGGACCAGGCCCAGACCCCAGGGCCCCTCTAGCTCATAGAGCCTCAGACTGGAGGCAGACAGGCTGCCCACCCCTGCCCCCCATCAGCATTGAGAGAATAAAGCAAGCTGCCTTTTTGAGGTGACTCTTGGCCTCTCTGTGTTCATTTTCATCGGGCTGGGGGAAGAGATGTGGGTTTTGGTGGGGGTGGCAGGGCGGGGATGGGCAAGGCATGGGCCAACTGAAAGCTGTGCCTCTGTGCTTTCTGTCACTGAGGAACTGCCAGGTCTTCTGAAGTCCCTCTTCTACTCTGAGAGGAGGCGTGACAGTCACTGGAATTGTTTCAGAAGTGTGAGGTCACAGGGGCGATGCCCAGAGGCAGGTCCTGCCACCAGTGCTAAGCCAGGCCTCTGCCACGTGGATGAGGCCAACACTGGTCCAGCGGAACCCTTGAGAAGCGGGTTCTACCCTCCTCTACCCTCCAGTTCAGGAAGAGCCCTAGAAGGGGCACGGAGTTGGGAACTTATAAAAGGCAAACTACCCTCGTTTGGGGGCTCCCACAGTGCCCAGCACGGAGACTGCCGAGTAAATGTCTTTTGGCCAGATGGATGAACATCGGGGTGGCCACATAGGACCCTTCCATGTTGGGAACTCCCAGAGGGGCAGCCAGATGCTCGAGATCCCATTCAGTGCAGCAAACCACGGGGCTTCTGCTAAGTGCCAGGAACCACGCTAAGTGTTCGGTGGGGTCCTGGGGCTCCAGCTTGGTGTGTGTGTGTCACCCCCTGGGCTGGGAAGTACAGCGGTGAAGGAGCTCAGTCTCCTGACACACACGACGCTGCCAGCAGCTGAAGCGAGCAAGGATGCGTTAAGATTCTGTTGAAACATCAGCATAGGCCTCTCGTTAATTTCCCTAATTTGCTGAGATGGGCATGAGCTAGAAATCCGAGCAAGTGTTCCCAGAAGCCAACTGCTCTGCGGGGAAGGCTGGGCCCTGAGGGCTGGCCGCATCTGTGAGCTGCTGCCTGAGCAGCTGGGAGGGAAGGCCCAGCACATCCCAAGGCAGGCCTGGAACATCAGCGAGGAGCGGGAAGGGAGGAAAGTGCTTGTCAGTGAGGAGCACATGGGAGCCCAAGGGGTGGGGCCTGGTTCTGGAGCTGTCGGCTTCCTCTGCCCTCTGAGGCCTCTGGAGTCCAGCACTGGGCACATCTCTTCCTCTGGAGGGGGATACGTGGGCCTCAAGCAGGCCTTGTGGAGAAGGATGGGACTCCAAGGGCCCAGTCCCTGCTGCAGGATACTGGCTGGAGGTCAGCTGGAGACGGGGGCCAACTGTTGCCCTGGCGTCCCTCTCCAGTGGCTGGGGGGGGGGGGTCACCCTATGGGCACTAGAAGCACTCCATTCTCGCCTTGGGGGAGAGGGGAGCACTGGAGACCCAGTGCTCTTGGGATGTGGGCCAAGACGGGCCCATAAACTGGAGTCCCTTGCCATGTAGAAGTCAACACTGGGACTCTGGGAAAGGTGGTACCGGGAGGGCTAGCAACCCTTAGCTACTGATGCCCTGGAACAGTGACTTCACATTTGGGTCCTACTGCCATTGAGCAGAATCAAGAGCCACTGAGCGGCCAACAGCTGCCATCGTCCACCCTGTCTGCCCCGCACAGGCTGTTGGCAGAACGTGGGGACCCTTTACTCCCTGGCAGTGAGGGAGGGGGCAGCAGGCATCCCTTGAACTCCAGAAAGCCCACCCACCAGTACTCCTAGCCTGGTCCCATCAGCAGCGGACTCAGCCCCAAGCCTGCTGTAGCCCTGCCCTTGGGAGTAAGGAGCCAGCTCTTCCCCAGGGCCTCTGAAGTGAGGACACGCTGGGAGGCCACAGAGGCGGCGGGGTGTAGGGCATGGACCGAGCGCTCCTCAGCTGCCTGGCTAGCGGCTTCAGCTCCGCCAGGAGCTAGGCGCGGGCCCCCCCCCCCCCCCCCCCCCCCCCCCGGGCCGGCGCCTCCCCCCCCCCCGGGGGGCGGGCCCCCCCCCCCCCCCCCCCGCACGGTGTTGCCTGGCGACAGCAAGGGAAGTACTCGCTCCCACCCAGGACTCCACCCCGGAGGCATTCTGAAGGCAGCTGGGCCTGCATCTACCCCTGCCGTGACTGCTGGACTTCAGGGGAGTTGGGAGCGGCCCGGCCTTCTCTGGGCAGTTGCTCGGCCAGCGGCTGGGTGAGGGCAGGACTGGACGGGGCAGTCCTCTCTGCCCGAAAACAGCACGTGCAGGGTGGAAAAGCAAGCCCAGGCCCTGCCCAAACCCGCGCAGGCAGCCGGGAGAGACAGGAGGCAGACACAGGGGGCGGCGGGCAGGGAAGGCTGAGCTGGAGGCCAAGGAAGGAGAGCCCGCGATGGCAGAGTGCGGAGCGAACACGCGAGGCTCAGGAGCTCCAGCCCCGTCCGCACTCAGTGCCTGCGCTGTCCAGGTGAATACGGGCGCCCGCTGCCCGGCTCTGCCCATGTGTAGAAGGCACGACAACGTGAGTTAGGACCCCCTGTCCTGAATACTGGTTACAGCCAGCAACTGTTTATTGAAAGTAGCAATAGCCCAGGGGTGCCACCTTCAGGCCTGGATGTGACTCTTGGCGCTGAAGGCCAGGTAGTAGATCACTAGGCCGATGGCTGCAGCCAACACCTCGGTAGAGACCCAGGGCCCGTTCCAGGTGCCCTGCAAGAAAGGAGACCAAAGCCAGCTCAGGGGAGAGCTGGGCGGGGAGCCAGCCAGCCCCAGTCACTCTCCCCCTAGGGCACGAAGGCTCAAGAAGGGCGAGGCTTGCTGTGTGCTCCCTGCTCTCCCAGACACAGGCAGCCTCTGCAGCCCACTCACCCGATGGTCCACACTGACTGTGAATAGGGGCGGGATGACGGAAATGTCCTCATTATTTCTCTGAGCCTGCAAGGGAGATGCTGGGGTCAGGGGTGCTGCCAGGTGGGGTGGGGAGGGGTTGGACAGGCAGTAACGTTGGCCCGAGTCATGGAAGAGAGGAGAACCGGGCAAGAGAGGAGCACGGGAGGTGTAGTGACAGGTGGGGCGAGTGGTCAGGAAGGTGCCCACCCGGCCGTTCTGCTCTGCGAAAGCGAGGCCCCTACTGGCCTGGAGCTTCGGTGAGAAGGGGCTGCAGGGTGGAGACGGCTGTGGAAGTGGGGGGTGCTCTCCCTCCTGGAGGCCTGGGAGGGGCTCCAGGTGACGGACCCTCACCTTCCTCAGGAGGCTGTAGGACTCCTCATCGAAGAATCTGACCTCGTAGGTACCTGCGTGGGCGCTCTTGTGGTCTAGGCTCCAGGATACCTGGGTTGGGGATGTTCGGCAGGGGTGGGTGCAGTGGACAGTACCGCCACCAGCCGCCCGCGTCACAGAACCTCAGTCCTCCTCCACTGGGCCGCCCCTAGGGCTTCAAAGTCATGCCAGGGAGCAGGTGGCCTCCCCTCAAAATGACAACTACAGCATCCCTTACCTGATAACGCCCCACATCCTGGCCCCGGGTGACGGGAAATTGTTTTCCACTGACATCAGCATAAAGAGCCATGTTCTGAGAGAGGGAACAGAGAGAGTCACCTTCTCCCCTCTCTGGCGCTCAGCAGAAGCCCCACTGTGCTGCCCACAGCAGCCCCCATGGCCTATGGGCAGGGAGCACCACGGGAGATCCACGGAGGTAGCCTGCCACAACCCAGGGCCGTGCCAGGAAGCCAACACCCACCGATGCTGTTACTGCCTCTCTGCATGTCTCCCCTGCGGGGGGGCACATACCCGCTGTGGCCTAGCCTCCCTAACCCACAGCAAGCCTGTTAACTGTGAACAGAGGCAGGATGGCTAAAGTGTACTCGTAATGCCTCTGAGTCTGGAAGCGGGTGTTGGGGTCAGGGGGTGCCCAGGGAGCCACCCAAGGAATGTTGTACCCGGACCAGAAGGGCCACGCCTTGGCAGAGAGCAACGAGAAAAGGGGTACAGGAGCCTGGGGGCTAAACTCCTGCGGTTTCTCACTTCAGCGTATGCTCTCATCAGGCACAGCAAGACGTCTACCTACGTTTTCGCACCTAGGCAGAGCAGATTAGGAAAATGTTCTTTTAACACCTGCTTTAAACAGTCTGGCCTAGCTGTACCCTGACCTCTCTCTCCTATACCTGTAAGTCAAGATCCTCATTCTCCCTGTCTGCATGGGTACATGGGTCTGACCCCATCAACTGCCAGTGAGGAACTGATGCCCCAGGTCCCAGGCTCACTGCCTGCCTCTTGCCCCAGCACCTGCTGGCTGAACCCCCACTGCCTCACCTGGACCCTGTTCTTGCACGTCAGGGAGATCTCCACGATGAAAACAGTCTCAGTGGAAATGACGGCATCCGAGGTGGTGTAGTAGGAAGGGGTGATCTGGGGCTCCACGCAGGCTTCTGCTGTGGGGAGGAGGTAGACGTCTACGTAAAGCCCAACTTGTATGTGCTGGGCTAGGGGGCAGAAGGGACCACCCAGACCCACTTCCCAGACCTTGTCAGCTGACACACAGAGCCCTTTGCAACCTGTCTGGTGGGCTGTGGGAGACAGATAAAAATGCTTAGTCGGAAATGCAGCAGTAAGGGGGGCGGATAGGGTGAGATGGCCCTGAAGGCAGGCTGGGGATGTGGGATGGATAGAAAGGCTTTGTATAGGTGGAACCTAAATGTGAGGGCAAAAGAAGAGCAGGGGAGAGAGAGGGAGGAAGAGAGATACAAAAAGTGTGTGTTTATTGGGGGAAAGGGCAGCAGCTAGATGATTCACTGCACAACTGGTACCTGTGCCTGCACCTGTGGACAGGGAAGCCACGCAATGATTTGGGGCTCCAGCCTGCCTTGGAGCACCCCGGAAGCCCAGGGGGCAGACGGACTTCTATTCAGAAACATGCATGGCCCTGGACAGTTTACTTGAGATGAAGGGGTCTCTGCCTCCAGCCACAGTGGATAGAAGGCCAAGACTGGACCCAGCATTGCCCAAGGGAAGGAAATGGGCACAGCTTGTCCCCTTTAACAGGGCTGCCTGGAGAGAAGGACGCCGTGCCTCTGCCACCGCCATGCTGCTAGAGGCCTAACTCCTACAGGTTCTACGGAACGCACTGCCTAAATCACAGGGTGCCAAGCAGATGCTAGCAGCGGGGAAGTTCTCAGCCAGCTGCTCTCCGGATGTGAGCTGGCACAGCCACGCATTAGACTGAGACAGAGCTTTGGGTCTGAGCAGCAGGAGGAAGATGCCTAGGAACATCAGTGGGGGGTGGTTCTCAGGAGCCACGTCTGTGTCCCACTAAGCTTGGCTGTTTTCCTATGGACCCTGTGGAGCACCAAAGGGTTTTACAGCCAGGTTTGTCCTTTCCAGACATCACTGGCTACACCATGGGTAATTCCCAAGGAGCAGGTGAGGAGGGTGCAGGCAGGAAAGGCAGTTAGGCTGATGAAACACTCCAGGCACCAAAGGCTCTGACCTGAGCAGGGCAGGTAAAGTGAATGTGTAGAAGGCATCCCGGACCCAGTCTAGGCTCTCCAAGCTTAGCGCTGGTTCTGGCAAGGAGCTTCACCTAAACACACTTCTGGACTCCAGTTTGAGCTCAACCCTGCCACCAGGTGTTAAGAATCTCTCAAGAATGCTCACTGATCTGACTGTGGCTCGGCTCTGCTGAAAAGCCCCTTAAGAATACCCCAGGGCCTTAGGTAAAAAGTCAACAGACCGGCCTGGCACCCGAGCCCTCCGCCCCTCCCAACCCCTTTTACCTTTTCTTCCCTCTTCTGCTCCTATCTAACTGGCCCACGCTCATGGTCCCTCTGCCTGGCACATCTCTGCTTCCTCTCCTCACTTACAGCTCCCTGCCTGGGGAGGCCTGGCCCCACCTCACCGGGTCGGGTGGCTCCTCTCCCACCAGCCTACTTTCTCACTCCGGTCGCCCTGCGCTGCAGAGTTTTGCTCTTGTCCGACCCCCGCTCCGAGACTGGGAGCTCCGGAAGGGGAGCAGGGACGTGTGTCACTTTCCCTGCTGGAGCTGGGAAGCGGGCGCACGGGGCAGGCTCTGGGACTCTTCCTCGCGGGAGCAGACGGGGGGGGGGGGGGGGAAGCTTTGGCTGTTTCTTCCACAAGCCTGGCTGCTGGGTAAACGTGTGTGGTGCAAGAGCGCGTGGTGGCCTCGGTCGCCGCGCCCCGAGGCCACCTGCCTCTCGGAGGAAGAAGGCCCAGAACCCTGCTTCGCCCGCACCCCTCCTCCCCCCACGCACCACCAGTCGTGGGAGAGAGGCTCGCCAGAAAGGAGCTCCGGCCAGGCCGCTACCTGAGCAGCAGGAGAGGCCGGACAGCAGGAGTAGCGCCAGGACGCCGAGAGATGCCAGCGCCGCCATCGCCTCTTCTCTGCCGAGAGAAAAAGAGAGCGACTCCCCTGAGCACGAGGGGCAGACGAGGAAGCGCGTCGCGTAAGCAGCAGTGGCAGCCAATCAGGCGCCGGCGGGCCGGGCGGGCCTGTGACGTCGCTGGCGGCACTGACGTGTCCCCTCCCCAGACCAGAGGCCCAGGTGGCCGCCCCATCAAGATGGCGGCGGCGGCGGCGGCGGCGCTCTCGGCGCCGGAAAGGGGCGTGGGAACCGGCGCGGCCCTGCGCGTGCGCACTGCTGGGTCCGTGCCCACTTCCGGCACGTCGCACCCATCTTAACTCTCGCGAGAGGGGTGTGTGCGTGTCTGAACGAGCGGCTGCTCTCACTTTCCGTCATGGCGCTGAAGGTGGCAGCGGTCGGCGGCGGCGCTGCGAAGGCGGTGCTCAGACCGGCCCTCCTTTGCCGCCCATGGGAGGTGAGAGGGGCAGCGGTCCGCGGGGACAGCCGCAGCGCTTGCTGGGCGGGTCCGGAGACCGCTGGCTTGCAGCTTGTTTTGGAGCCCGATTGGCTGTGGGCCGCGCGAGGGGCGGGGAGAGGGCTACGCGCCGGAGGTGATTGGCTGTTTTCTCCGCTGTCAGTGAGGGGCTTGGGTGAAGTTGGCCCTTGTCCGGCTTCCCCAAGGGTCTGCATCTTGGGCGGGCGGGGGGAGCTCCGGACAAGCGGGGAGAGTGGGCAGCAGCGGGCCGAGTGTCACCTCCCTAGTGTCATGGTGGGAGCCCTCCTGAGGTGGTCACGTGTCCCGGCCCCCGTCGTTCTTGCCGCCTTAGGAATCCGGTCCCCAGCCCCAGTTCGTCCTCGGGTTTTTTTTGTTGCGGACCGCCTTGTCACTTGTCCCAGTGGAGTTGGAGAACCAGATTTTGCCAGCACCCCCGATACCACACCCCACCCCCGGACATTTTTATAGCCCCAGATGTCTTTTCCCCGCAGCCTTCTGGAATGGGAGGGAGCTAGATTTTCTGAGACTGATGAGGTGGGAGGCCGTGGGGGCTTTGCTTCCTCAGTTCTCCGTTTAGGATCTTGTTTATTCAGGTCTCATTCCTCTTTCTTTACACACTTAGGCAAGGATAATTTAGTCCCTGGGTGGATCGGAAGCCTTCCGAAGCATCAGAGAGCCGGCACTGGCTCTAGGGTCAAGAGGTATGACCTCCAGGCCTAGTTGCCCCCACTGATCCACAGTATGGCCACCCTCCTGTCTCTGGGCTCCAGTTTCCCCTCTGTCTCAAAGGATCTAGCCAACCCTGACCTTCCAGAATCCTGTGAGTTTGCTGACACTCCTTGTGGATGCATCTGATATGCTTCTGCCTTCTGACCCCTCAGGAAGGCAACCCTGTGGCAGCTTATACTTTATGAAATTCTGATTTCTCCAAACTTGCTGATGAGGGGCTTTCCAGAGGCCTGGCGGTTCTGGCAGCTAGGCTCCCATGGGGTCTTGGTGAAGACATTTGTCTCCTCCCTGACCTCTCCTGTGTGTGCTTGTGTCCATGTTGGGGGTGGGGGCAGGGGACACTTGGTAGCTGGGCAGTGCCTTGCCCTGAGACTGGTTGTCCTGGGTATGGGAAGCTTTAGAGATGAACCCCAGGTCTTTGGTCCCACCATTTGGGGTCTTGTGGGAAAATATGCAGCCACCATTGGTACTTGATCTAACAGAACATGCCGAAGAAAGAAGTCTCACTAAGATTTGGAGTGTGGGAATCCTTTGGCAGGAACATATACCACCCTGGACTCCTCTCTTTCTGTGGCGCTATCAAAGGATGACTGACAATCCATCCTCCTGCTTAATGAATGAGCAGTAGGCCTGTGCATGTATCCCATCCTGCCTTAAACTGGGCTTCTTTGATGGGTGGCTTCACAGGGCAGCGTGGGTGTGAGGCAGAACCCGTGTAGCCCCCTGAAGGAAGAACGTGCCTGTATCTGTCCAGAGCAAGGTAGGGAAGTAAGTCTGTCTTGAGAGCTCTCTGGGTCTTTGGCTAAAGCCTGAAGAAACCTCTAGTATGGGGACCAGGTGAAGGAAGGGTTCAGCTCAGGTGGTGATGTGATCCAAGGGAGGGGGGTGGGGGCGGTTGCCCAGATACAGAGCTGGGTGCGGGTGGTGGCTCACCACCATGGCTGAGTTACTTGCCTAATGCCAGTGGACTCCCAGGAGGAATTACTGCTGGGAGCCATAGGGGTCTACCCAGTGCCGAACACCGGCCTAAGGAGCTGGTGGGGTGAAGAGGTGGGTGTGCCCTGTTGGGGACCAAATGGCTTGCTGCATCCTCCCAGCAGCCACAGAAAGTGGGCATCTCTATTCTGTGGGTTTCAGGTGAGGACAGGAAGCTCAGCAAGGTTAAGCTGTTTGTTACCAAAAATAGTGGATGGTGGATTTGGACCGAGGCCTCCTTGGCCCCCAAACCCACCATCCCTTCTTCCATTTTCTGATGTGCTCATTAATTTGGGAAGTGTTTCTTATGTCCAAGCTCTGGACCAGGCATTCTGCTAGGTCTTGGGATGACAGTAAGGAGCTGGTCAGACATGGCTTCCACTCTTAGGAGTTTAGGAGTTGGGGAGGGAGCAAGGCAGTTGCTAGGGACAGCCTAGGGAGATTGTGGTTGGTGGGGGAGGGAGTAGGTAGGGCTTTGGGAACCCAGGGGGACCTACAGTTCCACAGCCTTAAGGCATCAGGGAAGGCTTCCTGGAAGAAGCCTCCTTCCACAAGTCCTATCAAGAGCCTACAAATAAGATGAATCCAGATACTGACAAGTGCTGGAAAGAAAAATAGGAAAGCCGCCAAGTGTGCCTGTCGCTGCAGATCCAGGGACCACATCGGATGAGCTGATACCTGGAGCCTTTTGTCCTAGTAGTCCCTCCCTTTCTGGCCCCTGGCTTGGGTGGGGCGGGTGACCGGCACACCAGTGCTGCCCGAGCTGGTGCAGGTGGGTGCCTCATGAATACCAGCCAGGGAGACGCCAGGAGGTGGTCAGTCTCTGCCTGAGCTTTCTAGATTTCTAGCAGGAAGGCATGGCTCTTTGCAGAATGGCCACAGTGACTATGCTATTGCCTGGAACACTCTGCTGCTGTCCCAGTAGGCAAGTGGCAGGGCACCTCCAAGTGACGAAAAGGACCTTGGTTCTGTCCCTTCCTCTTTGGATTGAGGGACACCTGGATGTGTTCCCAGGTGGGGCGTAGCAGGGAGGAAAGTGTAAGGACCCGTAGCCCCACTGCAGTGGGGCCTGGGACACAAGTTTCTACCTCCAGGATAATGTGGGGACTCTAGATGGATCACTTCTCAACACCTGTCCCCTTTGGCTCGGATGGCTTTTACTCCGAAGCTGTCAGACATGGCTTTGGTGTGGCCAAACGTGGCTGTTTCTGAGTTAGGGGGTTGGGGACACTCATCTCCTATGTAGGCCACGAAGCAGTTTTGCAATCCTTTATGAAAGCCTTCTAAGAGATTGGAGTCTGTTATTCTTTTTTTTTTTTTTTAAGACTTTATTTGTTTGACAGAGCGTGCGCACGTGCAAGCAGGGGGAGTGGGAGAGGGAGAAGCAGATTCCCCACTGAGCAGGGAGCTCGATGTGGGGCCCTATCCCAGGAGCCTGGGATCATGACCTGAGCCGAAGGCAGTTGCTTAACCAACCGAGCCACCCAGGTGCCCCAGGAGTCTGTTATTCTTGTAAAAATGGTTGGGTTTTCCGTGCCACGTTTGCTCTGGACTTGTGACTCTGGAGGGCTGTTCCCTGCAGTGCCAACAATGATTGTCTCTGGGTGGACAGGGGGCTGGGTGCTCTCTTTTCCTCCTGATCTCTGTGTCAGGACGGTATGCTGCTTTTGCAATAAGGAAGAAAAGATTTTAAAAATGGTAAAATGATTGTATTGATGGCCCTGTGGTTGGTTATAATGATTTCCCAATTGTGCCACGTTTACTGTGCCAACTTCTCCGTGTTATAGACAACAAACGTCACTGAGCAGGAATAATTGGGTGAAAAAGAATCAAACAACAAAGGAGGGGGAGGGAGACAAACATTTCTTCCACCACTGACTGCGGGGCTGAAGGCAGCATAAAGGGTTGCGGCGCCCCTCCGTGGTGCCTTGGCCGGCGGCGCCCCTCCGTGGTGCTTTGACCCGCTGCTCCTCAGGGGATGGAGGCTCTGGATGGTGGGGTATGGTGGAGGTGAGGGGATGACGCGTGGCACCTGTCTGGGGATGGTGGGGATGGTCCCTCTCCCCTGCCAAGACTTCAGCTGGCCTTTGCCAAATTGGCTTTCCGGGCTGGACAACAACTGCTGGCATCTGGGTTCTCTTTGCCAGGTTCTCAGTGCCCGTGAGGCCCCCCGGAGGAGCGTCTCAGTAAGTTCCTGCCAGAGTGTTGCGTGCATGTGTGTGTGTGCTCGCACGTGTGTGTACATGTTTACGCACGTATGCCCCGTCTGTGCACGTGTATGTGTGAGCAGGTGTGTGCGTAGAGGCGTGTATGTGTGTGCTGTGCCTTCGTTCCCTGGCCCTCCACGTCCTTCCCTCTGAGGCATGGTCTCCAGAGGTAGCCCACCCCTCCTCCTTACCCGAACTGTACTACACAGTATCCCTGGGGAAAAGGCCCCGTTCCCTGGGCACAACCTTGTTCTTCCAACCTTGGCTGATTGGTGTCTTCTTCCTTCCTGTTCCCCCTCTAGCAACAAACAATTGTAAGTATTTTTCTCATCTGCCTGGTAAGTTTTGGGGCTTTTAGTTGCTTTGGGATTGACCCAAGTCCAGGCGGGGGTGGGGACTGCTTCTGCTGCTGCCCTTCTGAACAAGGAGCCCCCATGAGCAGCCCTGTCTGGGGTGGGGTGGGGCAGGTGGGGTAAGATACCCCGAGCTGGCACCTCATGATTGGCTGGCCCATTGGGCCCACTTTCACCCTCCCCTCCTTCCAGCCTCCGTCGGCTAAGTATGGTGGGCGGCACACAGTGACCATGATCCCGGGGGATGGCATCGGGCCAGAGCTCATGTTGCATGTCAAGTCTGTGTTCAGGTACACAGCCCCTGGGCCCGCCTCCTGCACCCCTAGGGGAGGTTGTACCCCAGGCCCACCTGGGGGGGATGGCTTGAGAACTGTGCCGAGAGGGGCAGTGAGCCCAGGAGCCCACTGGCTGGGGCTTCGCCTGAGCACCCAGTGAGCCAGTGGCAGGAGAGCCGTGCGCCCAGGCTTCTCGTCCCTGTGCCTGTGACCCTGTCAGGCTGGCCTGGGCCTGGGGAAGGTGCCACCAGTCCTGCTAACGGTTGTAGAGTTCAGGCGTCTCTCCATGAGTTGGCGCAGGCGGGCCCAGTCTCCTCTCAGCCAGAGCCGGGTCAGGGTGGGCGGCAGTGGAGAGGCCTCTGCACCCAGCGGTCCAGGCAGGCTTCCTAGAGGACGCAGGGGGGGCGCCTGGGGCCAGCCACCTTGACCCAGTTCTGCCCCAGGCACGCATGTGTGCCGGTGGACTTTGAAGAGGTACACGTGAGCTCCAACGCTGATGAAGAGGACATCCGCAACGCCATCATGGCCATCCGTCGGAACCGTGTGGCCCTGAAGGGTGAGTTCGGGGGGCCAGGATGGGACACCATGCACGATTCCTCTCACTTCCAAGCTGATGCTTGTCCCTGGGGCCGTCCAACTGTGACTTCAGGGCTTTTCTGGCTAGGGAGGACCCTTGTGCTTGGAGAGTGAACAGAAGCTTCTGGGGTCCTGTCCGCGCTGCGATTCTGGGATCTTGGTGGCAGTAGACTCTGTGGGAGCCTGTTCAGTAAAGGGCTTCCTCCCACTCCCTTCTCCCCTGGGGCAGCCCGTCTGCTGGGGTCAGCTTTGACCCTCAGAACCTTTTTCATAAACCAGATGTCACAGAGATGCAGTTTTTGCTCTCCACCCGCTGCCTCGGCTCCAGCCAGCACAACTGTGGGTGTCGCAGACAGGAATTTTAGCCCTTCCTGAGTTTGCCGTGGTTTGGTACGCATTCTTAAACTCTTTGTATTACTCATTTTGTAAACTAGAGCCCATCACCTGCTCTGTGTGAGCAAAGCTGAATCCAGCTTGAGCCCCAGGCCCTGGCAGTCCGGAGGAGGGGCTGACGTGGCAACTGCAAGGTGCCTAAGACACTGGGCAAAGGCAATGTAGGCAGGGTGTGACTCGGAGGGGGTGATGGCCCCAGGGGGCCCTGAGAAAAGCCTGCTCTACTTGGCACCCTCTGACGGACCGCCTTTTCCCGGCGACTGCTGGTCCCCTGCTGCTCCTGTTCTTTTTGCCCTGGGTGCAGCCCAGGCCAAGCTCTAGTGTTTCCCAGACAGCCCCCACCTGCCCCTGAGCTGGGGCTCAGGTGGCACCTCGACATGGGGCCTAACAGTGACGCTGGCCAAGGTCACATTGCTGGCGCCAACCTGGCTAGCCAGCCTGTTAGTAAGCAGGAGTGGTCACTTTCTATCCAGCCAGACCCTGATCTTGCCATTTCCTGCCCAGGGTCTGGCAAGATCTCTTGGCTAGCTGCCAACCCTTGTCCATTCATTTGTTCATTCATTCAGTCCGTCAGTATTTGTCAAGTGCCCCGCCCTCCGTCCTCACAGGGCTTACGGTGGATGTTACACTCGGGCGTTCTGTGAAGTCTTCCTGCTGGTGAAAGCCATCTTCTGCCTGGGTTGGAGCTGCCTTTGGCACGCGTTCCCTTGCTCAGGAAGGGGAGTATGGTGGCGTGGCTGAGCCTGGGGGCCCCCTCTCCAGCCTGTCTTCTTTCTGTCTTGGCAGGCAACATTGAAACAAACCATAACCTGCCACCATCCCACAAATCCCGAAACAACATCCTTCGGTGAGAACCCGGTGCGCGGGGTCGGGGCTCAGTGCGGGTGGAGCGTGCCAGCAGATAGTTGTGGCATTGGCCAGCTTTTCTTTTCTCTGTGTCCCCAGCACCAGCCTGGACCTCTATGCCAATGTCATCCACTGTAAGAGCCTGCCAGGAGTGGTGACCCGGCACAGGGACATAGATATCCTCATTGTCCGGGAAAACACAGAGGGCGAGTACAGCAGCTTAGAACATGAGGTGGGTGAGGCCTGGGCTGTCCCCTTATCCCCTTGGGTCGTGGGGGCTGGGGATGAGCCTGGCTAGGGTCTACAGTAAGGAAGGCCAGACCCAAAGAGAAACCTGTGCCAGAGGGTCTCTTCTCTCTGTCCCTGTCCCAGAGTGTGGCTGGAGTGGTGGAGAGCCTGAAGATCATCACCAAGGCCAAGTCCCTGCGCATTGCTGAATATGCCTTCAAACTGGCCCAGGAGAGTGGGCGCAAGAAAGTGACAGCCGTACACAAGGCCAACATCATGTATGCCCCACCCCTGCTGTGCTCCTGCCCGTTCTGCAAGCAGTTGTGAAACCGCTGAATTGCACACCCTCCTTGGGCCTGCTCTCAGGGACTTGGGGCCCAGAACGCCGGCCGCCCACTAAGGGGCCGTGCTCAGGGCTCTGCCCTCTTGCCTATTCCCTAGATGCGGGTTTACCACAGTGCACACTTCGGGGAGGGAGAGTGGGGTTATGCCTGTCCTACAGACAGGGGACTGGTTAGAGGTTACAGCCCCGCTTCTGTGGCCATCTGCACGCCCCATCCCTCCAGGGGACTACTAACAGTGGCCAAGCTGGTGTCTTATGCCCCCTCCTAGGAAACTGGGCGATGGGCTGTTCCTCCAGTGCTGCAAGGAAGTTGCGGCCCGCTACCCCCAGATCACCTTTGAGAATATGATCGTGGACAACACCACCATGCAGGTAGTTAGCCTGCTGGGCTCCCCGGCCGCCTGCCTCGGTCACCGTGGGCTGCCCGTGCTCAAGCTCCTGTCTGTCTCCTTGTCCTGCAGCTGGTGTCCCGGCCCCAGCAGTTCGATGTCATGGTGATGCCCAATCTCTATGGTAACATTGTCAACAATGTCTGCGCGGGACTGGTCGGGGGCCCTGGCCTCGTCGCTGGGGCCAACTACGGCCACGTGTACGCTGTGTTCGAGACGGTGAGTGGCGCCCGGGCTCCTGGACCCTTTGTGCCATATCGCTCGCGTATCATCCAGTTCACTGAAAGTGTAAGGATCCAGTGCTTTTAGGTTATTCAGAGTTGTACAACCATCACCACTATCTCATTCCAGAATGTTATCATCCCCCCAAAAAGAAAACCCTGTACTTGTTAGTTGTCACTCCCGTGCCCCTCCTCCCAGCCCCTGGCCACCACTCATCTGCTTTCTGTCCTTGTGGATTGGCCTCTTCTATTTTCTGTAAACAGAGGGTTTTTTTTGCCTTTTTTTTTTAGAATTTATTTATTTATTTTATTTTATTTATTTTTAAAGATTTTATTTACTTATTTGACAGAGAGACAGCGAGAGAGGGAACACAAGCAGGGGGCGCTGCAGTGGGAGAGGGAGAAGCAGGCTTCCTGCTGAGCAGGGAGCCCGATGCAGGGCTCGATCCCAGGATCCTGGGATCATGACCTGAGCCCAAGGCAGACGCTTAACCAACTGAGCCACCCAGGCACCCCTTATTTATTTATTTTAGAGAGAGAGTGTGAGCGCACGCTTGCGGGGGGAACAGAGGGAAAGGGAGACTCCACGCTGAGCATAGAGCACAACGGGGGGGCTCCATCTCAGGATCCTGAGATCATGACCCGAACCAAAATTAAGAGTCAGACGCTTAACGGATTGAGCCACCCAGGCATCCCTACAAATGGAGTCTTATACCACATGGGCTTTTATGATTAGCTTCTTTCCCTTGGCACAGTTTTGTTTTGTTTTTTTTTAACCCCAGCGTAGTATTTTTTTTTTTTTTTAAAGATTTTATTTATTTATTTATTAGAGAGAGAGAATGAGAGAGAGAGCATGAGAGCGGGGAGGGTCAGAGGGAGAAGCAGACTCCCCACTGAGCAGGGAGCCCGATGTGGGACTCGATCCCGAGACTCCAGGATCATGACCCGAGCCGAAGGCAGTCGCCCAACCAACTGAGCCACCCAGGCACCCATCAGCGTAGTATTTTTAAGGCTTACCCACACTGTAGCACGGCTCAGAGCTTCGTTCCTTTTGATGGCTGAATAATATTTCATCATATGGAGAGACCACATTTTGTTGATCTATTGGTTAGTTTCTATTTTTAAGTCTTTTTTTTTTTTAAAGAAAGGGAGGCAAAATTTACGTAACGGGGTGAGACCACTTAAAGTGAGCAATTTAGGGGTATTAACTGCACGTACAGTATCGTGTAACCGTCACTTCTGTCAAATTCCAGAGCATTTCTGGCACCCTGAAAGGGGACTCCGGCCACATTAGCAAGCACTCCCAATCCCGGCCCCCGCCCCCGGCACCCACTGATCTGCTTTCTGTCTCTGTGGATTTGCCTGTTCTGGGTGCTTCACACCAGTGGACTCACACACTCTACGTTCTTACCTTCAAAACCACCACCTTTGTCTGGTCCCTTCTAGGCTACAAGGAACACGGGCAAGAGTATCGCCAATAAGAACATTGCCAACCCCACAGCCACGCTGCTGGCGAGTTGCATGATGCTCGACCACCTCAAGTAAGCCACTTCTTGATGCCCAGCTGTCAGCCCCCGGCCAGCCCCCAGGCCCCAAGGGCTTGAAAGCTGCTCTCCCTCCTTAGGCTCCATTCCTATGCCACATCCATCCGGAAGGCCGTGTTGGCGTCCATGGACAACGAAAATGTGAGGCTCCTCTTCTCCCCTCCCCTGCCTTCCGCCCAACTCCCTCCCCGATTGGGGGTCGAGCCGGTGTGTCACCTGAGGGGCTGGAGGTGGTGACCTGGTGCTTCCTGCTGCCCCCAAGCGGAGGGTGGGACCAGGGCGGGTCGGGCTTTCTGGGCCTTAGCTGGTGGCACTGCCCTCCTGCCGGCAGTTGCGGCCCCCGCGAGCCATGGGAGACCACGGGCGGGCCCCTGGCGTGTGCTCAAGCTGGCGCGTGTCCCGCAGATGCACACCCCAGACATCGGGGGCCAAGGCACTACATCGGAAGCCATCCAGGACATCATCCGCCACATCCGCATCATCAACGGCCGCGCCGTGGAGGCCTAGGCCGTGCGCCTCAGCGCACTCCCCCTGCCCACTCCCCACACGCCGGCCGGTTTGGGTGGGCAGCCCCAGAATAAATCAGCTTCTGTCCCGGCTCTCGGCCTCGGCCGGTGCGCTTCTGTCACTCCAGGATGCCAACGTTTCAGTTCACACTTTATTAAGAAAAGAAATACGCACACTTCCCACTCAGGGCATGTTGTGAGGGTTGGGGGCAGAACGAATTCTAAACGGTGGGCCTGGCTCCAGCATCTCTCTGCCCTGCCACGGGCTGTGAGGAAGCTGGCACCCAGTAGGGGGGAGGAGGGCAGCTCGTGCCGGGTGGCAGGAGGCGTCCCGCTTTCCCTGAAGGCACTGGGAGGGGCTTGAGGGTGAGCCAGGCTGGCCTCAAGCTGCACAAAGTGCCCGTGGGGCCTAGGGGTTGAGCCAAGGGTGCTGGAGGCAGTCGGCCGCGCTGGCCCGCTTTTCCGGGATGTATTCCATCATGGGCAGCAGGAAGGCGCTGAACTGCGTGGCCTGCTCCAGGGGCCACTCGTACTTCTCCATGAGCACCTCGTACAGGCCCCAGTGCTTGAGGTTGTGGATGTGCCGCAGCTCTCCTGGGGGCGGGTCACGGGCGGTGTGTTAGGCCCTGCCAGGAAGGCCTCTGGCTCTGGGAGGCAGTGCTCCCCCTGCTTTGGAACCTGTGGTCCCTGCCCTACCGTCTACATCCAGGCGAACTGAGCCTGTTCGGCCCTACCTCTCCGGTTGAAGAACTCTCGGGAATAGCGGCCTGAGAGGGCGAAGGCTGGGGGGATGTCTCCCAGAAGCTCCACAATGTGGGCGATGTGGTCTGTGGACAGAGAGGAGGCTGGGAGGCGGCTGGGCATCCGGGAGGCCCCGAGGCTGAGCCCAGGGCCGGCCTTCCCCTACCCTCGTCGCGACTGTAGTCTTCTCCAGAGTGAGGCTCGAATAGGTAGTCGCCGGTGGCCAGCTCGAAGGCCTGGAAGGGGGGAGAGGGTGAGGCTGCCAGCCGGCGGGCCGGCCCGAGGCTGGAGCAGCTGGGGCGTACCATGCACGCTGTGCTCCAGATGTCGGCCGGGGGCCCGTACTCCGCTCCGATCAGCACTTCCACGGCCCGGTACTGGCGAGTCTGGATGTCCTCGGTGAAGTGCTTGTGCTGGAGGCAAGGGGAGCCCTGGGGAGGAGCTGGGGCCACAGCTGGCCCGCCCCCACCGGCCCCCACCATCTCCCACCTCCTCTGGGCCATGTACCCAAGGAGCTCAGTGGGGTTCGCTCTGAGCCTCAGGGTCCCCAGAGGTCCCAAGAGGGACCGGCCTCTTCCCAGTGGTCCCCGCCCCTTGCAATGGGGTCCAGTTCCGCTGACTGGATGGGACCGATGCTGGTCTGGGCTCAGTCCTGGGTCTGCGTCATGAGGCAGACCCTGGGGTCTGGTCGAGTGGCACTGCAGGCCCCCATCGGGCTCCTCCGGAGCGGGCCTGCGGCCCTGCCCTCACAGCAGGGTGCCCAGCTCTGCTCTCCAGGCCAGCTCATACCACCCAGCAGGCGTTGCCCAGGTCTGCGATCTTGATCTTGATCTTGTCTGCATTTTGGGGCTCCAGGGGGTTCACCAGGAGGTTCGAGGCACCAAACGGTGCTGGAGAAGGAAGAGGTTGGGGAGAGACTGAGCTGGCCGGGCCCCACCCCCCAGCCCCGTCTGCCAGCTCCCCGCCACCCTCCCACCAAGCCCTCCCGCAGGCGCTGCCCGACTTACTGCTGGGGGACAGGAGGCCCCCGGTCTCCCGCTGGTTGGAGGAGCCTGAGAGGATGGAGCATGAGGCCGGAGAGAAGAGGGAGCCCGAGAAGCCTGAGGTCTGGGAGCCTGGGCTGAGGCTGCGCTCGCCCGCGGCCGCCGGGGAGGAGGAGGCGGGGGAGGGGCCGGCCCTGGCCCCCCCGGGGTGGCAGCCGGAAGAGGAGGTGGAGCCGCTGCCCCCCTCTAGCCTCGAGCCAGCGTCTGGGGAGATGGGCAGAGGGGGTGTGTGAGCAGTCAGCCCCGGTGGCCTGCGCTTGCCGGGCGCGCGCTCCGGCCCCTCACCCTCGGCCTGGGCCGCCGCCTCCATGGCCTCCAGCCTCTGCAGGTCCCGCAGCCGCTCCTCCAGCAGCCGCTTCTGTTGCTTCCGTTTGCGCCGCATCTTCTTCCTCTTGTTTTTCGACAGCTTACCGGTCTGCCATCAGAGCCAGGGTCAGCCCCGGGTTCGCGTCGCCCACCCCCTGACCAGCCCAAGCCTCTACCTGCGGCCTGCGCGCCTCACGGGGGCCAAGGCCAACGGGCCCCAGGGCTACTTTGTTGTTTTTTTTTAAAGATTTTATTTATTTGACAGAGAGAGACACAGCGAGAGAGGGAACACAAGCAGGGGGAGTGGGAGAGGGAGAAGCAGGCTTCCCGCCGAGCAGGGAGCCCGATGCGGGGCTCGATCCCAGGACCCTGGGACCATGACCCAAGCCCCGAGCCAAAAGCATATGCTCCACCTACGGAGCCGCCCAGGCACTGCCCCCCAACCCCGGGCTACTTTGGATGAGTAAACGTGGTGCCCCCCCACTCCAGCCCACCCCTTGGCACTAGCCCTTCACCTGCCTCCTGCCTCCCTCCCCCGCTACGCTCCCCAAAGCTCGAGTTTGGGGAGGAGCTGATGGGCTTGCCTCTGGCTGGGCGCTGGCCTCCCCTCCTGGCCCTAGATGCAGTGTCCTTCCACTGAGGCAGCCACCAAGGGCATTTTAGGGCATGTGACCCACCCTGTGTATCACCTTCATCCCGGGGGGTGGGGAGGCAGGGGGGCAGGGAGGTGGGGAGGGGGCGGGACCAGAGAGGCCGAGGAGGGAGCTCTGAGGAGATGGGGAGATGAGGCCCAGGAAAAGAGGGGCACCCCAACTTACCAAGACCTCCTGGGGGGCAGTGCTGACTGGGGGGGCAGGTGGGGCATTGGGGGGAGAGAAAGGAGCAGAGACTCAGGCAGGGGCTGAGGCCCACAGGCCCCACCCTGGACCCACACAGGCTCTTGCTACCTGTGGAGCGGGATGGGGGTGGTGCCCCTGACTGCTGCCACTCTGTGGCCTCGGTGGCCAGGCGCCTGATGTAGGCGTCACCCACACACAGCAGGATGTTCTCGGGCTTGATGTCTGTGTGGATGATCTTGCACTTGGTGTGGAGGTAGTCCAGGCCGTGCAGCACCTGCGGAGAGCCACCCCTGCACTCGAGCGGCCCTGTGCAGGCTGCCTCCCACCCTGCTCACGCAGAGCACGGGACGCTTACCTGCCTCACGATGCTCTTCACGCAGGGCACGGGCAGGCCCTGGTAGTTGGACTTGATGATCCACTTGAGGAGCTGGTGGCCCAGGACCTCCAGCACCATGCACACGTCTGGGGCTCGGAGTGAAGGGCGGCCAGCAGACACACAGCTGGGGCGCAGGCGCCACCCACCCGAGGCTCCGGTGTCACTATAGTGTCCCTGTCCCTCTCCCGTGTGCCAGTTGGGATGGTGACCTTCTGTGCTTATCCCTGAGACAGGGCACCGCCACAGAGGCGGCCCCTGCCGTGTGGGGGGTAAGTCAGCAATGCCCATGGGTAACCAGTGTCAGCCTGGTCATCCACCCCCCTCCCCCCGCCACATAGACACAAACCCCCAAAGCGGTGGGCTAGTGTGTAGACTAGTGTCCCTGGGAGGGTAAGCCCCCGTCGTGCAGATCAGCAGACTGAGGCCCTAGCAGCTGGGACGGCAGCTGTTGCCACATGGCTCGGCTCATCGTGGGAAGGATACGGACTCCATTCACCCCTGAGATCCTGAAGTCATCGATGAGCTGGACAATGGTCTCTCTCTTGGGGTCACTGGGGTCACTGTCTCGGACCTGGAGCAAAGGGGCCACGAAGGGCTCCAACCCGCCCCGCACCAGCTGCTCCCGTCGGCACCCCCGGGGCACCTCTGGCCCTCCTCTCCCCCTCCCTGGCCTGCTCCTGCAGGTCCTCCGGGGCTCAGCCAGCTGGAGCCCGCCCCTGCGGGAACCCCGCCCTGCCCGGGAGCCGGGAGCCGGGAGGGAGGCGCCTCACACATTTCAGGAGCTTGATCTCATCCACGGCGGTCTCCGTGTAATGCCCCGCGCTCTTCACCACTTTCAGGGCCACGAAGCGCTTGCGCCTGCAACACGAAGGCCTGCATCGGCTGCCGCCCGGCCCGACCCATGGGGGCGTCGTGGTGGCCCCCCCCAAGCCCAGGGCTAGGCTCCTAGCTGACCCTGGGCCCTGGGTGGGGGGCTGGCGGGGGCACTTACTGGATGTCCCAGCAGAGCCAGACGGTGGAGAAGTGGCCCCAGCCCAGCTTGCGCACCACGTGGTACCGCCCATTGAACAGGTCGCCGATCTTCACGGGGTAGTAGCCGCCTGGCGAAGGGAGCCCAGACGGCACGGTGAGCGGCGCGGGGGGCGGTGTCGCCCCCCGGGGCCCCCCCCCCCCCCCGCAGAGCCCAGCCCCGCCGGCCCCAGGGCCCACGTGGGCCGGCCGCAGCACCCTCCTCCTCCCCTGCCGCCCCTGTGTCCCTCGGCCGCCACCTGGCCGCCCACGCCCGAGGCCAGGCCTCACCCTTGCAGTAGTCCTTGGGGTCCTCCTGCTCCTCGTCATCGGAGCCCAGCAGCCCCTGCAGCATCCGCGGCGCGGGCGCGGCGGGGGCGAGTTCGGAGCCCGAGGACTCGGGCCCGCAGGAGGCCTGCGAGCTGCGGGGGGGGGGGGGGGAGCGGGCAGTGAGCGGCCGCGGCGCCGGGCACCCCCCCCACCCGGGCGCCCAGGCCGAGCCCTACCTGCTGCTGCTGCCGCTGTCCCCGCCGCCGCCGCCACCCGCGCTGGCGCTCATCCCGGCCGCGCGGCCCGCAGCTCCCGCGCCCCAGGCGGCTGCTCCTGTGGGGCCCGGCTGCGGCCCGCGCATTTATAGCCTCGGCCGCTGATCTCACCCGCCTTTATAAATAGCCTCCCAGCTGCTCGGCTGTGGGCAAGGTATGCGGCGGGGAGGAGGCGGTGCGGCCACGGTGGCCCAGGAGAGCCTGGCCCCCAGGACCAGCCGCCCCCCCCGCCCCCGCCCCACGGCTGGCATAGGGGGCCACGGTGGGGACGTGGCGCGACCCAGCCTCCACCCTAAGTCCCTGCACCAAGGGGGACCCGCACACGGTCCCACGGGGGGCCCTAGGACCAAGGGGGACACCCACGAGAGGATGCAGCAACCCAGTCCCTCGGCTCAGCCCCCATGCCCCAGGGGTGGCAGAGGGGGCCCACTGAGTGGGGACGTGTCAGCGACCTGCTTCCCGGGCTGAGTCCCCACACTCCAGAGCTGGAGTCAGCTGAGGGGGGCAGTGGACAGCCTGGTCTTCATGTTGAGCCCCTCCCCGCCCCCCCACCGCACATGCCCTACTGTACCAGTGACACTCTTGGAACATTCCCTGGCTTCCTGCTTGGCCCTTGTGGTAGCCTTTCCAAAGGTGACACTTCCCATTCCCGTGGGTACCCCATTCTCCGCCCCTTCTCAGCCGGGTTCCCACTTCTCTTGAGGCTCATTGACCCCTTAGGCTGGAGCTCTCCTCTCTCTGAACATGGTGTCTGTCACTGGGGATTCTGGCTGAATGAGTCAGGGGCATGAGCTGAAGACAACTGGGTCCTCCCCCCGGAGGGGCCCGGACAGTGTCGAATCCTGGGAACCTGCCCGCTCAGGACTCGAGCGCTGACACCGTGTGGCCTCCCTCCCAGCTCCTTGTGGGAAGCACAGGGAACCATCCACCCTGGCCCTGTCCTCAGGGGTCCTCCTCTAGCTCTAACAGGCAGGCTGGTGACAGAGGGACTTCCGGGTCGGGCAGAGCCCTCTGGGGCCTGGGACTTTGGGGCCGCATCCAGGGGACCAGAAAGAGTCGACTCCCCCAGAAAGGGGTGGGTGGGTAAGCTTCCAGGGTGGTGCAGAGCCTGGCTGGGGTGAGGCCTACAGCTGGATGGACGGGAGACCTCTTTGGCCACAGAGTGGCTGGGTGTGGGAGGGAGGCGGGAAGGCCTTGGGCAGCTTAGGGTCCTACCCGGAGCCCGTGGGCACTAGTGTGTGTGGGCACTAGTGTGAGATTCCCGCGGAGGCTGAGGGGCACTTTTGCTCTTTAGAAAGATCACTCTGGCTGCGACCAGGAGGGAATGGAGGGGGACGTGTGTGGAGCTGGGAGTCCAGCTGGGGACTATCGGGGAGTCCGAAAGAAGCAGAGGGGGCTCGGCAGTGACTGTGGTTAGCCCAAGATGGGAGACACTTGGTCCTGTTGTCCCTGGGCCAGGAAAGAATTGGTAGGGAAGGGTGGGCATAGATGGGGGCAGGTGGGCCAGGGGAGGCGAGGGGAGAGAGAGCATGGCCTGGGGGTGCCTGATGATCCCTCTTCCTCAGGCACAAGTCACAGCCATGGGGCCAAGGGGAGGGCCAAGCAAGGGAGCACTGAGTAGACTCGCAGGGAAAGGCAGGGGCTGGGATTGGACTTTTTCTAAAAAGATGTTTTTCTATTTTATTTCCAGATGTGATTCTCCAGCAAGCAAATAAATACAGTGGGGGAGGTGAGGAGAAGAGGTGAGGACTACTATAAATTAGAAGGAAGCCCAGGTAGGGGAACAGCAGGGTGAAGGGCCGGTGGGTGGGAGGTGGCGGGGAGCCCCCTGGTGGGCACAACCCCCTTCCGCTCTCCGCCGGCCCCTCCTCAGTTGCTGGCTCCATCCAGGGGTCCTAAGGCACTGCGGTGGGAGGGCCTGCTTGATCCTCTCCAGGCTGGCGGGCCTTGGGCATCCGCAGGGGCCCAAGCTCACAGGTCAGTCACCTTGTTCTCCACCAGGGCTGCTACCTGCTGCAGACGGCAGGCCAGCTGCATCTTCTGACCCACAGGGTCCTCCTCCAGGGCGCTGATGATCTGCCAGAGCAGAGGAGGGCGCCTCGCTTGAGGCCTCTGCCCTCTGCCCATTAGCCCAGGGCCCCCCAGCCCTGAGTCCATCTCAGCAGCGGCTTGGGGATCCGGCAGAGGCCGCCCCAGGCCTCCCTGAGGCATCTGCACAGAAGTCACGCCTCTTCCCCAACCCGGGCCCTTCCTCCCCTCTGCCCAGATTGGCCTAGACACCTCCTTCCATCCCCAGGGAGATTCCTGGGGCCTCCCTCTGGGCTCTGGGGGCGTACCCCTCCCCCCTGGAGAACCCTGGGCCTCACCTGGTCATAATACCTGTGGATGTGGTTGTAGAGTTCTTGCAGAGCTTCCAGGCAGTGGGGAGCAGAGGTGTAGTTCTGGGGACCACACATGGAGGGGTGAGGCTCCAGCCTGGACCTTAAACCCCAACCCTCCCCCCTCCCCCCTGCACCCACCCAAAGGTGGAGGGGTGTGCCCCCTGCACCATGCCTCACCCCGGAGAGCTCGGCCAGAGCTGAGTTCATCTCCTGATAGCTGGCGGGAGAGCTCTGGCGGATGTCGGAGTAGTATCTGGCAGAGGAGACACAGTTAGGGCCGGGCGGCCACCACCCCCCAGCCCTGATGCCCCAACACCTACCTCTCCACCATCTGCTTGTAGCGAGGGATCTCCCGGGCATAGAGCAGTTTGTTCACTGGGGAATCCTGCTCCGGGTAGGAGTGGGCCTGAGCGGGGAGGCGGGGGGGGGTGCGGCAGGGGGGAGCTCCGGCCCTGTCACCCTGAATGCACCCCCAGTGCCCCCTCGCCCCAGCCTCCTGGCCCCCACTATGCGCCACCCCTCCCAGCCCCACTCAGGGCTCCTTGCTGAGCCCCCACGGCTTCCCCGGAGCCCTCGTCCTCACCCCTTACCCTGCCCACTTTATGCTCGGAGACAGTACAGGCGTCGATGAAGGTCTGGGCAATGACGGCGAGGATGGCGTCCACGTTGTCCGACACCCGCACGTCAAAGATGAGCCGTGGGTTCTTCAGAGCGTTCACCCAGAACCGCAACAGCAGGCTGGGGACACAGAGCAGCCGTGGGCACCGTCGGCCCGGGCCCCACACCTGAGTTCCACAGGGAGCTGTCTTGCGGGTCCGTGTCAGGAATGCAGGGTGGATGCCACCAAGCTTGGATGCGTGGGCCATGCCCTTACCCCTCTGCCACTCCACGTCCCATCTGCATGGGCTGGGGGCTGGCGGGCGACGTACCTGTTCGTCTTCCAGATGTGCAAGGTCTCCGGGTCCTCGATGCCATGCTTCTCGGCCAGCTCGTCCAGGAAGTCAAACAGGTACTTGACGGCAATGGGCACGGGCCTGTTCACGCTGAGAATGGCCTGGAAGGTGTCATCCACGAACTTCTGCAGCGTGCCCTGCAAGGCGGGGGTGGGGTGGGGTGGGGGGGTCTGTGTGGGAGGCAGGTGTGGGCCAGGGCCGTGCTCCGGCGGGGGGGTCAGGCCACCTCTCTAGCTCTCAGGACCACGCCCTCCCCCACGGCTCAGTCAGGGGCCCAGCCCCCCAGCCACACCGACCTTCATGGAGAGCAGGCGGGTGAGGTAGATCTCCGGAATCGCCTTGGCCCGCGCCCGCTCGCGCTCCCGCTCCCTCAGGCTGCTGCGACGCGCCTTCGCTCCCTCCGGCTCGTCCGAGGCTTTCACCAGGTGCCAGAGGCGGACCCCACCCTCCTCAGCATCCTCCAGCATGGGAATGTCTGAGGGCCCAGAAGTCTGGCCTCAGTCCTCCGCCCCGGTCCCCTATCCCACACCGCTGGCTGGGGACACCTGGCCGCGGGGCAGGGTGGCGGGCGCCGAGGAAGGCAGGGGCAAAGAGCTCAGCCCAACCCCCCATGGTCCCAGAGCTCCCCAACCAGGACGAGCTGCTGGCCTCGTCCGCCCCAGGTCCTTGGCCCAGCCTAGAGGTTGGGCTCGCCCCCTGGCAAGGTGTGGGGGACACCCAGGTGAGGCAGACGGCGTGCCCGGGACTCCTGCCTGCCCACTTCCAGCTCTGGGGCCAGAGGACTCACTCTCCCCCAAGGGGCAGTTCTGGGCCAGGCTCTGGGAGACGGCACCTCCGTTGTGCAGCTGGGGGATGAGCCCCACGGTGGCTCCATCCGGGACCTGGCGGGAAGGTGAGTGGAGGCTGGGCTCGTTCCCTGGCCGACTCGGGGGGGGGCCCGCCCCCCAGCCCCTGTCTGCCTGGCACCTTGTAGTGCTGTAGGGTGTTGAGTCGCTTCCAGTGGTTCTGGGTCACCGAGGTCAGGTCCTCATCTGACAGGGTTAGGTGGCCAGCAAGGCCCGAGCGCCACTCTGGGGGCACCCAGTGAAGCCCATTAGCCTGCAGCCTGTTCCCCGAGCCTGCACCGGCCGTGCATTCAAGGTGACAAGGTCGGAGCCCCCCCACCCCCAACCACGTGGAGCAGCGCAGGGCTGAGCATCTCCGGGTGGGGACAGCCCCGTGCAGGGACGGGTGGTTGGTTCTCTCACCGAGATCTAGGGCGTGCACCGAGGGCCTCTGGGAGAAGGGGGTGCCCTTGTAGACTTGGTCCAACACCTTCTCTTTGACCTGGGTGATCGTGTCTGTGTCGAGCACCCGCGCGGGCACGCGCTGCGCAGCGCTGCTCCCCGCCGCCCCGCCGGCCCTGGGGCCCAGCAGCACCATCAGCGTCAGGGGCCGGAACTCCACGTCCTCCCGAAGCAGGCGGCTGTCGTTCAGGGTCCGTTTTGCCTTGCCGGTCACGGCGTCCACGGGGCCCTTGTCCACCTGGTACTGAATGGCCCGGAGGAGCACGTACAGCGGCTCCCCAGCCACCTCCTGCGCGAGGGGACAGGCAGGGGCGGTCAGCTGCGCGGAGGGAGGGACGAGAACAGCCGGCGTCGGCCTCACCCCCAGCCCTGCCCGATCCCACGCCTCATGCCCCGGCGGGAATGGGGGCCCGGGTCGGTGAGGCCCCAGGCAGCAGCCTTGAAATGAGGCCAGGGGAGAAGGCGTCAGCCAGGGTGCCCCTCACCTTCAGAAAGGCATAGAGACAGACGGACAGCCAGTTGGTCAGCAGCTTCTCCACCATGGTCTCCGTCCTGCGGGGAGCAGGCCCCCGGTCAGAGAGCTGGTGCTGCAGGGCCCCCGCCCCCCGGCCCCAGGCTGAGCTGGGCAAACAAGGGAAGGCAGAGCTTTTCCACCTGTCAGCCCTTCGTGCCCACGTCCCTGGGAAGGAGGCCCGTCCGCTTCCCTCCCGGTGGCTTCTGTCCTAGCCCACCTCCTGGGCGTTCCTGGCCCTGCCCACCCCAGGACCGCGCGGGGGTGGGGGAGGGTGGGGTGCGGCTCAGCGGGGAGCCACCACCCCTGCTTCCGGGCCCATGGTCCGGCCCCAGCCGACCTGCGCAGCATGAGCTTGGGGTTCTTGTGCACGTAATGGGCGGCCAGGTCACTCAGCAGTGTCCTCAGGATGTCGGTCAGGTACTCGAGCTTGCCGTGCAGTGCCAGGGACAGCAGAGAAGCCACGTGGCAGCGGTCCCGCTGGGAGAAGCCGGGCTGCTCCTCCAGGGTGTGGATGAGCTGGGGGCAGGGGCGCTAGCGCTCAGGGGCGTCCCACACATCGTCCCACCTTCGTGCCCGTACCTGCTGCCCGGCCCGGCCTGCGCCCAGCCCCACTTCCATGCCCCTCGAGGCCCGCCCACCCGCACAGCTCTCACTGTGAGGAGGAAGAGCTTGCTGTTGAGCAGGTTGGAGAGCTGCGTGAGGCCCTGGCGCACGGGGCCACGGCGGCCCTCCTCCCCAGGCCCTTCGAGTGCTGGCTGCCGCGGGCGGCCACCATGCCCTGGGAAGAAGACGCGCTCGGCGTAGGTGTGGTAGTCCAGGAAGGGGATCCCACTGGCCTCCAGGTCGCTGCTGAGGTCGGTCATCTCGGTCATCAGGTCTGCAGGCCAGGAGCCACTGACGTGTGGGCTCAGGCCCAGGTGGGCCCTCTGTGCCCCTCCCCACTGCCCTCTCCCCACCTGTGAACTCCTTGCGGCACTGGTCGCCCACGCCAACCTCCAGGTTCTCCAACTGCACCAGAACCTTCTGATAGTCCCGCAGGGCCTGCTTGCTCTTGTGCCTGCAGCCCCGGGGGACCCGGTGTGAGCCACAGGCCCGCGCCTGCCAGGGCCCCGGGCCACCCAGCTCTTCCGAACGCACAGCGGGAAGTGTGCGCAGGCGCGTGCGTGACGGGGAGGAGCCTCGCACCTGTACATGAGGGTGAGGAGGAGCACGGCGGCGATCAGCACGGCAGCGCCCATGCCCAGGCCCAGCTGGGCCTCCACGGGGAAGGCAGGCAGAGCGGGCTCAGTCTCGTACTGGACGGGGCCCAGGGCCAGGCGCACGTTGCCCATCTGAACCTGACGGGGGGGGGCCAGGGTTCCTGAGCGCGGGCCTTCAGGGCCCTGGCCGCCAGCCCCCTGTGCGCCCGGAGCCCGCCTCACCACGAACTGCGGCAGGGTAGCGGAGCCGTTGGCGGGCTGCGGGGCCCGGGCCGGCGGCTCACAGTACAGGTGGGTGAGCGTGAGCGTCTTCACCAGGCACTCGCCATCGCCGATGTGCACGCGCACTTCCTCCTTGCTGATGCCCAGGTTGAGGCCCTGGCCCTGGGGGAGAGAGCAGGGGCCTGAGCCGGGGCGCCCGGCCCACGCCCGCGGTCCCTGCACAGAGCCGGCCCGCGGGACCCCTCACCTCCACGTCCAGGACGTTGCCAGGCTTGAGGCGGTAGGGGCGGGTGGGCTCCTCGCGGCTGAGGGGGGCCAGACGGGGGTTGGGCTGGTACAGGAAGTCCTGGCCCCCGCTGGCGCTGGCGAAGTCCACGTGCACGCCGTCCAGGCTGAAGAAGACCCGCCGGGGGTGCGCCCCGTCGGGCACAGCGGGGCTGTGACACAGGAGGAGGCTGGACGAGTTGACAGAACAGACGGTGGAGCACTGCGAGGGACAAGGAGGGGTGAGCTGGGCCTTCCCGGCTCGCTCCCAGGGGGCAAAGCGGCTCCCCCCACCGCCCCCCTCCCGGCCCACTGGGCAAGAGCAGCCCTGCCACCTGCCGGCGGGGTGCTCACCTGCAGCAAGCCCCCCTCGAGCCGGATACAAGCCCGGGGGGCCGCGGCAGGGGCCCCACAGCTCCTCCTCGGGGTTGGGTCCTGGGGCTGGGCCCCTGCTGCCTGCACCTCTGCCGTGGCCTCCAGCCACACAGACAGCAGGGGCCGCTCGGCCACGTCCAGGCCCGTGCCCCTGACGCGGATCAGCCGCCCGCCCCTGTGTCAGGACACTAGTTAGCGGCGGGTGGGGGGTGGCGGGCGGCCCCGGGCCAGCCCCACGTCCCCGGCCGGAGCCGAGGCCGCGTGCCGCGGACTAGGTCCTCACCCCCGGAAGCTGACGCTGGGCTCCGCCGCCGCGAGCTGCGGGTTGGCAGTGTACTGGAAGGGGCTGGTGAGCAGCGTGCGCTGGGCGTGGCCGAAGACCACTCGAACCACAGCTTCTCCTGGGCTGGCCTGGGACATGGTGTGGCACACAATGGCCTCAGGACACACCGGCTCCCGGCTGCGGGGTGGGGACAGGTCTGGCATCTTGGGCTCGAGCCTGGGCCTGGCTACCTCACCAGAGACCCACGTTGCCTCCCTCAACGAGGGCAGAGACCATTAGGGGTGGGCACAGTGCCCATTGCTCTTGGACTTTGACGGGGGCCTTAGGGAGCCCTGAGTCCACTGCCCCCACGTACACAAGGAGGTGGCGAGGCCCCCAGGGGATAGCCCCAGCGGACGGCCAGCAGCTCGGGCCCGGGAGGAGAGGTACTCACATAGGACAGGGCTGTCCACCCACGAAGGCCCTGACGCTGCCTCCTGTCTGGAGGTGCTGCCCGTGGATAGTGAGCCGGGTACCCCCTGCCTGGGGGCCCCACCGGGGACTCAGGCTCAGCAGGATGGGGTCCTGAGGGACAGAGCAGGCTGGGGCAGCCACGGCGGCCTGGCCTGACACTTGCTCACGTAGGCCCCAGTCCCCAGGCGCTGCGGCTTTATCACGCGGGCCACAGCTGACCACACCCTCCTCCCGGAAGCCTCCCAGCTGCCCTCGGCCCCCCGAGGGGGCTCTTCTTTCCTCACCGTGCCTCTGCCCCTCGGGACGGCCTCCTCCTCCACCACGGCTTACACCTCCCAGCTCCCCCAAGCCCTACGTCCGGAGATCCAATCGCCAACCTGGGGCTTCCTGGCTTCAGCTAGCGCCTGGAGGCGTCCCTGCTCTCCCTCAGGCCCCCCCACCCCCCCGCCTGCTGCTCTGGCTGCCGGTCCTCCACTTGGTGGCCGGGATGATCACTCTGATCCCATGGTTTTCCTCCTGGACATGTGGCAGCTAGCCCTAGGCCAACTTCGAAATCCTCACCTAGGTTTCCCTCCTGCCCCTCCCTCCTACTATCCCCTGCGTGGGGACCACCCTGGCGTGGGCGCTGACCTGGTAGGTGAAATGCTGGGTTGAGATGCCCGGTGGCCGATTCTTAATGGCCACTTGGATTGGCCCTGTGGTGCCGTTAGGAGCGGGGGATGTCACACACACAATCCTGGGGATGGAGGCCCAGGAGCTGCTCAGGGCTCCCGTGGACCAGACGCATCTTTAGCGGGAGCCGTGGGCCACCCGCCAGCCACTGCCCAGAACCTCCCCCCCCGCCCCCCCTGCCGCCACCCCTCTCACTGCCTGCTCCCCTCTCTCTCCCTCCCCTGGCTCGTCTTCCTTTGGCGCTTCTGACCTGGGCCCGCGTTTCTTGGCTGCAAGCCCCCCTTCTCTCTGGGTAGCCGCTCTCCGAGGGCTTCCCCGGGAGGGCGTCCCTCAGCCCCCCGGCAGCTCGGATGCCTCACCGGGCAGAGGTGCGGTAGAGAGAGGGCTCAGGGCTGCAGGGGCGGCCGGCCACCTTCACGGCATCTTGTACCTCGGCAAGGTCCCGGCCCAGGTTGGAGCCCCAGATGGTGAGGGCCAAGCCGCCCTCGGGGGGCCCAGTCAGGGGCTCGATCTGCAGCAGGGAAGGATGGTGATGGAGTCTCCCAAACCCACATCCCCTCGGCAATGGGGGTACCCAACCAGCCGACCGGCCTGAGGCGGGACAGAGCTGCTAGGGCTTGGGGGCTGGTCTGACCCAGCTGAGGTTAGGACAGTGGGGGCGGGCGGGGGGGGGGTAGGGCAGGTGGGGAAGAGGTGGGAGGGCTGGGGGCTCACTGTGTCGATGCTGGGAGTGGGACACAGCAGCTCCACGGCCCCGGGGGGGCACAGAGGACCGTAGCGACAGGTAGGCCGGCCGTGGCTGCACCACACGCAGCCCAGGCTCCCATTAGCTGCCTGGCAGCGGCTGCAGTCGGAGCGGCCCACGGCGCAGTCGTACAGGGTCACTAGGGAAGGTCAGGCAGGGCGTTGAGGCACCTCCCCTCTGCCACATGCCCTGTCCTACCTGCCCTGCCGCCCACAAGCTCACCACGGAGAGTATGGGCGTTGTCCAGCCGCTGACTCTTGCCCCGGGTGACGTAGATGGGCACCGGGAGCTCCCGCTGGGCCGTGGAGGGGCGGAACTGTAGGCGGAGGCTGGGGTCAGGCCGGGCCGACTCTGGACAGCCCTGATCCCTGTCTCCTCCAGGACACTCCTCCCAGAATGGGTGCCTTTGTTCAGTGCCCACGTCTCCCACCAGACTGCAAGCCTAGGGCACAGGCTGGGGGTGCCATGTTCCTGCTGCATGCCTGACGACAGGACGCTGATGGCTTAGGACAGTCTGGGAGCCGAGGGGTGTGGGGGGCGTCTGAGGGCTGCGGGAAGCATCTGGTGGCAGGTGAGGCTGAGGGACGGCCGCACACCTGCTGGGCTTGGCAGTAGATGAGGCCCACGTCCCCGGCCGTCTCTTCCAGAGAGGCCGGCAGCCTTCGAAGTTCTCCGGGCAGCTCCAGCCAGCAGTGGTAGGAGGCGGGCAGGCTCTGGGAGTGGACAGTGTCAGGACCCCGGACGCAGTCAGCGCCCCCCCCCCCCATCCCCGTCCCCTGCTCACTCCGAAATGCTGGAGGTTCCGCACACGCAGGGCCAGACGGCTCTCCCAGCCCACCGGCACCAGGAGGGGACCTGCCAGGCCCTCCACCCGGGGACAAGCCCCTGGGCCACGCACCTGGACATCCACCTGGGGAAAGGAGCCCCTTTAGCCCTTCAGAAGTTGAGGGGCCTGGGCAGGGCCCAGCGTGGGGTGGGTGTGCGGCGGCAGGGGGGGCGGGGGCGGGGGCGGGGGCGGGGCCCACCCACCTCCTGGGCACTGTAGATGGTACCCTCGCCCTCTGGGCAGTGCTCCCCGGACACACAGCGGCTGCTCTGGGGGCACCAGTGGCACGGCCACAGGCTGCCCACACAAGCGCGGCACCTGGAGGGGCAGGGGGCTGCTCAGGCTGGGCACCATCGGGGGTGGCCACCCCCACCCAGCAGCCAGGCCCAGCACTCACGGGGCAGCCACCTCCAAGGCCTGGACAGCACTGCAGTCATAGAAGGAGAAGTTGGTGGCAGCTACAGCCACGTCCTCAAACATCAGAGCCAGGGGCAAGGTGATGTGGTCTGGGAGGGGGTGGTGGTGGCAGGGTGGGTCACGGGCTTCCTGCCCCTCCGGCTCCTGCCCCGGCCCCCAGCCCCCTGCCCCAGGGGCCCCTCACCTGTGCCTGGAGGGTTAAGTGGCAGCTGGTCTTGGGGAGGGGTGACACAGGCTATGTGGGGACCTTCCACGTGAGCCAAGCTGTCATAGTCCCCAAAGGCACAATGGAAGTATTCATCCACGGCCAGGGTGGGCAGCCGGGGGACAGACAAGGTGACCTGGGACACATGCAAGGAAAACAAAGCAGGCAGGGGCTTCTCGGTAGGGGGGGAGCGGTGCCTCTCACCGAAGGAGATGGAGCTCGGGCCGAGCACAGTGGGAGCAGAGGACGGGGGGCAGCCGATTGGCGGCCCCCACAGGCAGGCAGGGGCAGGCGGCTTACCTGGCCCTGCTCCTGGCGGGGACGCTGGGCCGGCAGCAAGCTCTGCACGTGCGGGCAGTGGCTGTCCTCATAGCTCCACAGCCACTGGTTGGCCTGGGCGGCCCGCCCACATTGGCCCTTGCGGGTGCACCTGCGGGGCAGGGGCCCGCTGGGTCACCACGTGGGCCCCGGGCTCCCCAGGTGATGGGTGGCAAGAGGGCTGGGAGGATGGCCCAGCCGGAGCGCGTGAGCGGAGGGGGGGACGGAAAGGGACCGTGCTCAAGCCGAAGGGGCCAAGCAGATAGGGCTTCGCGGCCGATGTGCGGGCTTTGGCCTTGACTGTGCTGCAGAGGGGAGGGTTGCCATAAGGGGTTCCTGGAGCTGAAGTGGGCCGGGGAACACCTGGGAGAGGTGACAGAGGCCTGCCTGGGGGTGGGGCTGGGAAATGAGAAGAGAGCAGCTTGCGCCGCGAGGGGCAGGATGGAGGGCCTCCACGGTGGCCCCGCACCTCCACCTCAGGAAGCCGAGCTGGCCTCCTGGCAGGCCTAGGGCTGCTTCCAGGGGCGCCCTCCCTGCACACGCCACCTGTTGGCCCAAGTCTGGGCGCAGGCCCTGTGCTCACCTGCCCTGGAGGACGCACCAGCCACACAGTGGGTCCCGGGCCTGAAGGCAGCTGGTACAGTCAGGGAACTGGGGGCAGGCTGCCACGGGTACCCGGTCCACCTGGATGGGCAGCGAGGGACAGAGGTAGTGGGTGCAAGGACTCGGGCCCTGTGTGCCCCCCACCCCCGGGGACAAGCCTCACCTGCTGGGCAGTCAGGACATAGAGGTGGCTGCCGCTGCCGTCCACCAGCAGGTCTGGGCTGATCGCCGAGCCCAGAGGCCCCACTTGCTGGGAGTGGTACACCTGGCCTTGGGAGCCATTGAGGAAGACCTGGAGGGACGACAAGGCCTGCTCTCAAGATGGCCACAGGCCGACCGTTCAGGGCATGTGCCCTCCTCTTGGTTGGGGCTACCAGGGAGCATCCTGTCCCCACAGAGCCAGCTCTCCTTCCTGCTGGACCAGGGAGGCCAGGCCGTGCCACGGAGGGTGGGCAGGCCCCTGGGCCTCCTGCTCTGCTCACCTCACCTCCCCCATTCACCATCACCCAGCCACTCTGGGTAAGGGCCTTGGTGCCAAGGGCAGGACGGCAGCTGCAGGGAGGTAAACAGGTCAGGAGGAGGCCAGACTTTGCCTCAGAGAGCCTCCTGGGGCCAGGCTGGCTCTGGGGACCATGCACTGCCCACCCCTACCCCACGGCATCCCGCCCTGTCCACCTTGACCGTCGGCTTCCGCCATGGGCTGGAGAAACTGGGGCTGCCCAGGAGCCTCCCGGGCAGTCATCCTAACTCATGCCACTAGGAGCCCCCAGGAGGTGGCACCCGGCCAGCCTCCCGTGTGCAGCAGGCCTTGCAACCTGCCAGCGAGCCACGGAAGGTACCTGGGGCGTCCCCGAGCCGCGGCAGGGCAGGGCCTCAGCCCAGCAGGGTAGAGGCCTTGGTGTCAGGGGTCCGGGACCAGGGCAGCCCCCTCAGCTCACCTTATGCAGCTGACCCTGGGTGTCCCCCAGGAAGGCGATCGTGTGCCCGTCTGCCTGGAGGCCTGCCACGGCGCTGATGGGCTGCCCGAGCTGCAGCACAGGCTTGGCCTCCAGGGGCCGGCGGCCGGCAATGGGGCTGGGGGTGTGCTCATCGCCGCAGGGGTACGACTCCGGGGAGTCCTGCGCGGCCCGGGAGGGGAGAATCAATCCCGGCAAGAGGCGGGAGGTGCCTTCCCGGGGCCCAGAGGGAGTCAAGGCTGCAGGGCAGGGCCGGGGAGCCCTGGGGGGCCCCAGGGCAGAGCGGTCGGGGGACCCCCAGCCCCATGGCGGGACAAGCTGACACTTCAGAGGAAGAAAGACCAAAAGAAGCGGGCCGAGAGCCACGAGGAGCTGGGCCCCTCCTTGACATCCCCTAGGCAGGAGGGCATGGGCGACTGCCGCGCGACAGCGCCCAGCCGCCCACAGCCGGGGACTAACATGTGGCAGTCCCTGCCTCGGCCTGAGAGACAGTGCGGAGGGCCGGGGCCGGAGAGGCAGGCCAGGCCGGCGGAGGCCGAGAGAGAGAGAGAGAGAGAGAGAGAGAGAGAGAGCGAGCGCGCGCGCGAGCCGGCAGGAGCCAAGCCCAGGGTGAGAGGGGCCACTCACGGCGGGCAGGGCGACGCAGCGGGACGTGACTCCGTACTCCACGGTGGCTTCCTCCAGGCCGCTGGGGCCCCGGCCGCCCGCCGTGTAGCACAGGCGCCGGGCGTGCTCCATGCTGCCGTCCAGCTCGGCCACGGGGAAGGCACACAGCGCCGCCCGGGCCCCGCCGGGGCCTGCGGCGAAGGCCGCCAGCAGCGTGCTGGGCGTGAGGAAGGCAGCCTGGACGAGGCCCTGGCCCCGGCAGGTGAGGGGCACCTCCACGTAGGAGTAAAGGTTGGCGTCCCCCAGACAGACGCGGGCCACGTACGAGCGGTACTCGGCCTGCGCCCGGGCCCCGCGGCGGCGGAAGACGAAGTAGGCCGAGCGGGCGTTGGCGAAGGCCCCCACGTAGCTGTTGTTGTAGTCGGAGAAGTCGCCCACCACGAGGCGGCCCAGGCCCTCGCTGGAGAAGGGCTGCGGCCCGGCCAGCTGGCGCACGCTCAGGGGCGGCACCCCGCCCGACAGCTTGCCCGCCAGGCCCCTGGCCACCAGCAGGAGGTCCCGGCCCGGCGCCTGCACCACCAGGCCCACCGTGGCGACCCCTGGGGCATTGGCGGCCACGAACTGCCCGTCCCCGGGGTCCTCGGCCTGGTACAGCACCCGCGCCACGTCCTCGAGGCCGCGCTTCTCGCACACGCCCTGGCGCGCCTGCCCGCAGGCCACGAGCTCCCGGGCCCGGCCGCTCACCAGCAGCAGCTGGTTGGTGTTGTCGGTGAGCCGGGCCTGCGGGCAATCGGCCGGGTCGCGGAAGGGCACGCAGTCGGGACTGTCGAAGACCGGGCCGGTGACGGCCACCGCCTCGAGCTGCAGCTCGGGGCTGAGCTGGAAGAGGCGGTTCACCGCCCCGACGTAGAGCGTGCCGCGGCCCGGCGCCAGCGCCAAGTGGTTGAAGGTGGTGTTGGGGGCGGAGAAGCGACGGGCCCGAGTCAGGGGCAGCGGCAGGTACAGCAGCAGCACGGGCAGCAGGCGGGGGCCGAAGGGGCGCCGGGCAGCCATCACGGGCACCTGCGGGGGGCGGGGGGCAGAGCCAATGAGGCCCGCACGCGTCAGGGCGGGGACAGGCCCCAGGGAAGAGGGGGTGGAGAGAGAGCACCGGAGGGAGGGGAGGAGGGAGGGAGGGAGGGAGGGGAGGAGGGAGGGAGGGAGGGGAGGAGGGAGGGAGGGAGGGAGGGAGGGAGGGAGGGAGGGAAGAATCTACAAGAGTGACAGATAAGAAAGGGAGGGAGAGGACAGAGAAAGAGACAGAGGGAGACAGAAGCAGAGAGAGAGAGAGAGAGTATCCAAGGCACGGGGAGAAGGTGGGGTGGGGGGCACACATGTGTGCCCAAGGAAAGAATTGCTTTCATCTCCTACTTTTTATGCATCTAGATTGTTGAAGGAGGGGACAGATCCTGAAGAGCCAGGGGAATGCGAACAGAAGGACTCCGAGTGAATGACAGAAGGGCGGTGACAGAGACAGGAAAGGGCAGGAGAGGAGGGCAGCTCAGGGGAGAAGCAGGAGGTGCTGATGGGGGGAGATGGGGGAGGCAGAGGGGTGGGCAGCACCCAGGCAAGGGGGAAGGGGGGCAAGGACAAGGACGAGGACAACGATGAAGAGGTGCAAGGCCACCGTGCAAGGGTGGGGGACACCCATAGCACAAGGGACATCGAGGGCAGGTTTAGGGCCAGCTGTAAAGAGGGACCCCTGCCAGAGGGGAGAAGGAGTGCCGGGGTGGGAGAGAGAGCCAGGGAGAAACTGAGGCAGCCAGAGAACTGCAGGGCAGAGGAGTACAGGGCCGGCCGCAGAGGGCTGGGAAGTGGTCAGAGCAGGGGCTGGGGGAGACCCGAGGGCCAGACAGCGTGGGGGCTGGGGGAGACGGTGGGGGGGGGCACCAAGAGACAACACGAGGTGTGGGGGGAGGGGGAGACCTGTTCCCTGGCCTGTGGGCCCCAGCCCCTGGGGGTGTTAACGGGGAGGCATGAGAGAAAATAGAGGGGGGAGCCTGACTGAGGAGAGGGTGGTCAGGGGGAGGGAGCAAGGCATGGGCAGCCCCACCTACCCACGTGCAGCCATTCAGAGCTCAGACTAAAGGTATCTGCTGTGGGCCAGGTGGGGACCCCAAGCTTTCAGAGAAGCTGAAAGGCCCCCCACCCCACCTCCCAGCTGGCTGCTGAGGTGATCAGGCGAGAGAGGCACAGAAAGAGACCCCATGCCGGGCAGAGCCCCTGGGCACAGGAACCACAGAGAAGGGGACAGAAGCCAGGCCCTCAGTTGAGCTAGGGTCCTGCACAGCTGGGCACGTGGGCACATGCCAGCCAGGAGCAGGCCTGCTGTCACCCAGTGCCCTGCAGCTTGGCAGCAGAGACGCAAGGCCGGGCCCTGGTGGGCGTGCCAGCTGGAGGCTGAGCCCCGAGGAAGGCCCCCAAGCCCCTTATCTCAGGAACACAGACAGGAAGGTCAGGCCTGGCCTGGGGACAGGGGCATTTCCTCTAGACCTGGAATATCGGCGGCGGCAGTGTCTGGGGCGTGTGGCTGAGGGCGTAGAGGGACAGCATCTGGGGCCCCGAGGCCCAGGCTCCCCTGGACTGCTTGGCCTGCCTTGCCTTGCCCTCCCGGGGACATCTCTGCGGACAGGGGCCCCGGGCACTTACCGCTTCGGAGGGGAGCAACGGAGGGGTCTCCTGTGCAGTCCCCGGGGACGCACGGCTCCTCCGTTCAGCTAGCCCAGGGCAGTGGTGACGGGCACAAGACGGCTGTGGGGGGCATTGTCCTGAGTGGGAGGGACACCGTTGAGGCTTGGCGGCCCGGGGAGGAGGGAGGCCGGGGGCGGGGGACAGGGGGCCGAGGGCCTGGCGGCTGGGCTCCACCACAGCTGGCAGCTTTGTCAACAGTGGCGGGGCCGAGGCAGCCCTGCCTCCACCCCAACAATGTCCTCTCTGTCCGCAGGCCCGGGCCAGGGACTCGCTATCTGGTGCTCTTACCCCCACCCGGGCTCTTCTGGCCAGGGGGCTCCCTGCCACCCCCCACCCCCAGAGAGACACCCCCTGGGACCTGGGGACAAAGGACACGGTTTCTTTCAGCCAGAAAAATGAGACCCACACAGCCAGCCCCACCCCACTGCCACCCCGTGCCAGCCAGCCGGCTCCTCTCTGTGTCCCCGCCCCACCCCCCCCCCCCACCGGGTCCCTGGGAAGGGCACAGGGTAGGCCACTGAGCCCCCACGGGAAGGTCAGGGTGCTGAGCCCCTGCAATGCCAGCCTCAGCCTTGGTAGCCTTGGTGCCTGGTCCAAGTGCCAGGCCTGGCCCTCAATGGCTGCCTTTGTCAGGGCTGGGGGCAGGGAGGTGCTGACAAAGGCAGCCCGTCCAGGAGACCTTCCTCCCCAACCCCCCCCCCAACCCCCTTGGCCCGGAATAAGACTGGCCAGAGAGCAGGCGACCTGTCTCCATCTAGCCCCGCCTCAGGGGACCCGTAAAGTCGTGCCAGGTACAGCCTGATGGTTGGGGGCGGTGCCAGTGGAGGACGCTGCTGGGGGTGCACAGGACGGGGTGGGGGGCATGGCCCCCAGGAACCCAGCACTTGGCTTCCGGCATGGCAACGGGTTGCCGGCTGTTCCCTTCCCCCTCCCCCAGGGAAACACCATCCCGGGATGGGCCTAGGGCTCCCCTCCGTGCCTGGGGTGCCGAACAGGGTGGAGAATGGCGTGGCAGCTGGCTCTCCTGCCAACCCCACAGGGCACCATCTGCGCACGAAGCTCACAGAGCTGGGGCCCTGACCTAGGGCTGCAGGGGCAGGTGCACTCGGGCTGGGGTCCGCACTTTCTCCATGGTGCTCGGCGGCAGCAGGCTCCAGCGGCAGGCTCCGGGCTCCAGGGCGAGGTGGCAGCCTGTGGGGCTCACTGCCACCTGGCTGGGCCGGTTGGGTGGCTGTGGGGGGTGGGGAGCCAGGCGGGCCTCCGCCCTACCCTGTGCCCTGCCCCCAGCGCCCAGCCCCAGCCGGCCAGCTTTCCCATTTGGGGTTAGAAGCCTGGGGTCCTCCCTTCCAGCTCCGGGGCCACAGCCTCAGGGAGTAGTGCGTCCCTAAGGCATCAGGAGCTGCTGTCTCAGGGCTTGGACTGGTGCCTGAGGGCCTTTGCCCTATCAGGCGAGTCGGCTCTGCAGACCCTTGGCTTCTCCCAGGTGCCAGCATGCCCCAAGGCGGTGTCCCACGACCCAGCGACCCTGGCACCCCGCACCCTCGCCAGCCCCAGCTCCTGCCTACCTGGGGTTGAAGAGCAGCTGGCTGTGCCAGAAGTGCGTCCCAGCCGAGCCCCGGCCTCCCTCGCCACAATGCAATCGCGCCCAACCCGACTTATCCTGGCGGGGCGGCCGGGCCGCCCAGCCCCTCCCCGCCCGCCCGGTTGCTTGATGGTGCAGGGCAGGGTGCTGCTGCCCTCTGCCGGCCATGGTGGGCACCTGGCTGGAGCAGGTGAGAGCCGGGGCCGTGCCCTCCCATTGCGTGGGCAGGAGGGCATTCCGTAGCCTTCCACTAAGCGCCTTGCGGTGGCACCGTCCAGAGACAAAGCCCACCGCCACCCGATCCAAGAGTCTCCGGGGCCTCAGGGGCAGGACTACTTGCCAACAGATGAGGCTCCACTGCCAGAAGAGCCCATCTCTGGAGGGAGGACACAGTAGGGCACCAAGGAGGGGAGCCAAGTCTCAGGGAGAACTTCACAGAGGAAGTGAGATTTAAGCTGACCTTGAACCACACAGTTCTGCTCCTGCTCATGTCTTCCTGACAACCAGGGCTGGTCTAAGTGTTCTGTTCTGTTCTGTTAACTCATTCACTCCTTCTGATGACCCTGGAGGGGGTACAGTTATTTCCTCCAGTTCAAAGGTGGGGAAACTGAGGCACGGGAGGATGGGAAACCTGCACAAAGTTGCATGGCCAGTTAGTGGCCAGGCTAAGAGTCAACTGCAGGCCCCCTGCACTTAACCATCAGGCCATGTGGCCCTGAACCATGAACCAAGGCAGGCGCTGGGCAGGAGGGGAGACGGCCTGCAGGTGGGTGCGGAGGTAAGCAAATCAGGGAGAACCTAGACTTATGTCACCATGACCTTGTAAATAGCTTTGAATTTGGACAAGTGTAAGCTGGTGGCCCTGGGTGGAGGGGGCAGAATCCTGTTGGGTGGGGTGGAGGCAGTGGAGGCGGGAGAATCCAGGAGACCCTTACCCAAGATCATAGAAATTGTTTCCTGGGTCTCTTTTCTAATTTTTTAAAATAGATTTCCATATTCAGGTATTCTTCAAGTCATCTAGAGTGGATTTGTACGCAGGTGGTGTGAGGTAAGGGTCACATTTTCTCCTTTTCCACATGGAGGGCTGTCGTCTGAGCCCCAGTGTTCAGCCCATCCAGCCACTGACGTGCGCTTAGCCCTTGGTTACGTGCCTGGTCCAGGCCCAGGTGGCCAGGCGGCTCCCCCTCTGTCCCTTTGGTGTCTTTGTCTGCCCCTGCTACACTTACGAAAGCTTTAAAGCTTCCTTTTCTCCCCTTTCCCCTTTTCCTTCTCCTTGCTTTCCCCCTCGGTTTGTTGCTCCTTCTCCTTACCATCTTTCAAAATTTTCTTGCCTATTCTAGGGCTTTTAGTTTTCCTTAAAGGTTTAAGAAACAGCTTGTCAAGTTCTAGGAAAAAGTCTGTTGGAATTTCTTTGAAGGGGTAAATAGAGATTTTGTTGAATTCTGAATCACTTTGGAGACTAGCTATCTCTAAAATATTGTTTCCCCTTCTATGAACATAGTGTATCTCTCTCTTTATTAAGATCTTTTAAATATATTGTTTCCCTAGAGGACTGGCACCTCATTTGTTAGACTTTTGATGCCACGGTAAATGCTGTCTGTCTTCTTTCTCAGTGACCTTCTGACTGTATCGTTGGTATGAAGTCTAATGATTCTTTTTGGATTCCTTTTGTGGATTCTGTTCCTTTTTTTTTTTCAAAGATTATTTATTTATTTATGGGGCGCCTGGGTGGCTCAGTCAGTGAAGCATCCGCCTTCGGCTCAGGTCATGATCCCGGGGTCCTGGGATGGAGCCCCGCATCAGGCTCCCTGCTCCGCGGGAAGCCTGCTTCTCCCTCTCCCACTCCCCCTGCTTGCGTTCCCTCTCTCGCTGTGTCTCTCTCTCTGTCAAATAAATAAGTAAAATCTTTAAAAAAAGATTATTTATTTATTTATTTACTTATTTGACAGAGAGAGAGAACACAAGCAGGGGGAAGCGACAGGCAGAGGGAGAAGGAGAAGCAGGCTCCCCGCGGGGCAGAGAGCCTGACACGGGGCTCGATCCCAGAACCCCGGGATCATGACCTGAACCAAAGGCAGAGGCTTCACTGACTGAGCCACCCAGGAGCCCCTCTGTTCCTTTTTCTATTTACACAATCATCTCATCTGCCACTAATGACTATCGTGTTTCTTCTTTTCCAGTCCTTTTAGCTAGTGTCTTTTTTTTATTACGTTCAATTAGCCAACATATAATACATCATTAGTTTCTGATCTAGTGTTCAACGATTCATTAGTTGCTTATAACACCCAGTGCTCAGCACCACACGTGCCCTCCTTAATACCCATCACCTGGTTACCGCATCCCCCCACTCCCTGCCCTTCTGTAACCCTCAGTTTGTTTTCCGGAGTCCAGAGTCTCTCATGGTTTGTCTCCCTCTCTGATTTCTTCCCATTCAGTTTTCCCTCCCTTCCCCTGTGGTCCTCTGCGCTATTTCTTATGTTCCACATATGAGTGAAACCATATGATAATTGTCTTTCTCTGCTTGACTTACTTCACTTAGCATAATCCCCTCCAGTTCCGTCCAGGTCGATGTGAATGGTGGGTATTCATCCTTTCTGATGGCTGAGTAATATTCCATTGTATATATGAACCACACCTTCTTTATCCATTCATCTGTTGAAGGGCATCTCGGCTCCTTCCACAGTTTGGCCATTGTGGACATTGCTGCTATAAACATTGGGGTGCATGTGCCCCTTCTTTTCACTATGTCTGTATCTTTGGGGTAAATACCTAGTAGTGCAATTGCTGGGTCATAGGGTAGCTCTATTTTTAACATCTTGAGGAACCTCCACACTGTTTTCCAGAGTGGCTATACCAGCTTACATTCCCACCAACAGTGTAAGAGGGTTCCCCTTTCTCCACATCCTCGCCAACAACACTTGTTGTTTCCTGTCTTGTTCATTTTAGCCATTCTAACTGGTGTAAGGTGGTATCTCATTGTGGTTTTGATTTGTATTTCCCTGATGCCCAGTGATGTTGAACATTTTTTCATGTGTCTGTTAGCCATTTGTAGGTCTTTGGAGAAGTGTCTGTTCATGCCCATTTCTTGACTGGATTATTTGTTCTTTGGGTGTTGAGTTTGATAAGTTCTTTATAGATCTTGGATACTAGCCCTTTATCCATAATGTCATTTGCAAATATCTTCTCCTATTCTGTGGGTTGCCTCTTAGTTTTGTTGACTGTTTCCTTGGATGTCCAGAAGCTTTTTATCTTGATGAAGTCCCAGAAGTTCATTTTCGCTTTTGTTTCCCTTGCCTTTAGAGATATGTCCTGAAAGAAGTTGCTGTGGCCAATGTCGAAGAGGTTACTGCCTATGTTCTTCTCTAGGATTTTGATGAATTCCTGTCTTACATTTAGGTCTTTCACCCATTTTGAGTTTATCTTTGTGTACAGTCACTCTCAACATGAATGGGCTGAGTGCTCCCATCAAAAGGCACAAGGTTTCAGATTAGATACAAAAGCAGGACCCATCCATATGCTATCTACAAGAGACTCATTTTGAACCTAAAGACACCTCTAGATTGAAAGTGAGGGGATGGAGAACCATTTATCATGCCAACGGACCTCAAAAGAAAGCTGGTGTAGCAATTCTCATTATCAGACAAATTAGATTTTTTTTTTTTTTTAAGATTTTTATTTATTTATTTGAGACAGAGAGAATGAGAGAGAGAGAGAGAGCACATGAGAGGGGGGAGGGTCAGAGGGAGAAGCAGGCTCCCTGCCGAGCAGGGATCCCGATGCGGGACTCGATCCAGGGACTCCAGGATCATGACCTGAGCCGAAGGCAGTCGCTTAACCAACTGAGCCACCCAGGCGCCCCTGGACAAATTAGATTTTAAACCAAAGACTGTAGTAAGAGATGTAGAGGGACATGGGAGTAGCCAACTACATAAACCAACTATTAACCAAAATAAAGAATCATATTGATAATAATACACTAATAGTAGGAAACTTCAACACTCCACTGTCAGCAATAGACAGATCATCTAAGCAGAAGATCAACAAAGAAACAAGAGCTTTGAAGGACACATTGGACCAGATGGACTTTGTAGATATATACAGAACATCCCATCCTACAACAACAGAATACTCATTCTTCTCGAGCGCACATGGAACGTTTTCCAGAATAGATCACATACTGGGTCACAAATCAGGTCTCAACCGATACCAAAAGATTGAGATTATTCCCTGCAGGTTTTCAGACCACAGTGCATTGAAACTGGAACTCAACCACAAGGAAAAATTTGGAAGGAATGCAAATACTTGGAGGTTAAAAAGCATCCTGCTGAAGAATGAATGGGTCATTCAACCAGGAAATTAAAAAGAAACTTAAACAGTTCATGCAAACCTATGAAAATGAAAACATATCGGTCCAGAACCTATGGGATACTGCAAAGGCTGTCCTTAGAGGGAAGTACATAGCCATCCAAGCCTCTCTCAAAAAATTAGAAAAATCCCAAATGCACAAGCTAACCTTACACCTAAAGGATCTGGAGAAAGAATAGCAAATAAAGCCTAAACCAAGCAGGAGAAAAGAAATAATAAAGATTAGAGCAGAGATAAATGAAATAGAGACTAGAAGAACAGTAGAACAGATCAACGAAACTAGAAGCTGGTTCTTTGAAAGAATTAATAAGATCGATAAACGTCTGGCCAGACTTATCAAAAAGAAAAGAGAAAGGACCCAAATTAACAAAATCATGAATGAAAGGGGAGAAATCACAGTCAATACCAAGGAAATAGAGACAATTATTAGAACTTATTACCAACAGCTATATGCCAACAAACTAGGCAATCTGGAAGAAATGGATGCGTTCCTGGACACTTATAAACTACCAAGACTGAAATAGGAAGAAATAGACAATCTGAACAGACCAATAGCCAGCAAGGAAATTGAAGCAGTAACCAAAAAACTCCCAAAAAACAAGAATCCAGGGCCAGATGGCTTCCCAGGGGAATTCTACCAAACCCCTAAAGAAGAAATCATACCTATTCTGCTGAAGCTGTTTCAAAAAATAGAAATGGAAGGAAAACTTCCAAACTCATTCTATGAGGTCAGCATTACCCTGATCCCAAAACCAGACAAAGACCCCATCAAAAAGGAGAATTACAGGCCAATATTCCTGATGAACTTAGCTACAGTTTCTTTTTTTTTCACTTTATTTTCCTGGATAGTACAAAACTGAATGAAAGCAAAGGGAGGGGCGCCTGGGTGGCTCAGTCGGTTAAGCGTCTGCTTTCAGCTCAGGTCATGATCCCAGGGGCCTGGGATCGAGCCCCCAGTCAGATCGAGCCCCCCCCCCCGTCGGATGGAGCCCCACGTTGTCATTGGGCTCCCTGTCAGCGGGGAGTCTGCTTCTTCCTCTCCCCCTGCCTCTCCCCCCACCTCGTGCACACTCTCTCTCTCAAATAAATAAATAATCTTAAAAAAAAAGGAAAAAAAAGCAAAGGGAATGTTCTCAATGTTTAACCGTTAAGTACAGTGTTGCGGGGGGGTGTTTGGTAGACACCTTTATGAGAGTAAGGAGATTCCCTGTCAGTCCCAGCTTGCTATGTGTGGAATTTTATCAAATGCTTTTTCCCAGAGCATTGAGATGGTGACAGGAGTTTCTTCCTCCCATCCATTAATATGGCAAATTGCATTAATTGATTTTCTTTTTTTTTTTAAAAAAGATTTTATTTATTTATTTGACAGAGAGAGAGACAGCGAGAGAGGGAACACAAGCAGGGGGAGTGGGAGAGGGAGAAGCAGGCTTCCAGCCCAGCAGGGAGCCTGATGTGGGACTCGATCCCAGGACCCTGGGACCATGACCTGAGCCGAAGGCAGACGCTTAACGACTGAGCCACCCAGGTGCCCCTGCTTTGCCCAGTTTTTAATTGGAGACTTTGATTTTTTTGTTGTTGAGTCGTAGGAGTTCTTTATGTATTCCGGATAGTAACCCCTTCTCAGATGTATGATTTGCAGATATTTTCTCCCGTTCCATGGGGGGCCTTGCACTCTGTTGATTGCACAGTCCTTGGATGCACTAAAGTTTCTCAGTTTGGTGTAGTTCCATTTGTCTACTCTTTGCTGTTTTTGCCTGCGCTTTTGGTGTCATTTCCAAAAAGTCATTGCCAAATCCAATGTCATGATGCTTTGCCCCCTATGTTTTCTTCTAGGAGTTTTACAGTTTTAGGTCTTATGTTTAGGCCTGTAAATGGTGTTGAGTTGCTTTTTGTATATGATGTAAGATAGCGGTCCAGTTTCATTCTTCTGCATGTGGCTGTCCAGTTTTCCCAGCACCATTTGTTGCAGCCACTGTCTTTTCCCCCATTGAATGGTCGTGACACCCTTGTCAAGGGTCATTTGATCATATACGTCAGGATTTATGCCTGGGCCTCTACTCTGTTCTACAGGCCTGTTTGTCTGTCTTCATGCCAGTACCACACTGTCTGCGTTCCTGTAGCTTTGCATCAGGTTTTGAAATCCGGAAGTGTGACTCCTCCAACTTTGTGCTTCCTTTTCAGAATTTTTTTGGCTATTTGGTGTCCCTTGAGATTCCATATGAATTTTTGGATGAGTTTTTCTATTTTGAGTTAATTTTTTTTTTTGAAGATTTTGTTTATTTGTCAGAGAGAGAGAGAGAGATCACAAACAGGGGGAGCGGCAGGCAGAAGGAGAAGCAGGCTCCCCGCTGAGCAGGGAGCCCGAAGTGGGGCTCGATCTCAGGACCCCGGGATTATGACCTGAGCTGAAGGCAGATGCTCAACAGACTGAGCCACCCAGGCGTCCTTTGAGTTAGTTTTTGATAAACAATATTTTCTTAGGAGCATGCCCATTTCATCACAGTTTACATTTATTAGCATAAAGTCTTTCGGTTTTATTCTATTATTACGAAATTTGGTAGGTCAAAAGTCAGATGAAACTGCTTAATAGTCAGCTATTTTGACCTATAAAAATGGCAGGTTCATTTTATTCAACCACATGCACACACAAGAGCACACAGCAGTTCTGTGAATTGTCTAGAGAATGATGATAAAGCACTACACCTGTGTCCCCGCCGTCAGCCGGATGACTGCACTCCAAAGCCTCTGGGGCCCCCGTGTCCCCTCCTCCCCCGCAACAGAGGCCACCACTACCCTTTCCTTGTTTTTCTTTATACTTTTCCCAAATATGCATTATCCCTAAACAACATTAGTTTTGCATCTTTTGAACTTTATATAAATAGAATCGTAACCGGGTGTATGTTTCTCTAACTTGTTGCTTTATTTATTTTTAATTTTTTTTAAAGATTTTTTATTTATTTATTTGACAGAGAGAGAGAGACAGTGAGAGAGGGGACACAAGCAGGGGGAGTGGGAGAGGGAGAAGCAGGCTTCCCGCGGATCGGGGAGCCCGATGCGGGGCTCGATCCCAGGACCTCGGGATCATGACCTGAGCCGAAGGCAGACGCTTAACGACTGAGCCACCCAGGCGCCCCTCTAACTTGTTGCTTTAATTCCACATTACATTTGTGACATAATCCAAGTTGATGCATACAGCCGTAGTTGATCCACTCTTTCTGTGGAGTGCTCACTTCGGCAGCCCATGTACTACAGAGAAGATGGCTTGTTTCTAGCTTTGGTGTATTGTAAACAATGCTGCTGTGAACGATTTGTACATGTGATCTGGTTTATTTGTAAAAGACCTTCTCTAGGATGTGCCCAGGAGTGACACTCTTAGGTCATAAACACGTACATCTTCGACTCTATTAGATAATGCCAAATTCTCTTCCAAAGTGGTTATATCAGTTTCCAGAACACCGCCCCCCTCCCCCGCAGTGTATGGATTCCTGCTACTCCATGTCACTGCCAATACTCGGGATTGTCAGACTCTTTCATTTCTGCCAATCAGTGGGAATAAAAGGATATTTCACCGTGACCTTGATTTGCATTTCCACAGACCTTCTTTTTTTTAAAGATTTCTTTATTACATGTAGAGAGAGACAGAGAGGAAGGGCAGAGGGAGAGGGAGCCGCTTAAGCAGACCGTGCACTGAGCGTGGAGCCTGATGGGGGGCTCGATCCCAGGACCCTGAGATCACAACCTGAGCCGGAACCAAGAGTCGGATGCTTAACCGACTGCGCCACTCGGGCTGTGGAAATGCAGGGTCTTCGGCAAGAGGTGGGGCAAAGATGTGAACATTTAGAAGCTTCTGTGTGTGTGTGTGTGTGTGTGTGTGATTTAGCAGCTTCTTATATAGATTTTCAATCAATCCTCCTGTCTGCCCCCTACCACCAGACATACATATTTTCTTCTGCGGTATCTGGTGCTTCCAGCCCCTGCCCCTGGCTGCCTCTTCCACCTGTTTTCCAGCTTCTAAAACATTCTCGGTAGGCACTCACTCCTCTCCTTTTCTGTGGTGAACTTACTCCTTTCTGCACTTGTCATCCCCTTACTGTCATTTTCATGGTGTTTTTAGAAGCAAGTACTACACAGCTGTTGTTATCTGTCGCTTTATCCCTCTTTTCCTTCCTAGGATTGTCTAGTTATACATTCTCTCCTTTCATTCTCACCAGAGACTGGTTTATTTTGCTAATTTCAGAGAACAAACTTTTGGCTTTATTGATCTTTCTTTTTTCCATTTCATTAATTTCTGCTGTCTTTGTGATTTCCTTTTTTCTACTTTCTCTGGGTTTATTCTGCTGTGGTTTTTCTAGCTTCCTGAGTTGGTGCTCATCTTATTCTTTTTAAGGCTATACATTTCCTCCTAAGCACTGCTTGAGCAACATCCTATATGGTTTTTTTTTTTAAAGATTTTATTTATTCGAGGGGCGCCTGGGTGGCTCAGTCGTTGGGCATCTGCCTTTGGCTCAGGTCATGATCCCAGGGTCCTGGGATCGAGCCCCGCATCGGGCTCCCTGCTCGGCGGGAAGCCTGCTTCTCCCTCTCCCTCTCCCCCTGCTTGTGTTCCCTCTCTCACTGTGTCTCTCTCTGTCAAATAAATAAAATCTTTAAAAAAAAATAAAGATTTTATTTATTTGAGACAGAGAGAGAGAAGAGTGAGGGGGGCGAGCACGAGTGGGGGGGGCAGAGGGAGAGGGAGAAGCAGACTCCCTGCCGAGCAGGGAGCCCGACAAGAGGCTCGATCCCCGGACCCTGGGATCATGACCTGAGCAGAAGGCAGATGCTTCACTGACCAAGCCACCCAGGCGCCCCTATTCATTTTCATATGTAGTGTTTTCTTTGTTGTTCAGCTCTGTTGTTAGATTTTCATTATAATTCTTCTTGCACCGGTCAGTTATTTGGAAGTGTATTTTAAAATTTATTGTACATTAAAATTTCCAAACATATGAGAGGACTTAATTTTAGTTTTATCATTTTTTAAAAAATATGATTATCTTTTTCCTTGGACAAGAGTCAAGGAGAATAATTTTCTTTTTATTTTTTTTTAGATTATTTATTTATTTATTTGACAGAGAGAGAAAGAGAGCGCACACAAGCAGGTGAGCGTCAGACAGAGGGAGAAGCAGAGAGTCCAACACAGGGCTCCAACCCGGGACCCCGGGATCACGACCTAAGCCGAAGGCAGATGCTCAACCGACTGAGCCACCCAGGCGCCTCTAGTTTTATCATTGACTTAGGATTTTATTCTATCACAGTTTGAGAACGTGATTTGTACAATATCAATTCTTCTAGTATTTGTTGAGATTTGTTTTGTGGCCAAGGACATGGTGAGTTTTATTAATCAAGCTTGTTCAATTTTTCTTGTAGTCTTACAAGCTTTGTCTTCTTGAGCTACCATGTGCAGTGAGATGCAGTGTAATTTATTGTGGCAAGTGTACTAATTAATTTTTCTTTTTACGGCTACTTTTTCATTTGATATACATTTGAGGTTCTACCATTAGGCAGGTGCACACATGTTAATGGTTAATGCTTTCAAATGAATTATTTATTTAATCATTATGCAGTGACCTCTTTTATTCCTAATAATGATTTGTGCCCTGAGGTCTACTTTGTCCGATGTTAATTTCTCTCCACTAACTTCCTTGTGGACAGTATTTGCCGGCTATGTCTTTCCATCTGTATCAATTACGGTTTGGTGGAAGACCACAGAAACATTCTAACTATGTAACTTAAAAAGAAAAAGGATTTATTATCAGGTAGGGACAACTTCAACAATCTTGGGAAGAAAAGGAGGAACAGCTCCTAGCCCCCTCTGAATTCGCCACCTCTCCTGGGATCAAGAAAATAAATCCTAACCCCCAAATTCAAGTAAAATGTAGGCTATTTCCCATCCCCCAGATGAAACGCCAGGCACCTCTTCTCCAGGTTGTCTCCTTGTATCTTCAACCACCACCTGTCCCTCCTCCAGCTAAGGGTGCCATTGCCCACCTGGCCACCTAAGCCAGAGCCCAAGGGTCACCTTGACTACCCCTCTCCACTACCCCAAGTCTGACCCCCCCCGACTTTCTTCTAGTCTCTCTCTAATACGCCCGGGATTTCAAGCCTCAGCACATCTTGCCTGGGCTGCTTTAAATGGTCACTCACTCATCTACGCCTCTATCACCTATCATCTCTCTCTATGTATCATCTCTCTATTATCTATCAATCATGTATCATCTAGCTTTCATCAATCAATCCCTCAATGTACCTGTCATCTATTATCTATAGATCTATTTTTTGAGGTGACATTTATTACAGCCACAGTGTTGTGTAACCCTCACCTCTACAGTTCCAGAACATTGCCCCAAAAGGAAACCCAGCCCCTGGCAACAACTCATCTGCTTTGTGTCTCTATAGATTTGCCTATTCTGGATGTTTCCTACCAATGAAATCACACGGTATGTGGTCTTCCATGTCTGGCTTCTTTCACTCAGTGTCACGTTCTTATAGTTCATCCACACTGTAGCAGAGGTCAGAACTGCACTCCTTTTTTTAGCCAAATAGCATTCCATTGCATAGAGAGACCACATTTGGTTTATCCATTCATGTTGATGGACTTCTGGGTTGTTTTCACTTTTTGATTATCACCAACAGCCCTGCTACGAACATTCACACCTAAGTTTTTGATTGAACACCTATTTTCAGTTCTCTTGGGTTTAAGACTAGGAGTGAAGTGCTGGGTCCGTGCTTAGCTTTCCACAATGGCTGCTCCATTCTCCTTCCCACCAGCAGTGGACAAGGACCGAGCTGTGCGCTCTTGCCTCCCTCCAAGCAAAGCCTCCATATCGCCCACCGTGGGCATAACTGCATCTTGTCTCCATCCTGCCAAACACCCTTTGGTGGCTTTTCGTTGCCTCCGAAGTCAGTCCAGGCTCCGTGGCATGGCCCCAGCACCTCCCTTCCTCTGCCTTCCGCACCACACTGACGTCCTGCGCCTTGCTCCTGATTCACCTCTGGGCTGTCCCTCTTCCTAGAAGGGAATTCCCTTCCAGCATTCCCTCTTCCTAGAAGGTCCAGAACTACATCTTCCCCGCTCCCCTCTGCCCCACAGGGTCGGGACTCCTCCTCTGTGCCCGCCGCCCAGCCCACTTTGCAGCTCGCTGCTTTTCCCCCAGTGTCTCTCCGGACGCTCCTCATGCGGGGACTGGGCAGCAGCCCCCTCCTCTCCACCCCAGCACTGGGCCCAGGATTGGTCCAGAGTCCTAGTTGCCAATATTTTTGTGAGACGTTGCTAAATCTATCTCCCCACCGGAGAATATGCTGAGCTGTCTTTGGGTGGGGGCAGGGGTTGAGGTTACTCCTTCCACCCCAGGCGACCTGATGCCCCTCCCGCACTCCTCCCCAGCCCTGCCAGACAAAGAGGCCAGGAGGCAGGACGGCACTTTCTGCGGGAGGCTTTTACTGAGGGATTGAGGGATGCTCCCCGGCCAGGTGGCTGAGGGTCTGGAAAGGCACATGCGGTGGCTGTGGTGGGGTCTCCCTCTTGGGTGGGGCCTGGCTCTGCAGATACAGCTGCCCTGGCTGACCCCTCTTTGGCACTGAGCTGGGCGCACAGGTGCCCTCATGCCCGGCAGCCCCAGCACCCGGTTCCCCCTTCAGTGGCCTGTACCCCCCCACCCCACGGAGGTGGCTGGCAGTATAGGCTGGTGGGGCGACAGGCCGCCGGGGGCTGGCTCAAGGGCCAGGCCACCTGTGGGAGGACCGCGGCCCCGGCCACCTCCGCTGCTGGCTGGGTGCTCGTGTTGGCAATCGAGATGGCTCCAAACAGGAATCCAATAAATTAGCTCGTAGAAGGAAGGGAGGCTAGGGGCAGGGGCTACATTCTTACCATCGCTCGCTAGTGCTGTGCGATCCTTCCTCCCGTGGCAGGGAGAAGGGGTGCACGTGAGGGGCCCCGTCTGGCTGTGGGTTCTGTCTGGCTGTTTCTATGGCAGGAAGGGTGTCCTGTGGGGTGGGAGCCTCAGTGGGCCATTTGGGCAGTAGCTACGGATGGCCCGTGGGGTCTCCAAGGGACTGAAGAGGAGGGAATAAGGGGGACTGCAGCGTCAGGAGAGCAGGCCCCCCGCCCCATGCAAGGCTCCGCACAGACTGGCTGGTGGTGTGAGCCGGGGGCTCCCCTCCACCCTTCCCCCCTCCTGGAAGAGAAGAAAGTCCCATCTGCCCCGCCCAGGGAAGGGGGCCCAGGGACAGGCACGTGGTTTTGCTGGCAGTCCCCTAGGCAGGGCAGGCCTGCGGCCAGGAGGCCTGGGAGGGAAAGGCATGCAGGACAGGCCTGCGGCAGGGCCAGGTGAAGGGGTGGGTGGGCAGCTGCTGTGGTTTCCTTCATGTGGTCCCAGGGCTCAGGGGGGAGCAGCACCCTGGAGGACCCCAGAGCCTTGGCCCAGGATCTGGCAGAGCTCCTGGAGGCGCCGCTGCATCTTGGGGATGCCCGCTAGCTGCTGCTCAAGCCGCTGCTTCTCCTCGGTCAGGCTCAGGCGAGCGGCGGGGTCTAGCTTCTCGAACTTCCAGCCACCCTCCCCATCAAACTGCAGCAAGTGCGTGTGGTACTTCCTAGGCCGGGAGAGGAGCGGAAGCCGTTGAGCAGGAGACACTTGCCTGGCCTCCCCCTCCCCAGCCGCCAAGCAGGTGGGGTGCTCCGGGCAAGGAGGGGGGGCACCTACCACAGGGAGGGCCGGTGGGTGATGGAAAGCAGGGCGATGCCAGCGTCCTTGGCCGCCTGGAAGATCTTGCCTTCCACGTCGATGCTCACGGCGCTGGTGCACTCATCCAGGAGGGCGTACTTGGGCCTGGGGCGGGGGGGGGGGGCAAATGCGCTAGGCTGTGGACCCTCCTTCACAGAAGCCTTGGCCTGTCCCCTCCCCCCCCACCCTGTGGGAACCCTGACCTGCGTACTGATTCTGCTTCTTGTGGCTACGCTGGCTGGGCCCAGGCCGGGGTGAGGCCTCCTAATGGCCACAGGGCCCCTGGCTGTCCCACTCAGCCCCCTGGGGACCACCCAGCTCACCTGTGGTAGAACATCCGGGCCATGCCGATTCTCTGCTTCTCACCCCCCGACAGCACATCCTTCCAGTCACACACGGCCTCCCAACCTAGGCAAGGGACAAGGGGCTTCCCTGTGCAGGGCCCAGACCCAAGGGCGGTGGGAGGGGCCGAAGGGACTGGTGAGAGTGGGAGACGGGGGCATATGTGACTTTGGAGAAGGCTGGCCCCTGGCTCCACGCGCCCTGGATGCTTATCTATCTGGAGGTGATACTTTAAGAGTCAAAAAAGACTTGTGAGCAGAATTGTGTCCCCTCCAAAAAAATGACATGTGGGCATCCTGAGCCCGAGGACCTCAGAACGTGACCTTATTTGGAGACACGGGCTTTACAGAGGGGACAGTTACCACGAGGTCACGAGGGTGGGCCCCAATCCAGCAGGACTGCGCCCTCACGTAAAGGGGAGCACTGGAGACAGACACGCACAGAGGGAGGACTGCCGCGCACACGCCGAGGATGCGGGCCTGGACCGGCTGCTGCCCTCCCGGAAGGGACCGACCCTGCCCACTGCCGGCTCTTGCGCTTGCGGCCCCCAGGACGGGGACACGAGCCGCCCCGGCACCGTGCCGCGGCAGCCCCGGCAGAGGCCCGCAGGACCTAAGAGATGCTAACGAACAGCCCGCCGGTGCTTCCGTCCCTGGGCAGCAGGTGGCCGGGCAGAGCCCCAGGGACGGCTGCTGCGGTCTCTCCAGAGGGCTTCCCACCCGCAGGGGTCACTGCCTCAGCAAGTCCGAGCAGAAACGAATCCTTACGTCCCACCTCCGCTCCGTCTTCCCACGGGACTAGGAGTTTTGTCAAGGCGTAGGGCCACCCACAAAAAAGACTCTACTCCGTAGCTTGCCTTGAGGTGAGGTGTGACCATGGAACTGAATTCCGGCCAATGGGGTATAAGTGTGTTACACATGTGTCAGCTTTGGGAACTTTCTTTAAAAGACAGATGACAGGTACCCTTGGTTCTTCCCCCCCTTTCCCCTTTCTCTATCCCATGGCCTGGGATGTGATGTGATAGCCGGAGCAGCCATCTTGGATCATGCGATGACTTTGGGAATGGAGGGCCCACAGAGCTGAGTGACCTGAGGGGCCTTCACAGAGCTGGGCTGCCTCCGTCAACTGTGGCCTGCTTTCCTCGGGACTTTTATGTCACAGTAAGATAAACTTGTGAATGATGTAAGCCACTGTTGTGGGGAGGGGGTTCTGTTACTCCCAGCTGAACTCCATGCTAATAGGTTGTGCTGGTAGGCCCCAGGGGCCCAGGGCACTCCTGGAAGACAGGAGGAGGGGTGCACTCCCGGGCACAGGGTGGCTGGTCAAGCTCCCCCCAAGTGATGGAGGCAGGAAGTTAAACCTGCTTTTCAGATTTCACTAAGAAAATTGAGTCCAGCCCCACCTTGGTTTCCCCCCACCCTGCAGCTGGGCTGCCCTCCCCTCCTCCCCCTCTCTGGGCACAGCAGGCATTTGCAGACAAACCTGGTAAGCCCCTGACCAATGCCTTCTCTTGCTACCAGCCTGTCCCTCCAGTCCTGCAGGCTCCTTTCCAGGGGATGGCACCTCCCAGGCTCAAGCCAGAAACCCAAGCGTCCCCTCTGGCTCTGTCCTGCCTCCCATGCTAGAGGCTCGCTGCACACACACCCTGGGCTCACCTTCTCTCCAGCTGCCCTGCTCGTGCCCAGGGTCTGTCCTCTTGCTAAAATGTGACACCGACGTGTCACTTCCCTGCCTAAGGCCTTCCAAAGGCTTCCTTCACTGTCAGGGAAAGCCCGGGCTCTCCCCGCCTGGCCCACAGGGCCCTCCCTGCCACTGAGCCCCAGAGCCTGGAGAGGGTGTCCAGGGCCAAAATGAGCGCCCCCTGCTGGACACCTCCTGCTGTGCCTGGCCTCCCTGGCCTAGGGAGCTCAGGGCTGCCCTGATGGGTGGGGCTTTCTTGGGCACCTAGCACTTTGGACTTCTGGATGTCAGGGTCATCTTCACCCCTCGGGGGCCAAGAGGGAGGCAGGGGCGAGGGTGACAGCAGATTCCCCAGCTGAATCTTGGGACAAGGGCAACCAATCTAGGGCTCCCTCCCTGGCCACGTCCTCCCCTACCTCCTTCCCGCTGCAGGATGTGGTTCAGGTGCACGATGTCCAGAATGGCTTCCAGGTGCCGCTCCGAATAGCCTTTCCTTCGCATGTCGTCCACGGAGTCTGGGTAGATCACCTGGTCCCGCAAGGAGCCCACGGACATGTAGGGCCTGCCGGAATGCCGCACGTCAGCAAGGGCGGGCCTGGCCCTACCTCCGTGCTGAAGCCCTGCGCCTGAGCAGGCTCTGTCATGGGCCCTGGCCGCCGGGGGCAGGGCCGACTCGAAGCCCGCAGACCCCCACCACCAGCCGCCCTGCGCACGTGCGCCAACACAGCCCCACACCGTACACCGCATGTGCGCACACGCATCACACGGCCACGGCCACGGCCACGGCCACGGCCACGGCCGGACGGCAGGGGGAGGCCCCGTTGCCCCTCAGACGCTGTGCTCTCCTGATGCCCCAAGCCCTGCCATCTCCGGGGTGGGAAGGGGTAGGGGCCAGGCTCCGTCCCCGCCCCCTCACCTCTGAGGAATGTAGAACATGCGCTGCGGCGGGGGCTTGTAGAGCACGCCACCGTACGTGGGCCAGAGACCGCCAAGGATCCGGAAGAGAGAACTCTTGCCGCAACCGTTGGGGCCGGTGATGAGCAGGTGCATGCCCTCTTCCACCTGTGGAGGCAGCGCTGGTACCCGGCAGAGGGGGCCTGCATGGACCTCCCTCCTCCCAACTGTGGCCCACGCTCGGGTCCACACCCAGGCCGGGAGGTGGGCCACTCTCAGTCTCTTGGTAAGGGACAGCGGGGCCTGAAGGATGACGTGTGGCATCCAGAGCCCCAACCAAACACCTGTTTTGGGTCCTGGCCTGGCCCCTAAGCCCCTGACATGCACCAGAGAGCATGGGGCCAGCATGAGGAAGGCCCCAGAAGGCCAATGTCACCCTCTCTCCCCTGCCGTCCCACGTCACTAGGACTCCCAGTGTCTTCGCTTCCCCAGCAGAGTTGCTCTCCCTTGAGGAACGGTCCCGGGAAAGGTGCCTTCTTTCGAGTTCTAGGTGGACAGTACAAACCCCCAACTCTGTCTGTTCCTAATGCCTGGCCAGTCCTCCTGCCCTCGTGGGCCTCTCTCTGTCCCCACAGGTACTAGGGTGCTGGCAGATGCCTCTGTGACCCCTGGGCTCAGCGTCAAGGGCCTCAGGCTCCCCAGTTAGCCGATTACATGGTGCCCGCTGGTCTTATGGAAATGCCTGCTGTAAGAAAAAGGCCAGCTGAGCTTGGGGGGGAGTGTGCAAGAAGGGGGGGGTCAGACGGCAGGGCACCCGGGGCGCAGCCCCTCCCCCATCGCCATGGTGAGTTCCGCTCTCGCAGGGTGTGACTTAACAGCGCCAATACCGTGCAGTCCCCACGATCGGAGGGAGGCGCTGTTACGGATTGAGCGGGGCCCCCAAGACCTCAGAATGTGACCTTATTCGGAAAAAGAGACTTTGCAAATGTAATTAGTTAAATTTAGATGAGGTCCGGGGCGCCTGGGTGGCTCAGTCGTTGGGCGTCTGCCTTCGGCTCGGGTCATGATCCCAGGGTCCTGGGACCGAGCCCCACATCGGGCTCCCTGCTCCGCGGGAGGCCTGCTTCCCCCTCAGCCTGCCCCTCCCCCTGCTTGTGCTCTCTCTCTCTCTCAAATAAATAAATCAAAATCTTTAAAAAAAAAGATTCTATTTAAAAAAAAAATTTAGATGAGGTGTTCCTGGAGTGGGTGGGTCCCTAATCCAACGTGACTGGTGTCCTTATCAAAAGGAGTCATTTGGACACAGAGACATGCACACAGGGAGAAGGCCATGTGAGGAGGAGGGCAGAGATTGACGTGAGGCTTCCGCAAGCCCAGGAACACCACTGATGGCCAGTAAAGCACCCAAACTCGGAGGGGGCCTGAAGCAGACTCTCCCGCAGCACCCCAGTTTGGCCTTCTGGCCTCCAAAACGGGGAGAGAAGCCACTCCTGCTGTTTGAGCCCCTCACCGTGTGGTCCTGTTACACTGTAAACGCCCTCTCCCCCAGTCAGCCAGCCTCCCTGGTCCCCTTCCCTGCGCCTCGCCCTCTTCCGCCAACCTTCTTGCCCCACCGCCTGGCCGATCATGACTGGGAACTGCTCCCCTGCCTTCCCCCACATCTCCCAGCCCCAGAGCCTGGCTTCCGCCTCGCCTCCCACCCCAGCTCTTCTGTCCCAGTCACCCCCCCTCACCCGGCCTTGCTCCCTCACCAGCTGCGCCCCGGCGAGCCAGGGCCCCTGGTCTTTGCCTACTTGGCTGCCACTGGGCCTGCAGGGAAATCGTTCGCCTTGGATGAACCAGCCATTGGTGGCTCCCTGCCATACCCCAAGAGTGGCCGCGGCCAGGGGCGATGGGGATCACAGCACTGTCCCACGTTGCCTGGGTAACGAAATGTGCCCGGCCTCCAGCTGGCTCTCAGGACCCCTCTCAGCGGACCGAGGAAAGGAGCCTCCACTTGCACCACGAGGCACTGACCCTCCACTTGCCTCTTCCCAGTAACTCCCTGCCCAGCCGTGGCTCCGAGGGACCCAGCTCTGCAGCCAGGCGCACAAGGCCCCAAGGCCCCCCAGCTCCATGCTCCTGCCACTTCACTACCTTTCCTCTGCCTGCCTGCTGGGGGACACCTTCTTCCTCATGCTGCCCATCCACCCTGAGGCTCCTGGGTGAAGCTTCCGGTGACCTCTACTCACCTCAGGGACGGGACCACCCTTCCTGTGGCCCCCATAGGATCCTGGGCAGCTAACTGGGGACCTTTGCAATGTTTGGGGGACCCAGCATAGGGCTTCCTGAGGGCAGTGCCCCTCCAGCTTACCTCTGGTTCCCAGTGCCCAGCCCAGGGATGAATGAATGACTCCCTCTCGCTTCTTACACTGACCCTGCCACCACAGGTCTCTCCTTCATTCCATCATTGCCTGACCCTGTCCAAAGCTCTGGCTAGGGACACAGGTGACTGGTGGGGGTTGGCCACCAGGGCTTCCTTCCCACAGACAGCCTCTGTAGTGGCTGAGAGCCCTCCCGGTGGGCCAGGCTGTTCCTAGTACACACCTACACTGGGGGCTTCTTGAAGCAGATGGGTGGGACCCTAAGCCCAGGTCACTGGAGGAATCTATTCCACCATAGTTGGAGTTGAACCTGAGTCCCCAGGTCCTGGGCTTCTCAGGGATGGGGGTGGGAGGTGGCAACGATGGGGCCAGGGCCAGGAGCCCTTGGGTGACCCTTCGCTACTCTTGGTAATCGCTAGTCATTTTAGGACTGCACTGTGACAGAACCAACAATCAGAGACATGTTGGCGTTTCACCTGGACCTTAGCCCACCTGCCAAGTGGATCTGGGGAATGACAACGTATGCAGGCCCAGTAGGCCAGACACCAAAGGTTGGGGCTTGCAGATGCAGAAGGCCAAGCCCAGGGTCCTGTAGCTCAGCCCAGCTCAGCCAACACTCCTGGGTCACGCAACCCACCCCGAACCCAGTCCCACACTTGACCTACCCTGATATTGAGGCTGGCCACCACCACCTCTCCCGTGGGCGTGATGATGGGGATGTTCTCACAGATAATTCCCTGTTCCACATCTACCACTTGGCCTGGAGAGAGAATGCAATGAGGGAATACAGGGAGCAGCAACACCCCCTCTGCCTTCTGGTGGATTCCACGTGCCCCCCCCCCCCCCCCCCCCCCCCCGCAATAGCACGCCAGTGTGTGGTCTGGGGCCCCTTGGGAATATGGTGGGTCTTCCGTGAGCCCATCCCCAAACAGTGTCTGGTGCTGTGCTCTGGGCAGGGGAGGGGCAATGTCGATTCTCTGGCTTCTGGAACCCGAGGCATGGAGTCCACCCTTACGCTGTAAAACCCTCCGACACTGGCCCCTGCTGTGGTCTTGAACTTTCTCTTGCTGCCCACATGGGAGAGCGATCCCCTCTACTCAGGGACTGCATCTCCTTCTTTTGCAAAGAGAAATAAGAGAAATCTTGGCCAGAGCCCTGGGAAGGCACCGGCGAGTGAGGGGCTCGGCTGGCAGCTACTGCTCTGGGAAAGAAGGTTGCAGACCCTGCCTTCTGGGGGGGGGGGTCTGGCGGGAGGGTGCCCTTACCTCGGATCTGCAGGGGCCCCTCTACACGGACACCAGACCTGGCCACAGCCCCGGGCCCTGCCTGAGGGTCCTCCGGCTCCCCGGGCCTCTTGAAATGGCAGTGCTGGACATCTTCAAATACCTGGAACATCTCGTGTACTCGGGCTGTGTAGCCGGCCAGCTCTGTCACCTGCGGGGAGGGTGACCCTGGCTCAGACGCTACCAGCTGGGGGAGGGGTGGAGGCATGGCGGGGGGGGCGGTGCTGGGCTGGGGGGTACCTCCTTGTAGGATGACATGATCCGCTCGATGGCATCCGCAGCAGCTGTGAGGAGGTTGCGGGCAATGGTGAAGGCCTCTGTGCGCTCGCTCACGAGCTCCTCCTCCTTCATCTCCAAAGCTGCCTTCTTCACTGCCTCCAAGTCTATGGAACACAGTGGAAAGGAGGGGACTGTGGAAAATCAAAATGGACTCACTAGGGGAAAGACGAATCTCTGCGGCAGATGGTGCTGGGACTAGCGGGTGTCCACTTGCAAAAGAATGACCCCTACCTCACACCACCTGCAAAAACTAACTCATGTAAGAGCTAAGACTATAAAACTCTTGGAAGAAAGCAGCTGTAAGTCTTTGTGAGCTCGGATTATGTATGGCTCCTTAAATATGATGCCAAAAGCACAAGCAACAGAAGAAAACCAGATAAATGAGCTTCATCAAAATTAAAACTTTTCGGGCATCCAAAGGAACCATCCAAAAAGCGAAAAGGCAACCTACAGACTGGGAGAAAACATCTGCAAATCACATATCCGATAAGGGTTTCGTATCCAGAATATGTAAAAAAAACTTTTCCCATTCAACAACAAAGAAAACCCAATGAAACCATGGGCAAAGGATCTGAATAGACAATTCTACTGTATTTCCTAGATCTCCAAATGGCCAATAAGCACATGAAAAGACGCTCAACATTATTAGTCATCAGAGAAACATAAATCAAAAGCACAATGAGCTACTACTTCACACCCACTAGGATGGCTGGTGGGGCTGTAAAATGGCGCAGCCCATGTGGAAACCGGTCGGCCAGTTCTGAAAAAGTTCAACAAAGAGTTACCATAGGCCCCAGCAATTCCACTCCTGGGGATGCATCCACGAGAAACAAAAAATACACGTTCACATGAAAACTTGTACACAGGTGATCACAGCAGCACTATTCGTAATCATCAAAAGGTGCAAACGACCCAAATGTCCATCAATGGACACATGGATAAAGACACTGTGATACGTGTATATAATGCAATATTATTTGGCCGTAAAAGGCAGTGAAGTGCCGATTCACCCTACAGTGTGGATGAACCTTGAAAACGTGATGCTGAGTGAGAGAAGGCCGACACCAAAGGCCACAGATTGTGTGATTCCATTCATGTGAAATGTCCACGAGAGGCCAACAATCCATAGCAACAGAAAGATGAGTGGGTGTTGGGGGCTGGGGAGTGCTGGGGAGGGAGTGACTGCTAATGAGTCTAGGGTTTCTTTCTGGGGTGATGACGATGTTTTGGACTTAGTGGTGATGGTTGCACAATTTCATCAATATATTAAGAACCACTTAATTAGGGGCGCCTGGGTGGCTCAGTCATTAAGCGTCTGCCTTCGGTTCAGGTCATCATCCCAGGGTCCTGGGATCGAGCCCCGCATCGGGCTCCCTGCTCAGCCTGAAGCCTGCTTCTCCCTCTCCTACTCTCCCTGCTTGTGTTCCCTCTCTCGCTGTGTCTCTCTCTCTCAAATAAATAAATAAAATCTGTTTTTTAAAAAAAGAACCACTTAATTACACACTTTAAAAGGCCGAATTGTATGGTATGTTAATTACATCTCAATAATCTGGATAAGAAAATGAGCCATTAGGCATTTGGCTTTCTTTTTGGGCAGAACCAGCTCCTTTCCCCTAAACTGTCCTCCCTCTGTCTTATACTAATGACGCAGCCCCTCTTGGGGCGCACCTGCACCTCATCATCCAACGCCCAGAGCTGTTGTACCCCCGAGTCTTTCCAACACAAATGTCCCTTTTGGACCTCCACTGTTACCCCCGTTTCTCCCTCAGCTCACCCCTCGACACCGTATTCTGGGGCCGCTCTGAGAACGGTCATCCTTGATGCCTCTCTTTCTCCCTGGGAGCCTGTTTCTGTCTCGACTTGCTTTTCTGTTTCAGTCTAGACCGTGTGGCTGCTTACTTCAATCATCTTCTGTCAGTGGTTTTGACTCCCTTGACCCTTAGAGCTCCCAGGAAGGCAGGGCTTTCACACAAGGAATGTGCTGGAAATGGTGATGGGGAGGAAGGGGGCAGCTGACTCTGAGGGTCCTGAGATGTGGGAGAGTGAGCAGTGCCCACTGGAGTATCCGGGGAAGCTGAGGCTCCTGGGGCCAAAGTGGTAGGAAGGAAAGTCCTGTGAAGGGCCCAAGGACTCTACCCAGGGGCATATGTCAATTCAAGGTGGAAGCCTCAGGGACATGATGGCAGGGGTGGGGTGGCAAGGGGCAGGAAGCCAGCTCAGGGTAGATGGCCTCCCGGGCAGTACCGGGTGGAAAAGGCATGGGATGGATGGCCTGACTGCCTTGCATTGCCTTTTCTTGGGCCTGAACCAGGAATCCAGGGAATAGGACGGGGTGGGGAGGGGGTTAATCCTGACAGTTTATGGTCCTGGGCCTGCCTTCCCACTGTGCCCCCCATTGACTAGCCTCCAACATGCAGGGGGGACATAAGCTGTCCTCCCCAGATGTCCTAAAAGCCAGAGAGGGACTACACACTAAGGGAAAGGGTTTGTAGTTGCTGGGGGCATCCTGGCAACAGCTGGTACCTCCCTGGAGACAGAACTGACTGCCCTCTGTAGGTTCCCTCAGAGGCTAAGGCAGCTAAGACCAGGGCCCAGGGGCAGGATGCCAGGCAAGCTGTTCAGGGCAAGGCCATTCTCCCTCTGGGCCCTCCAGCCTTGCAGCTCCAGCAGTCTAGAAGGGCAAAGGTATCGAAATTTTCCCCTATTGATAAGTGTCTGCCTCTTCCTATAGGTCCCCAGGGCTTTCAGCCTCCTCGAAGCACCCAGAGCCCTCACTAGTCCCTGGGTACTAGGGACACAGCAAGGACAAAACAGACAAAAATCCCTGCCTCCATGGAGCACGCACAGCCTAAAGTGGCAGAGTGACAATAAACGAAATAGAGAAGTAGAGCAGACAGGGTGTGTGGCGTTGGAAGAGCAGCGCGGCGGGGAAGGGGAAGAGGATGGTGGGGGCGGTGGTCTCGGCAGAGGAAAGAGGGTTCCTGGAAGAGCTAGTGGCGCTTGCAAGGGCCCGGGGGCAGAGGCACTGCTTCCGGGGAATAGCGAGGAGGCCAGCAAGACAGAAGAGTGAGTGTTTCACATTTTCACAGGTAACTAACTATAAAGGGCCATGAGGCCAGGGACAAGAGCTCATCTTCTTTGAATTGCCCACAAAGTCTGGTGTAGCCGAGTCTCCAGAAAGTCCTAGGCTTTCACAGGAGGGAGAGGCCTTGGGGACTAGATGGGCCCCAAGGCCAGCTATAGAGGAAAGGAGCTGCAGGCGCTTCCTCACAAAGACCACAGGTCGGTTTCCTCGTGGGTGGATTCCCACGTTCCAGGCCAGGGGTGCTGACTGGGTCTGGCACCTGGGCCTAAATCAAGGCCACCCTTTATGTAAGGCCTTTGCGGGGGAAAGTAATAATCCCCCTCCAATTAGATCCTTCCCCTTGGGGGTTACCCAGAGAAGGACAGTTGAGGGTACAGAAGCCCCAAAGTAGAGACACAAATAGAGAGAGAATCAGAGACTTTGGCTCTGAAACAAGTCAGGCTCTCTCTCTTTACATGCAATTGAAAACCCTCTTACTGGGCACCTGGGTGGCTCAGTCGGTTGAGCGTCTGCCTTGGGCTCAGGTCATGATCCCAGGGTCCTGGGATCGAGCCCCACATTGGGCTCCTTGCTCAGTGGGGAGCCTGTTTCTCCCTCTCCCTGCTGCTCCCCCGCTTGTGTGTGCGTGCTCTCTCTCTCTCTCTCAAAAAAATAAATAAAATCTTAAAAAAAAACCAAAAACCCTTGTACTACCAAATTGCATAAAATATAACACCTTTAATTTTTTTAATTTTTAAAATATATTTTATTTTTTTAAGTAAGCTTTATACCCAACATTGGGGCTCCAACTCACGACCTGGAGATCAAGGGTCGCACACTCCACCAACTGAACCAGCTGGGTGCTTCAAAGTATAACACCTTTTCAAGCAGAGCTGTGCTCCAAGGAAAGCAAGGGAAATTTCCAGGAACACAAAGAGAAGCCAGCAACCAGGATGGGAGAACACAGAGAGGTTTCTCTTGTGCAGCTGGGGCTCTAGGTGCACTAAAGAAAAGGTCTCTTCTAAGAATCTGTAATTATGTGTCCGGAGTTCAAATTAATACCGTCTCCAAGTTCAGGAAGCCCTCTTCTCCAAGCTGAGAAGCTAAGGTAAAATGGCCTCCAAGTGATTAATTGCCTGGGCAGGCATGCGTGGCCCAAGCACAAGCAAATACACACCGTGCTGGGGAATGACCCCTCGGGTTAGGCCACTCAGGGTTCCCACGGAAGTCTGGTTGCAAAACCCACAGGGAAACAATCCACCATGAGTGAAGAGCAGCAGATGGAAGATAAAGCTGGCCTAGATCCCCAAGAATTCTGATAATCGAATCGTTGGATAGAGACCATGGAGCATAAAAAGGAGCAGTCCAAAAGATGAGAAAAGCAGACACTTACGAAAACAGTTTAAAATTCCTATTTGAAAAGAAAAATGTCTGTTTTCACATTTTTGTGTGAAAAAGAAGCAAATAGAACTTATAGAAATAGTCACTGAAATTGAAAAAAAAAATTCAAGGGGTGCCTGTGTGGCTCAGTCGTTAAGCGTCTGCCTTCGGCTCAGGTCATGATCCCAGGGTCCTGGGATCGAGCCCCGCATCGGGCTTCCTGCTCAGCGGGAAGCCTGCTTCTCCCTCTGCCACTCCCCTGCTTGTGTTCCCTCTCTTGCTGTGTCTCTCTCTGTCAAATAAATAAATAAAATCTTAAAAAAAAAAAGAAAAAAATTCAAATCAGATGCTGCTGAAGAGAAAACGGATGGACCAGTGAGCATAAAAGATCTGCAGAGAGTGCCCCTAATTCAGCACGGTGCTAGGTGGGAGACAGCCAAGTGGTGAAGAGTTGTAAAGGAGAGAATGAGAAGAAAAGAGTAAAAGGACAAGACCAAGGCAATATTTGAAAAGATAATAGCTGAGAAATTTCCGGAATGATGGAAAAATCTGAATATATGAAGGCCATACAACAAATCTCAAGCAGGACAAACAGACACCTACAGGTAAACACTTCATAGGGAAACTGCAGGATGCCAGAGAAGAAAGCCTGGAAGTAACCAGAGAGACAATGCAGGCTGCCAGGGGCACTGAAGCTGATAACAGATTGTCCAACAGAGACAATGGGATATTGTCAAGGGGCTGGAAGAAAGTAACTGTCCACCTTGACTCCCACACCCAACTAAACTTTAGTCTGGGAAAAGAGTAAAATAAAGATGTTTCACACAACAAGATAATCTCAAAGTTCCCATGATGAAAGCCTTGCAGAAAGAACTTCTAGAAGTTATCTATCTGGAAGAAGGCAACTGGGCTGTGGAAAAGGACCGGTGAGCAAAGAAATCGGTAACCAGAGGGGTGAATTTAAACCCACATTGACCCAATAAAGCAATAGCCAGGCATCAAAACAACAGGAAAGCAAACTTGACACTGAGCTCCATCAAACATCAGCGTGACTGGGCCCTGAATTAGAATGTTCTAAAGGACAAAATGGGAATCCTGATGACCCACTAGCTCAAGTGACAAGCAAGGTAGGCTTTCTTGTCTCCCTTCACCCCCACCCCAGGCCTTAGGGCCAAGGTCTATACCCGCTGCAACCTACTAGAGTTGTTTTAGGCACAGGAAAGCCAAGGCCCAGGCGATGAAGGAGCTGAAGCTACTTCCCTATCCTCCGACTCCCGGGTCGCAGTGAGCCAAGGACAGGACCAGGTGGGCAAGGGTGCGTGCGTCTGAGGAAGGGACATAAGGGCTTCCTGCTTCCCAGTCCCCAGCTCAGCTGAGTGGTACCGAGGAGTGTGAAATGCTGTCAAGGGAAGACACACGCCGAGCAGAGGGCAACCAGGAGCTCCAGGAGAGTGTGACTTTTGCTGAGCTCAGGATACCGGCTGGGCCTCATGACCCTAGCAGAAGGGGCAGGTAGGTCAGCCAAGCCCCGGGGCCTCCCAAGCCTAGCACTTAGTGATCCAGGAGGACAGGAGAGCGTCCCTGCCCCCGCCCCTTTGGCAGCCGTGGCTCTCACCTGACTCCGAATAGCCGGTGGCAGTGATTATGGGCACGGCCACCATGAGCAGGCCCGAGGCGCTCCACACATACTTCATGAGGAACTGCTCCAGCATGATGTACCACAGGCGCTCCAGCAGGATGAGGTTAATCTGCGAAGCCAGGTCCTGGTAGGAGTGCTGCAGCAGGGCTAACTCCACCTGCGGGGGGGGGGGGGGGGGGGTGACAAAGAGAGACCAAGAGGCCTCACGGTAACTACCACAGGGGCCACAAGAGTCTCCAAGCACCACGCATACATGCTATGAAATTTGATGGCCAGGACAAGGTCAAGGGCTGGGGGTTACGACTGGGCCATATTTACAGGGGCCAGTTTTCAAGCTTTGGGACCACCTGACGTCATAGTACCAGGGGACAGTCGTAACGAAGAAGGGACTCGTCACCCCCACCTTCTGAGGCCCATTCCCATCCCTTCTTTCCACTACCTCTCTAGTTGGGACACTTACCATGCCCCTCTCTTTGCCCCGCACCGCTTCGGGACATCTTTGGGCAATTGCTGGGGGCTGCTGGCCTGAACTAAGCAAAGGGCAGCACACGAAAGCAAAAGGCAGTACTTGGTTTTGAGGAACTCGGTTCCAGAGTCTCTACTTTGGCCCCGCCTCCCCAACCTGCCCAGGGTCCCCCCGGATGAGGACCCTACACTGCCTTCTCCCACAGAAACCTGGAGGGCAGGCTCCCAAGCCAGCCCTGCCCTTCCCTCCCCATGCCCGCACTGGCCACAGCACCTGCAACTTCAGGCTGCGGACACACAGGTGGCGGGAACTGGGTCATGGCAGGGTGGCCATTAGGTTGTGGGTTTCTTGGCTCGTTACGGGGGGTGTGCCCCGGCCCTGCCTCCCACCCCCAGCTGAGCACAGCTGCCCAGCCTGGCACCATCTCCTTTGTCCAGCACTTTCACACCTGACTCTCCACTTGACTCTCATCCCATGCGACAGTATGTGTACTCTCATGTCCACTGTACTGGGGACGCCAAAGCCCAAGAGGCAAAGGGACCTGCCCAAGCTCACACCGCTTGGAGGTAGCAAGAGGTGTGCAATTTGGACCATCCTGGCAGAGCCATTAGGAGAGAACCAGATTCTCATAAATGACGCTTTGACCTACTAAGAAAGGTTTACCTTGCTCTCAAGCCAGCAAGAGTTTGTATGTATGTGTGTGCATGCACACGCGAATGAAATCTAAATCAGCCTCCTCCCTGAGATCTCAATGAGAACAGAACACTGTGACGTCTGCCCTCCAGCCAGCCAGCCACCTCTGCCCTAACCTGTCGAATGGAGCCTGGGTCAGTGTCCACAGGGACATCAGCTGGCGGAACTGGGGCGAGCCACACGCCTGCACAGTAAAGGCAATCAACCCCCCCCCCCCCCCACGAGGACCCATCACCCCACACCACTTTCCAGCCCTTTAGCCGAGGTCAAAAGAGACAGGCTGCGGACATACACCAGGGCCCTCCTGCCCCCACCATCCTGGTCTGGCACATGGACCGCCTTTGCATTGAGTCCAATCCTGGTTCCTGAAGTGAGCACGCCTCCTCTGAGCACCCTGGCAATCCAGGCTCGTGCTGGGAGCTGGCAGGAGTGCCCGCCGGGGCTGACAACGGAGCTGCGGGTAACGTGCCAAGTGCCTCACCCAAGGCGGTGGCCGCCTGCCAAGGCCCTGCAGTCCGGCATGTGGGAGAGGAGATGGGTTGTGGCTGCAGACCAGGCATTTTCTCCTAATCCGGAGCCCGGCCTACACCCGGGATGCCCCCTCTGCCGAGTTTAGGGACAAGCCTTTTTGTAAAAACATCACGGCCTCTGCCCACTGTGCAGCCAATGAGGCAAGGTCCGGGGACAAGAGGCCACCTGACAAAGACAGGACACACAGGCCTTTGGGAGGCGGGCGCCACCGTGCCCCTCCCTTGAGAAGCCCTCGGAAAGCAGAGAGCAGGGCCCGAGGCAGCTGCAGCCCCAGGCAGGAGGAAGGGGAGGGGCTGAGGCGAGATAAAGGGAGCAGTGGCCCGGAGTAACCTTTCCCAGCACCAGGCTCCCGGCAGGCCTGGCCTGCTGGGGAGCTGCGCGCCTGCGACCCAGGCGGAAGGGCGGCCATGCGGGGGGTGGGGGGCAGGGTGGCTGCTGGGCGGGCAGGAAGTGCGTCCCGCCGCGCTGGCGGCCTGGGCCAGGCAGCCCTGGCCCGGGGCCTGGGGAGGCAGCCGAGCAGGTAGCCAGGCTGGCCCGCGGGCTCAGGTGGGGGAGGCTTTGACCCCGAGTACCTAGCGCTGCCACCGCTGTGGCCGCGGCGCTGGGTGCTGCTCGTTAACCCCCGCTTGGGCTGAGTCATGCCCATAATGCCAGCCTGCCTGGCCCACCAGCTTGGCCAGATGCTGGCCTTCAAAGGGCCCGGGGCGGGGGGAGGGGGGGCACGAGGGGCCAGGCAGCAGGAGGCCGCGCGTCCCACTGTCCCTGCTCCCAGATGGCAGGAGCCTCCTCCTGGCTGGCTGTAGGAGTGGAGCAAGCACGGAGCTCCAGCGTCTGAAACCGCTAGGATCCACAACTCCAGGGCCAGGCCAACCACATGGAGGAGGAGAGGAAGCAGAAGTGGCCTGGAGCAAGCCGGCAGCCGGCCCAGGGCAGTCCCCACCCAGCCTTCCTGCTTCTCCCTTTCTGAGCCGAAGTCTGGGCTGCCCCAGGCCCTGCCATCCCCAGTCTTCGTCTTCTGTGACCTCCCCACACCTCCGGCATTAGCCCCAGCCAGACCTGGGCTTTCCACGCTGTCCATGGCTGCCCTGCCCCCTGGCCTCCCAGCCACAAGCTTTCTTCTGGGCCCAGTACCCCGACCTGCCCCACCTCGTGGCCCCCATAGAAGGCGATCTCCTCTGAGTTGGCCACCACTCGAGAGTGCATGTAGCGCAGCTCTCCCTTCCTCCGTGCCTCCTCTGCCACCAGCTCGCCAAACTTGGGGGAGAAGGCTCGCAGCACGTTGGCTGTGAGGAACACAACGAGGCCAGCAATGGCCGAGGGCCAGGCTGTGCCGGCCCCCCGGGAACGGGCTGCTCGAAGCAGGGTGTAGGCGGTCACAGCAACATCCAGGAGCGGCTTGGTGAGGTTGGAGTAGAGGTGGGCCACAGAAGCTGCAAAGGCCACCACGTCCTCCGTCAGGGACTGGTCAGGGTTGCGAAGCCGCCCGTCCATGTTGCTGACTCTGTAGTAGGTCTGCTGGGAGAAGTAAAGCCTGTAGGCGTGGGCCACTAGACGGCTGCGGAAAGACAGGGCCAGCTGGCCCTCTAGGTACCGGATGGCGCTGTTGATGAAGGTGGCGGGGAGAGCGATGAGGAGCCACTGCAGGAGCTGCCGGCCGAAGGCCTGTGGGTCCTTGCGCACGATGCAGCGGGCCAGCCGGCCGTCCAGGCGGGCCACGTACACCGACAGGAAAGTCCGGCTCACCAGGGACGCCGAGTGCAGTGCCAGCAGCCCCGTTTCCCGGCACAGAGTCCTGGGGAAGAGCAGCCGCAGGAGCCCCAAGAGCCGCTGCAAGAACACCCGGTTCACGCCGGCCTTGGCCGCTGTGGCCCCAGAGACCTCCTGCGTGGACTCCCCTGCTGGTACCTGAGGGCCCCTGGTTGCAGCCAGGTATTGCCGCACCAGAGGGTAGATTCTGTGGGCTCCATAGGCCGTGAGGGCCAGGACCAGAGCTGTGCGCTTCAGCGTGGTCACCCGCGAGGACCGGGAGGTGGAGAGTACCGGCATGTCACCTGGGTTGGATGCACAGGGCTGGGACTGGTGCCTGAGGCAGAAGTCGAGGCAGGTGGCTGGAAGGGTTGTTGCTCTGACCCCCGGCTCCTTGTCTAGGCAACTGGAAACCTTGCAGTGGTCCCTGAGACTGTCGCGTTAGGCCACCGGGGCGGTGCTGGGGCCCCTGGTGCGGTGGGCTCAGGGCCCTCCAGGGTAGCGGCCTCTTCAGGCAGCCAGGGTGGAGAAACTTGTCAGGCCCCTAGCCCCCGGGGTCAGAGCCTCGGGGGGGAGGGGGGATGTCAGCAGAGAGGGCGTCTCTTCCTCTCCACCTCCTTCTCCGCCTCCTCCTCCTCTCCTGGTGGCGCCCCTCCCCGGGGCACCAGGCGCGTCCGTCCGCTCCGCAGCCTGGCTGAAGCCGACAGTGACTCCACCACCCACCCCTCCCCAGGGGCAAGCCGGGGGGGGGAAAGGGAGGAGGCGGAGGAGGGGCGGGAGGCGGAGCCCGGGCGCGGCGAGCCCCACCCCATTCTCGCCCCACGGCTGGGCCCCGCCCCTTCCCCGAACCACTGAGACGTGGGAGGACCGCGCGGGCCAGAGAAGCGGGCCCTGGCTGTCCCGCCAAGGCCCCGCCCCTCACATCGGCGCGCCCGAGGCGCCTCTTCTCCTCCAGTCCTGGGCTTTGGAGCCTCGGCTCGGGGGCGGGGCGAAAAACGGCCGTGGGCGGAGTCGCCGGGGCCTGGGTGCGGCTGGGAGCGGGGGGGCGGGGCGTGGCGGGTGCTTCCGGTTTCCGGCCGTGGGGGAAGGGGCGGGGCCAGGGTTGCGGTGGGAGCGTTTGGTGGCGGCGGCAGCGGGGCGTGTGCGTTGGCTGTGGGAAGCTCGGTGAGCGTGTTTGCGCGCCTAGCTGGGCTCTGGGGCAGCGGCGGTTAGTGTGGAGAGGGCCCGGGGCCTCGGGCCGAGCCGGGAGTACGGGGGCAGGGCTGGGCGGAGGGAAGTCGGGGCGGTGGCTGGAGTTGGGCTCCGGGGGCGTGAGGGCCGGCCGCGGGGGCGAGGGGCGGTGGCAAAGCCCCTCGGGGGGGGGCGGCCAGGGTGGGGCTCGGGGGAAGGCGTGGCGGCCTAGGGCCATGTCGAGGGGCCGCGCGGGTGGAGCGCGGGGGACTCGTGCCGGGTGGGCGGCTGTGGGCGACCAGGGCTGTCGGGAGGGGCTCCTCCGGGTTCCGAAAAGACCGTTTTTCTAGAACTTTCTCTAGATGGGGGCCATGAGGTGCTTACTCGAGACCCGCATTTGCTCTTGGCCCCGACTCCCGCCCGGTAGGAGTCGCTCTTGTGGGCTTTCGGAGGTACTCCCGAGTTCTCCCACCGCATCCGAGGCCGACGCGGCGGCGTCGGGAGGCTTTTTTTTAGCCCCTGCTCTCGCCCCGGAGGGAGGCTGCAGGTTTTCTCTCGGCTCGGTTGGAAAGGCTCGTGAGGGAAGGGCCTCCTGGTTTCCCTCGGAGGGGGGTGTGGGGGCGTCGCCGCTCTCGGAGAAAGTGCGTTGCTGAAACACTGCCGCCCCGGGGCTGACTGGGAAGGGAGTGAGCCTGATGGCTGTCGAGAATTTTCTCCCGTCTATATAATCTTTTTTTTTTTTAAGATTTTATTTATTTGCGAGAGAGAGAATGAGAGACAGAGAGCGTGAGAGGGAGGAGGGTGAGAGGGAGAAGCAGACTCCCTGCTGAGCAGGGAGCCCGATGCGGGACTCGATCCCGGGACTCCAGGATCATGACCTGAGCCGAAGGCAGTCGCTTAACCAACTGAGCCACCCAGGCGCCCCCGTCTATATAATCTTTTATTAACACTTCCCCAGTTAAGCGGGCATAAGGAGTTTGCTGAACTCAGTCGGGAAAGGAATTCGCCAGAAAGGTGGCTCTTAAGGCACATACTGGAAGGCAGCAAGTAACTGCGTCCTGGCAAACGGGAGTTTGTTAGGCCTTTGAGCACTGTTGGCCAAGTATCCCTGCTGAGCTGAGCCCAGTTTCAGCCAGTGGCTTAAAAAGACTGGAGTAGAGTGCTGCGGTAGAGGGTAAAGAGTGGCTGCCCAGCTCTCACAACAGCTTCTGTCCCTTTTGTCTCCTGTCAGGAAACAAGCGCACATCTCACTGTTGGAAACCTTCTAGCAACACGATGAGTCTGCAGTGGACTGCAGTCGCCACCTTCCTCTATGCAGAGGTCTTTGCTGTGCTGCTTCTCTGCATTCCCTTCATTTCTCCCAAAAGGTATGGCCTGTGGAGCAAGCAGGCAAGCAAAAGGGTGATTGTTGCTGAGCCCCATAGCTTCTCCATGCAGGGTTGGTAAGACCCTGGAATTGGGGCCAGATGGAAACAGGTAGAACCTGTCTGGGGTTGAGGTGGCAGGGGTTGTGTTTATTATTGCTAACCTTCCACACAGTTTTGCTTCGTCACATCTTTTTGAATTCCTTTCCTGTGCACACTGCCTTCTGGCCTTCACCATGCTCCAAGAGGGAGAAGACCTATCTCTAGTTACGTTTCTGGGAATGCTGCCCTCCGCCTTCCCTTGGGTGCCTAGGGTTCAGGGGATGGCAATATGGCGTCTGGAAGACTTGCACCATGGGGTCATGTTGTAGCTGACTTGGTGACGTGTGTCCTCCCAACCAGTCCCACCGGCATTGCATAGTAGCCTCATGAGCATTACTCAGCCTGTGAGAGGTGAAGCCATAGTCCTTTTAATGAATAGAGGATCTGTTCAAAGTTAATTGGAAATTAATTTTTAATTACACATAATATATGAACATATTCTGATTTTAATTAGAAAATTATAAATAAGGCTAAATCTTCATAGGTATTTTAAAAAACTTTTTAGACAAAAATATAGATCTCTGATATAATAAAATAGGAAGTACATGATATTGTCTAAGAAGTACTGTTGCCAAAAGCGAGATCTGAATCTCTTCACACTTCACACAGTTCAGAGGAAATGTAGAGACAGAGGCATTTTGGAGCTGCAATCTGGACAGCTTTGTAAGACCGACAACCTGGTTTCTGCAAAAAGTGGATTGGGAAAGAAGACAGAAGAGGGTGAGGAGTGATTGAAGCTACTTATCAACTAAATGCACAGTCAGAACCTTGTCAGTTCAGATTTAAACAAACCAAGTGTTTAAAAAAAAAAATTGCAACAATTCGACTTTGGGACTCTGGCTTTGATGATGAGGGGTTCTTGTTCATTTTCTTGAGGTCTGGTGATAGCATTGTGATTGCATAAAGGCTCTTTATTGACAGAATTACATCCTGAAGTATCTATGGAAGGAGATGAAGGGAAGTCTTGGGTCTGCTTCGTAATAATCCAGGGTGGTGGGCGTCTAGATGAACCCACATGGGTCATGTGGAGAAACCGTTTGAAGAAATAATGTGTACGTGGCAAGCATTTTGAACATTACGTAGAGGAATGCAATGAAAAGTTTTCCATTTCCCTGCCCCTGAAACTAGTAGTATACTGTGTGTTAATTATCCTTGAATAATAATTAAAAGGAATGTTTTTGTTTCCCTCCCCAGAGACTCTTAGTGTTTTTAAGAGTGTGGCTTTTTTTTTAAGAAATTTCTGCACGTGGACAAGCACCCCCCCCCCCCCCGCCCCCACGCACTCTTGAATAGATGTCATAAATTGGAGAACTGCAGGCAGTCGAGGCTGAGTCTGTTCAGGATATTCAGCCACTGGAAAACGGTGCAAGAGTGGCTTTCTGTTCTCGGGGCCCTGGGGCCCAAGTGGATGTTTATTTCTTCAGCCCTTTTGTTTTCACAGATGGCAGAAGATTTTCAAGTCCCGCCTGGTGGAGTTGGTAGTGACTTATGGCAACACCTTCTTTGTAGTCCTCATTGTCATCCTTGTGCTGCTGGTTATTGGTGAGTGAACCGTGGCTGAGGGCAGCTACGCGCCCCAGACCCTTTGCCACGGCATAGCCTCTGCTGCAAAGCCCTGTGCCACGTTCCACATGTAGCTTACAGGTTGGGCTTCCCAGGGACAGACCCCTTCAGTGTCTCTGTCTTCTTGGGAAGAGGCTCCCTCATCCCTGAACAGAGTGCTGCTGACTGCTGGCCTGGGCCTTTACTTTGACCAGCAACCTTTATGCACCCTGTGACGACCACTTCACTTTCCTGGGCTGGCTCCTCACGTCATTCCAGAACTGAAACCAAGAGAAGCTGATTGGTCCATGTTGATCTTGGTTTAAGCAGCACTGCACTTCAGTCATGTAGACAGTCTGTGTGAATAAGGGACTGAGCGACCAAATGGTTAGGGAGCGGGGCTGGGTAGGAAGCTGGGGGGGGGGGGGGCACCGAGAGGTCTGGCAGTGTATCCTAGAGCTCTCTGGATCTGGGTCAGGCTTCAGGTCTTTCTGGGTCCTTCTAGCTGTGAAGTTCTATAAACACCATGTTGAGGTGCACACCAGCCAGGCTTGGAAGATAAGCTGGTCCCAGGGCATGCTCCGGGATGGGGCCTGGGGCCTTAGGGTACTAAGGTGGAAGGCAAGCATTTTGTGATGTGGTGGTATGATTGGAGACCAGAGAGATCAATATAACTTTCATGTGGCTGTTAAATGTGTGCTGTACTAAGTGGTCACTGTGTCCCTCAGCGTGGATTCTAAAGTACTGGCTGGCTTCTGCTGTGGACACTGGTCCTGTCTCCAAGGTGCTGATGCCCGCTTAGGCTCAGAGCACTCCTCTCTCGCTGAGTCTCCAGCAGAAATGTGGCAGTGGCGGGGGGGCGGGCAGGGGGCCATAGTTCGGGGGGAATGTGCAAGGTACCATCCACTAGCTGCAGCATTAGGCATTTTTCCTTCCTAATGTCTTGGCTCCTGATGGGCTATGTTCAGGCAGGACTTCCTCTGAACAGGCCAGGTGCAGCCTACCCTTTCCCAACTGTGTAGGGTGGGTACCAGCTGCCCACATATGCATACTGTGCTGTTCTTGAAATACTTGGCAAGGCCCCAAGAAGTAGCTCTTTCCAATCAGGGTTCCTTCCCTGAGTGGTCTCTAAGCCTGGAGGGGCTAGGGAATATGTGTGTCATCCTTTGGGCATTAAAAAAAACAGACTTCAGAGTTTTGGATGTAGGGTAGGGGCAAGAATTGGGGTGGGGAGGGGCTGTGTCCTGGTGCTGCCTCAGGGCCTTGCCCCTCTGTACAGGCCCCATGAGCTCCCCATTTCCTAGCACAGCTGATGGGCCAGGGAGGCCCTCTGCAGAACCTAGGAGTTGGCAGAGGTGCCATTCTTCTTTGAGGTCAGGGAAGTGCTTGGAAGTTCTAGAGAGATACTAGCTTTGATGACTGGCTGTTTCCTATCCTTAACAGTAAGAAGTGTAATCTAGAGAGGTCTGTCGAGACTTCTACAAATATAAATGTTAGTTAGCAGGAAATCCTGGTGAAAGGTGATAGGCATAACTAGCTAGAGCTGCAGTCCTGGCTGGCCCCTAGCCTTCACTGGGAGGAGTCTGGGGCAGGTCTGAGGGGGTGGTGGGGGAGTGGGCTTGATGAGCATCCAGGGGCCAGGTCCTGGTCCAGAGGCCTGAGATACGGAGGGCAGCACTGTGTTGTGTGACTTGGGCTAGTGTGGCCTAACACTCCCATCCCAGTGTGCTCGCCGCCATTGGCCAAGGTGGTCCTTAGGGTGGCGGGGTTCCTGGATGCAGATGTGAGGGTGTAGAAAAACATGTTTTTATTTTACTTAATTTTTTTATTTTTTAGAGATTTCTTTATTTTAGTGAGAGCGAGCACTTGAGCTTGGTGGAGGGGGCAGGGGAGAGGGAGAGGAAGAGAGAGTCTTAAGCAGACTCTGCACTGAGCATGGAGCCTGACGTGGGGCTCAGTCTTACGACGCTGAGATCATGACCTGAGCTGAAACTAAGAGTTGGATGCTTAACTGCACCACCCAGGTACTTCAAACATGTTTTGTTTTGTTTTGTTTGTTTATTTATTTATTTATTTATTTATTTAAGATTTTGTTTATTTATTTGACAGAGAGAGATACAGCGAGAGAAGGAACACAAGCAGGGGGAGTGGGAGAGGGAGAAGCAGGCTTCCCGCCGAGCAGGAAGCCCGATGTGGGGCTCGATCCCAGGACCCTGGGATCATGACCTGAGCCGAAGGCAGACGCTTAATGACTGAGCCACCCAGGCGCCCCTGTTTTGTTTTATTTTAAATCACAAAAATAACACGTTCTTAAAAGTTCAGAAATTTAACCCAGAAAGTTAAAGTCCCCCCATAATCCCATGTCTCACAGAAAAACCATCATTAATACTTTGTTGTACATGTCCACAGGCACTTTTATGTGCGGACATATTTACTAAAATGCTACGTACTGTTTGGGATTGGATTCAGACCATAGTACACACTGTTTTCCATTTACAGCAATCTTACCTTTTTAAACATTGTCTGGTATCCTGGGGCACCTGGGTGGCTCCTTCGGCTCAGGTCGTGATCTCAGGGTCCTGGGTTTGAGCCCCTAATTGGGCTCCGAGCTCAGCGGGGAGCCTGCTTCTCCCTGTCCTTCTGCCCCTCTCCCTGCTCATGTGCGTGTGCGTGCGCACGCTCGCACGCTCTCTCTCTCTCTCTCTCTCTCTCACTCACTCACTCAAATGAAATCTTTAAAAAGAATAAATATGTAGTATCATAACATATGGTTTTGTTGTAATTCAGTTCTTTATAGGCATACTGGTGTCATTGCACGTTTATGCAAATGTTTATGTAGGATAAATTCATAGAGGTGGAATTGATGAGTCCAAGGGTATGAACATTTTAAATTTTAGGTCTTATATTGGGCTGCTATAACAAAAATATAGACCGTGTTGCTTAACAACAGATACTTATTTTTCACATTTCTGGAGGCTGGAAGTCCAAGATCAGGGTGCTGGCACATTTGGTGTTTGGTGAGGGCCCTGTTCCTCGTTTCATAGAGCCTCCTCGCTTTGTCCTCGCATGGTGAAAGGGATGAGAGAGCTCTGTGGGGTCTCTTTTGTAAGGGCACTAACCCCATTCATGAGGGCCCTGCTTTCATGACCTGCCCCTCCCAAAGGCCCCACCTCATAATACCATTCCATTGGGGGTTAGGTTATCAGTATAGGAATCTTGGGGGTTGGGGGACAGGAACACTTAGTTCATAACAAATAGGCATGTTGTTGGCCTGGTTTAGACTTCTGCTAATAGTGGTGGAGAATGCTTGCTTCGTGATACAGATTAATACCAGGATGCCAGCAAAGGGAGGCAGATTTTTTTATAATGTGAGGTCAGCTTAAAAACCAAGGAGTCTCAAACTAAAAACTAACCTAACAATATCAATGTAGTGGTACCTTACTCCTCTCCCATGGGGGTCTCTTAAGAGACCTTTCTAGATAGGTTTTTATGTACTGACTTAAAAAGATGTCTCGGGGAAGGGGTGGGGGCGGAAAGCAGTAGATGGTTCCATTTCTACGACATAGACAAATAGATGTAAATGTATTTGGAAGCCAGAGCACTGCGTGGCTACTGGTGCCTCTCCGGGGCAGAGACTACTCACGATTCAGTTATTTGCATGCCCCCTATGCACCCAGAGCTATGCTAGGTCCTGGATGTGGCAGAAAAGATTTCTGCTCTTGTGGTACGTAGTCTAATTCAGGGGAGATGGACAATAAACCTGTAATTAGGGTAATTTCAGCTTAGGATGTGTATTACAGAGAAAATGGAGTAATGTGGCTCAAAGTGACTGCCTTGGGTAAGATGACCACATGTCCTGTGCTTGCTGGAGGTGCTTATGTCATGGGATATTTTCTCTTTGCACATTTCTGGTATATTTGAATTTTTGATGAGCGTGCACTTGTTTTGTAATCAGAATAAAACCATTTTTTTGTATCGTCTTTGATTTTTTTTAATCTTTTCCCCGTTCTGTAGGTTGCCTTTTAGTTTTGTTGATTGCCTCCCTCACTGCAGAAGCTTTGTATTTTGATGTACTCCCAATAGTTTGTTGTCCTTGCCTCAGGACACGTATCTAGAAAAACGCTGCTGCAGCCGATGTCAGAGAAATTATTGCCTGTGCTCTCTTCAAGGATTTTTTTTTTTTTTAAAGATTTTATTTGGGGCGCCTGGGTGGCTCAGTCATTGAGCGTCTGCGAGAGAGAGAACACAAGCAGGGGGAGTGGGAGAGGGAGAAGCAGGCTTCCCGCCGAGCAGGGAGCCCGATGCGGGGCTTGATCCTAGGACACTGGGATGATGACCTGAGCCGAAGGCAGACGCTTAACGACCGAGCCACCCAGGTGCCCCAATTTTGAGTTTATTTTTGTGTATGGTGAAAGAAAGGGGTCCAGTTTCATTCTTCTGCATGTGGCTATCCAGTTTTCCCAACACCATTTGTTGAAGAGACTTTTTCCCATTGGATATTCTTTTCTGCTTTGTCGAAGATTATTTGGCCATATAATTGTGGGTTTGTTTCTGGGTTTTTCTGTTCTATTCCATTGATCTCTGTGTCTGTTTTTATCCTAGTACCATACTATTTTAATTATTATTGTTTTGTAATATAATTTGAAATCTAATTGTGATCCCTCCTGTTATGTTTTTCAAGATTGCTGTGACTATTTGGGGTCTTTTGTGGTTCCATACAGATTTTAGGATTGTTTGTTCTAACTCTGTGAAAACTGCTGTTGGCATTTTGATAGGGATGACATTAAATCTGTACAGATTGCTTTGGGTAGTATGGACATTTTAATGATACTCGTTCTTAGAATAAGGCAGTTTAAATAATAAAACCCATGATGAAGCTTTGAAATGGAAAAGCCTGTCTTCAGCAGGCGGTCTCGGGGTCTTGACTCCTAGGCTGCTCATGCCTCCTCCATGGGGATTTACGTGAACAGGACGACCCTGGGTTATTGGTGGGGCAGCTGATAGCCAGCCTGACTTGAGGTAAACAGAACCAGACACTGGGGGCTCCGTGGATGTTGCCAGCAACACCTCAGACTTGATTAGCATCTTGATACAGAGCGAGTTTGTGGTCTGGGTAGAATGGGGCCAGGGAGTGCCATGAAAAAAGCCAGAGGAGAATGGGTCTCAGGGCAGAGCTTCTGACAAGGTGTCCTCCCCAAGGTGTGTGTAGAAGGGGAGATACCTGGGGTGACAGATCTGGGGGAAGTGAGGTCACCTTGACTTATGCCGCCTGTCTCCTCTTGACAGCCCAGTCTTGGCCTGAGCAGGAGCTAATGCCCTTGTGTGTCTTCTGCCGCAGACGCTGTACGTGAGATCCGGAAGTATGACGACGTGACAGAGAAGGTGAACCTGCAGAATAACCCCGGGGCCGTGGAGCACTTCCACATGAAGCTTTTCCGTGCCCAGCGGAATCTCTATATTGCTGGCTTTTCTTTGCTGCTCTCCTTGTGAGTGAGGGAAGGGACCCCTGGGCTCGCCTGTGACTTTGACTTATTCAGTCTGTGGCCTTAAACTGGAGGCCCTGATTTCCCCAGAGGCCTCTGATTTTCCTTCTGACCTCCAGAGGCAGTGTGGTGAGTGGGAGAGGTCCGATCGGAATGTCAGAAGACTTGTGTTCTGGCTTTGCCGTAACTTGCCACCTGCTCGTTTAGGGCAAACACATGCCCAGCTTGCTTTCTGTAAGGAGGTTGAAGTGAGTGATGAGGCGTTGCCCTCTGGGAGGGGATCTTTGGAGGCCGGCTTAAAGGGACCAATTGAATAGGGGCCTTTTGGGCATGGGGACCTGACCTGAGAAGAGTGGGCAGAAGTGGCACAAAGGGGCTGAGAGCATGTCTGTCCCCAGTGTAGACCTGTTGCAGGAGCAGCCTATTTCTGGTGGGTTTTTTGGTAAGACTGAGTGCCTCAGTCAGCGCCAAGGGGGTGGTTAGTTGAGTAAGACTAAAGTGATATAAAGCACCTGTTTGAGTCCGGAGGCCGCTTTGCTGCCTTCTCACAGGGCTGCTCATCAGAGGGGCCTCGCTGCCATTGAATGTACTGATTGGCTGGGAGTAAACATTGTACTCAGGCCAAGGGCTTCCAGAGGTTGGCAGGGTAGCATGTGAATTTTCTAGCTGGGCTCTTCCGCCTCTGGTCACTGGGACATCCTTCTTCATTAGGCATTAGAATGGCTGCCTGCCTGGGTTTCAGGTTTTCAAAGGAGAAGTCAGTTGTTCAGGTGACCTTGACTACTCTCAGTCCACGTTGGAGTGTGGCAGGGTTGGAGCTGGGAAGGGCAGAGCTTTTCCAGGTGGTCTGTTGGATCACTGAAGGGGTCTGCAAGCATGTTGTCTTCAAACTGGAGAGTCAGGCAATGAGAAGGCTGGGAGGACAGGTACCCTGGAGTTGGAGGGTTTCGGGAAGCTCCAAAATGAAGCGTGATTTTGTGGTCTGAGCCTGAAAGGGAGGCAGGTCCAGAGGATTGCGTCTAACTGCAGGTGAGTCCAAGGGAGGAGGAAGAGTTCGCTATGTCTAAAGAGCCCGCAGAGGGGCGCCTGGGTGGCGCAGTCGGTTGGGTGTCTGACCCTTGGTTTCGGCTCAGGTCGTGATCTCAGGGTTGTGGGATCATCAGGCTCCGTGCTCAGTGCAGAATCTGCTTCAGATTCTCTCTCCCCCTTTGCCCCACCCCTGCGTGCGTGTGTGCTCTCTCTTTCTCGCAAATAAATCTAAAAAAAAAAAAAGAGCCCATAGAGGCTCGGGGGGCAGGGTGGGAGGGGACTCCCTGGCAAGCTTATGTTTTATCTGAAAGATAGGAAGGACAGAAATAAAACTAAGGACTGCTCCAGGGTAGCACACAGCTTTAAGGAAAGCAGCGTCAGGAAGACAAAAGCCTGCAGTGGACTCTGCAGCGTGAAACACAGTAAGTCAGACATGACAAGTGGCTGGAGTAGCTTCTTGGGCCTGCTTGTTTCAGCAGCCACAAATCTGCCTCTCCGTTGTAGCTAGAAGATGGCTTTGCTGTGCTCTCCTGTGTCCCTGTCCAGTAGCCGATCCAAAAACTTGTGAGGTTGGTCTTGTGCAACTTCTTAGAAAAGGAAACAGTGACCCCAGGGGTCAGTGTGGATTCACCAGTTGCCCACAAATGATCAGTTGAATCATTCTGGAATTTTCTAGAAATACATACTCCTCCCTAGTCTAGGGCTCAGATCCTATATGGCGGCTGTGGTCCTTGAGCAACTTCTCTTTTTGCACAATGTTAGCTATGGAAAGTTCTTGTCCAGACTTGATGTCCACACAACCTGTACGTGGCCTGCAGGAAATAAGTTCAAATAAAAACAAAACTATAATCTTTGTGGCTCTGATTGTAAAGTTATTCTTGCTCATTGTAAAATAGAGGCCCCTAAACTTCAAATAATACAGGAATGTCAGGCACAAGATGAGCACTTTGTCTCATCCGCAGAGATGGGTAATAATGGGATGTTTCCGAACTCTGAAAGTCATGTTTTATGTAACGTGTAACTTTTCTTTCACAAGTGGCATGGGTTTTTTTGCTCTGCTTTGACTTGCCCTTTTCACTGAATGATACATCTTGGTGATTTTTTCCATGACTCATGCAGACTTCTCTTGTTTTTAACGGTCATGTAGTCTGTCATGTGAGGGGACCAGTGTGTGTAACTAGTTCCCTGTTCTCAGATATGTGAGCTGGTTTGAAATTTTTACTATTAAAAACCACTTTCCCACATCAGTCCTCCCGGGCATTCTGTTACTTTTTGCCTCTGACTCTTTTTAGTCATTGGAAATGGATCAGTGGTGTCCTGCTCCCTTGGCGCCTCGCTGCTCTGATGGCCTGTGGCCCAGTCGCCTCAGTAGGAACTGGAGGCTTCTTGGAAATGCAGCTCCGCAGACCGGCTCCCGGCCCCCGGGCGAGCAAGCTCCGGGTGAGCCCCGTGCACGTGCGAGCGTGGACAGCGCTGCTGTGGCGCATGTGCGGTGCGAGCTTCCCTGGAGGCCAGCAACGGGTGGCAGTTCGGGCCGTGCCGTGGGCTTTCATTCCCTGGGACAGGATTCCCCTAGCTAGGTCTGGATCCAGTCAGATGCATTTCACACAGCGGGAGCACTGTCTCGCTCTCCTCATTTACCTGCTTGGTTCATAAACCGTGCTGTGTCTGCCCTGTAATGTGTGCAGCGCTTTCTGTCTCTGAAGAATGTCTTCTCTCACCTGTTAGCACGTACTCCCTGCTCTGCGCCGAGGGCTCAGTTCTTGTTTTTGTTCTACATGTCTTCGCTGATGGGACTCTCTGAGCTTTTTTTAAAATATTTTTTTATTTTTAAGTAGTCTGTACACCCAACGTGGACCTTGAACTCACAACCCCGAGATCAAGAGTCACGTGCTCTACTGACCGAGCCAGCCAGGTGCCCCTGAACCAGTGATTCTTTTTTTTTTTTTTTTTTTAAAGATTTTTTATTTATTTATTTGAGAGAGAGAGAATGAGAGAGAGCAAGCACATGAGAGGGGGGAGGGTCAGAGGGAGAAGCAGACTCCCTGCCGAGCAGGGAGCCCGATGCGGGACTCGATCCAGGGACTCCAGGATCATGACCTGAGCCGAAGGCAGTCGCTTAACCAACTGAGCCACCCAGGCGCCCCTGAACCAGTGATTCTTGTTAGCTGTGTGCAAACCTGTAAAGGAACGAGCAAGAGCTGTCTCTTCGTCTTTGCTGGGTCAGGTTCGGTTGTATTGTGACAGTTTTGTGGGTTCCCACTCACGGCCTTACTTAGCTCGACGGACGCGTGAGCATTACTCAACAGGAGACAGTGCTGGGTTATTGCCACAGAAAGAGGACAGAGTAGTTGGGGGAGATGTGCACGTGCGTAGCCCTCACTGCCCCATGTTGGGGTGATAGCAGAGGGGTGCCTGCAGTACCACGTTGCACGGAACCACACTTGGGGGGCTGGCAGTGTCTGAAGAAGGACTCAAAATTGGAAGTGGGGAGACTGGCTCTACCAGGTCAGGGTGTGGCTTTGGGTAGGCTCCTCCCCTCTTGCGCTACGTGTTCTCACCTGCTAAGGGCTTCTCTCTCAGACTGCAGCCCTGTGGCCTCACCTCTACGTGTGAGTGCTTTGTGTGGTTCGTTTGGGTTCTGGTTCTGTTCAAAGCCTCAAGTAAAAACTTTAATGACCTGTGTAGTTCTGGCGGGCTTATGAATGGAGAAGGGCAGCCCAAGAGATGGAGTGGCCCGAGTCGCACAGACTCCGAGTGGCCGTGCCCAGGCTCACGCCTAGTTCCTCTCCCCTATTCACTACCAGCTCGTCTGCGTCGGTGTGAGCTGCCAGTACTGGGTTGTTGGTTTTCAGCCTACCTCTGCCTGTAGACCAGATAGTGGGCTGTTCTGTTCTGAGTGGTTACCGCCTGGCTTTGGTAGGAAGGCTCCCGTGCCGTCTGTAAGCCAGCGTCTACTTCTCTGCGTGTCTTCATTCATTCATCTGGGTTTCGTGAGTCTCACGACTCTGATCTCTTAGATGACTCTGTCCCTTTTCATACATCTGAAGATGGTCATCAGGTAACACATAGTCTTTGGAGGAAGATGAGGCTTGAAATGAATAAAAAATAAGTTCTTTGAAATGTTACTGCTACCGTAACTGCTGCTGACCTATACTTTTGCTGTGTGCCTTTCTAGAGGTTTTGACATCTGATAGCAGCTACCGCTTGCTAGGGGTTCTATATACTAGGCACAAGATAATTTTTACAGTAGTTTTGCGAAGAAGAATCGGGGGCGCAGAGAAGCTCAAAAACCTCTTCCCAGTCCCCAGAGCTGCCTCTTGGCAGAGCCGAGAAGTCATACTTAGAACGATGAGACCTCCGTGCCTGGATTCTTTCCCTACAGAGTCTGCCCGTTTCTTAGAAACAGGGTCGGGGATGGGGAGGCACCTGGGTGGCTCAGTCGGTTAAGCATCCAACTCTTGATCTCCGCTCAGATCTTGATCTCAGGGTCATGAGTTCAAAGCCCCTGTTGGGCTACACGCTGGGCATGGGGCCTACTTAAACAAACAGAAAAGACAGGGTCAAGCAGTAGCTGCCATGTGGGAGCTTGCATTTTCTTTCTACTGAGTTTATCGTGAGCATCATTCTAGGATAAGCGATCTGCCTCTCCAGCATTCTTGTGTGTCTAGCCAATTGCCCACTCTTGAACATTGAGCTCGTCTTCCCCATTTTTCTGGTCGTGAACAGTGGAAAACTTCCCTCAGTTGCCATTTTGCGTGCACCTCAGCTAGGCCAGGTGCTTTGGGCCTCCCAGTCCTGTTTGACGCATCTGCTTTGGTCGCTCCTGTTGGCACACATTGCACTGGAAGGCGCTGGCTCAGTCCCTGAGCGACAGTAGGTTCTGGCTGAGCGTGGGGAGGGGCAGGCCACGCAGGGTGGCTGGGTCAGGGGGAGTGAGAGCTGGGGTGGAGCGTTGAGTGCCGGTTCCTGAGTTTGTGTCTGACCTCCGTGTGGTAGAGTGCTGACTTGTTCCAGTAGCACTGCCCCTCGGTCAGAGTTGTGTCTTCATGCTTGGCAACGGTCAAAGGTTGGGGTGGAGCAGGAGAGCCCTGACGGAGGGAGACCAAGTCAGAGGTTGCTGGAGGGAGAGCAGCTGGTGGCCCGAACCAGGGCGTGGTAGTTGGGGGGGGGGGGGGCGAGAGGGCGGAGGGGTGCTGATGAGAGAAGGGGAGAGGCCAGCAGGAATGCCAGGTTTTGAAGGCTGGGGCGCCGGTGGTTTGGCTGGGGGCACTTGCAGAGTGGCAGTGCTGGAAGGAGCATGCCCTGGAGGGAAGGGAGCCAGCAGAGCTCACTGGAGGGGGGCCGGGCAGCAGGATGGCGGGCTGCGGGCTGCTTCATGAAAGGGTTGACAGATGAGTGAGAGGGAGGTGCCGGCAGCTCCGCTTCCCTTGAGTTGGAGGGGAAAGGAAATGTGCCAGGAGAGGCAAGACTGGGGTAGAGACCTGGAGACAGTGGGTTAGTGGATGTGAGGACCACAGAGGAGGAGAGCGTTGCTCAGAAGGGCGGCTGGCGATAGTACTGGTTCCTAGCGGGGCCCGCATCGGGAGCATGGTGGGGACCCCGCTGACCCTGCTTGCAGTGCTTTCCTAGCACCGTTGGCATAAAGGCTTGATACCCAGGTCCTTTGGGATGTGATCCCTCCCCGCAGCCTTCTGCCATCTCTGCTCTGGCCTCCCCATGTCATGAACTGGCCACATGGTTCCCCTTCCCCAAGTATTTCTGTGGCCTCTGCCTGGAAACCCGCCCCCCCCCTCCCCTGGTGGCCCAGCTAAATCACCTCTTCATGCTTCCCTGAGGTTTCTCTCCTGAGTCTGCCCTGTGAGGCCCTTGCCGTGCCGTTAGCCGGCCCAGCGGACTGTCTTCCGGGGCCCTGGGCAGCCTGTGAGGTACGGCATGGGAACCTGGGCTTGTCCCCTGTAGGCCGATCAGCTCTGTGCCAAGGTTCTAGGCACACGCCGAGGGCTGCCTAAACCTTGGGGACTGAATAGGGGGTTGTAGGCACATAGGGAGAGCGTCAGGCTTGTGTCCAGGTTGAGCTTGTCAGACTGCCGTGCCAGGCGTTGTAGATTGGAAGCGCAGCTCTTCAGGTCTCCTGAGCTCCTATAGTAGGGACCCCAGGTGCATTAGAAAAACACAGCGTCTGAACCTTCAGAAGGTGCACACTGGGGGCCTCTGGTCTGGGACAGGGGGCCTGGGATAGGCTGCTGCCGAGTGCAGATCCGGGCAGCTGCGGGCCTGGCCAGTAACTTACTGTTGCACACCTATTTCCTTGGTTTCTACGTCCCCACTTGGAGACCGGCAGCTGGCCATCGTCCCTCTGGAGTGGCTGGGAGTGTAGCCACACGGCAGCTCCTCCCGTGCTGTTTCGAGTGTTCTTCTCTGCTTTTGCTAAAATGTCAGTCAAGGTCAAGATAGTGCTCACCATCCAGACCTAGGAAGGTCCACCCCTCCATGTGTATTAATGACCTGAATTTGATCCACAGGGATGGCTGCTTTTCTGCCTATTCCTCCAGGCTGGATGATGTCACTGCGGTCCACTCCTGCAGTCAGATGGGTCTGCCCCTGTGCCGCTCTCCCAAGTTCCTTTCCTTCATGGCCAGTGACCTGGGGGCTGGGTTGTCTATTTGAAGGCGATTGAGTCCCTTTTAACCCACAGGGTAAAATCCATCAAGACCTTGTGAGGCAAGCAAGGCGGGCTCTGCTTTGCCTTCAGGTCAGGACTGCTTACTCCTGATGTTTGGCTCTGCGGGTGGCTGATGCCTGTGTCCCTGCCGGGGTGCATGCGTGCCAGGCAGGGGCCCGTGGTTAGCCTGCGCTCTCTTGCTGTGCCTTCACCCTGGCTGCTTCCCTCTCCCCCTCCATAATGACCCATGGTGGCCCTGAGAGGCAAGCTGGTGTGACCATAGTGGGATTTGGAAATTGGGTCTGAGTTTGGATCCCGGGTCTGTTACTGGCAGTTTGGTAACCTCGGGAAAGTCACTAAACTTCTCTGAGCCTTTCCCCGGATCTGTAGAGTGAGCTTGAGGATGCTTTTCTTGTGTTCTTGGTGTGGGGATTGAGGTGATTCAGGTATGTTCTCCACATCATTTCGGGCACATAGGGAGTATTTAGTAAATGGTAGCCATTCTCAATTTCACCCTGAGTAGTGATAAGAGTTTTCTGGGATTTTCCCCACTGTGTGGTAAGCTATGCCAAGCTCAGGCAGGGAGTCAAAGAGAAGGCCCAGTTTTGGCCCTCAGGGGTCTTGTGTTGTGGGGCCCAGCATGGGGGGGGGGGGCGGAGTAGAGTGGGATAGGCCTTGCGGCAGGAACACAGGGTTGGGGGATGGGCATCCTCAGGACACCCAGTTAGATGGTGCTTGGGGGCTCTCAGCGTTGGCCAAGCACTGGAATCACCCGGGGCTGCTGCTAGCTTTGTTGACATAGACAACATAACCATTTATAGAGGCAGAAAAGAAGGACAGTCCCCACCCCCCCCCCAACATGACAGTTTCAGCAGTGGGAGTCTCCTGGCCACTTCCATTTTATCTCCCTACCTCCACTGTCCCCTGGCTGTGCATTACTTTTTTTAAGATTTTATTTATTTATTCATTTAAGAGAGAGCACGCGGGTACCTGAGCCGGGTGGGGTGGGGGGGTGCAGAGGGCAGAGGGCAGGAGAAAGAATCTCAGGCAGACTCCACACTGAGCACAGCCCAACGCGAGCTGATCCCAGGACCCTGTGTTCATGAGCTGAAACCAAGAGTCAGATGCTTAATTGAGCCACCCAGGCACCCCTGGCTGTGGATTATTTTCCCAGATACCATGTTTACAGGTAAAACAAAATTTCGGTTTATCTCTGAAAAGAGAGGGACTTTTTAAAAAAATCATAAGGGATACTAACATCTGATGTGTAAGAACTTTACAGTAACAGCTTCGTAACGTAAACTTGAGGCCATTCACAGTTCCCTGATGACCATGCAGGTTTTGGGTCTGGGTTTTTATAGTTTGTCTGTTTAAATTGGTATCTAGATAAGGTAACTAAGGGTTTTTTAAAATCCTGATGCTCAGGCCTGCTGGAAGATAGAGTGATGTGGGTGGAGGCCCTATCACAGAAGGCCAGGTGTGGGTTTGGCCTTCAGTACCACTTGGTCTGTCGCTCCATCTGTTGCTGTATTGGCTGTGGTCGTTAGTTTCTGAGCGCTGCAGGTCTAGGCACTGGGTAAGTCTCTTCCAGAAGCCCTGTCCCCGCCCTGCCCCAGGGCCGCTCAGCGCAGTTGTAGCTGCCCATGCTGTCCTGTGGGTGCTGGGCCACGAGGGGCTCTGATGATGGGGCAGCAGGAAAGCAGGGTGGGGGGAGTTCTCTACACGTTGTCCAGGAAGGATCATCTGACATGCATCAGAACAAGCGTCGACTTTTAAAGTACGGATTGTCTGTTCAGCTATTTGATTTGGACTGAAGAGATGTCTTCCTCATGCTCCAAAAGCAGATGGTGAATGACCTCCTTTGGGGCAGGGTGCCAAGCAAGCAGAGATTCCTTCTTCCTAACTCCAAGGTCACTGAAAGCCTGACGTTCTAGGAGGGCCCCTTTCTGAGGCAGAGTGTGGGGGAGTGGGGAGCAGGGTTCTAGATGGAATGGGACCACTGGGGCTTCTCCAGCCTGGCACCGTCCCAGCTGTGTGCAGGCTGGAAGTGCTCAGGCTGCGAAGGAGCGCACTGGCGTCACCACGGAACTGGGCCTGCCATTTAATGTCGTTTTAATTGATTTAAACTGAAAAGGACACATGTGGCCGGTGGCCTACACATTGGACAGTGTAGCTGAAGCCACCTCTCGTCCTTTAATCGGATGCCCTGGTCCCAGCACGTTTTCCAGGCTCTGAGCATGGCGCCTGGCCTGCTGGGGGCGCTGCCTTGTTTCATTTGGACTCTAGTTAGTACCGTGTTGGGCACACCCAGGGCTGATGGCTCCTGTCCTCCCGTTCCCTCAACTTCTCCACTCACCAGGTGGGCCACTCACGTATTTGAGTCCGTTGCTCTCTGTCCCCCGGATTACACAAAATCTCTTAGCTGGTTTCAAGAAGGCAACCTGCCAAAGCCCGAGAAACCCGGCTTGCTCCTGTCCCCTGGCTCTTTTTAGCGCTAGGGGATGGATGGCCACCGGCTTCCACTCCGCTCCCCTCTGGCTGTCCCACTGGCCACAGGGCGGGCGGGCACCACCGGCTGTTAGCTGGAGTTGCTGCGGCATTGGCATTTACCCTGGTCCTAGTCCCCCAGCGCCCCATTTTCTACAGCCTTTGTACTTGAGGGCTAAGAGGAAGGCCAAGCCATGTGTGTGAAGATGTTCTCAGAGCAGCCCTTTTGGAAGACTTGCCCTGGATCTTCCTGAGTAAACTCTTTCTGCTGTTTTCCTGCCGCCTTCTTTTCATGATTCCAGACTCTTTAAGGGTGTGTGTTTCCTGGGTTCGCTTCTGCCCTTAGCATCATTCCACTTTGCCTGAAGCCTTTCCTGGGGCATCAGCTGACTTTTGGTTCCTTGTCAGGGTGGCCTTTTCCTCCTCCTCCATATTTTTTCCTGGACACATGGGCTGGGTTCACCCAGAATCCAGCAGCAGCCCTGCAGAGCTGTCTGGCAGCGGGCCGCAGTCAGCCTGCAGAGTCAGCAGGTGGCACTGTGACACTAGCCTGTGCCCGCTTGCACTGGGGCAGTGGGGTAAAGGGGAGTTGCCTGCCTACTTGTCCCTGTGGTGGGGTGCTGCTGACTCAGTGACCCAACTCACCGGAGGGCATGGTACCCAGGAGATGCCTGGGAAATGCTAAGTGGGCAGGATCGGCAACAGAGTCGGGGTGGGAGGGTTGCCAGAACCAAAGAAAATTCTAGTTGGCACTTGGGAGGACCCTCCCCTTGCTTTTGCCCCACATCCTGTTAAGCCAGTGTCTGCCTCCCGTACTTGCCCACAGGAGGGAGATGGGATTGGTGCGAAGCACACAGGAACCCTGTCTTCCCCACCTGATACGGTTGGCACTGTTTCTTTAGTGTCCACATCGAGAGTCTGTTTCTCCCTACTTCTCTTGTTTACTCAACCTTTTATAAAAGCATTGAGAGCTCCACTCGGTATCCAAGAACATCTTACAAGAAAGCCGAGTCGAATTCAGGTATTTGGGGATGATCTTTGTCTGCCAAGGACACATTTAGATCTTCTTAAGGTTTGTCTGTTGGCTTTTCCCTCTGTCACTGGGACCCGGACCCTGGGCCCCTCTGTCAGCCTGGTACCTTTGGGAAATCCTTTTGGCTCGTGGGTTCTCATCTGTTGTCCAGAAATGGGTGGCTAAGAACAGTTACCTGCGTAATAGTACATGGGCAGTAGAGCAGAGTGTGATAGAGGATCAGGGGCAGGAGAGAGAAAAAAGGCAGTACATCAGCCTTTTCTTCAGGCTGACATCTTGGGGGCAGGTGCAAGAACTCGGGGCCCCGTATGTGAGGGGCAGTTCCAGAAGGCCGGCTCCTGGGCTTGCTGCTCTTGGCTTGGCCCCGGGCCCCCAGCTTTGGTTGTGAGTGTTTTTTCCACCGGCCTCGTAGCTTCCACTGCAGTCACAAGCCTGGCTTGCTCATCAGCACGGTCCCACATGCACCTCTCTGCTGCTCCTTCCTGTCCCCCTGCTTCTGCCTGTGTCCTCGTCGGTGTGGCTGGGCTGAGGGAAAGTGGAGTCGGGGAGAGCCGGGGCCCCAGGGAACAAATGACAACATGAAGAGGTGGTAAGGGGGAGCATGGAGTGAACACAGCGCAGCCAGCCACATGGGGGAACCGAGAAAGGGGGGACCCGGGAGGGTCAGGAAACGGGTTTTGGGGAAGGTGGTGATTGAACTGGATCTGAGTCATCAGAAGAGGAGAGGCTATCGCAGACCGGAGTGCAGTGGCATGGAGACCAAGCGAGCGAGAACCCAGTGTGTTCCAAGAACGGCCAGCCATCTGGTGTTACTGGAGCAGAGTGCTCCATGGCTGGTGAGGGGAGAAGGCCCAGGGAGGGACTGGCATCGGAGGGTTTAAGGAGAGAGGTGACATGATCAGATTGTCGCGGACAAAGATCACTCTGGCTTGCTTTCGGAGGGTGGATTGCAAAGCCGTATGGTCAGGGGTAGGGAGGAGACTAGTGGGAGCTGTTAATCAGCTAGGAAACAAGTACTGAGGCCATCCCCATTGGCAATGGGGATGACCTGACTGGAAGATGGTGTGTGTGGAGGTGACGTGGACAGGACTGGGTGGGGGCTGGGGGCAGGAGAAGGGTGCAAGGTGGCATGCACGCAGAGTGCAGGGAGACCAGCGACGCCCTTCAGCACAGTGGGGTGCAGGGACGGTCCGCCCACAGATAGGCTGAACTGGACTTGGCTTAGGGACCCCCAGGGGCCGGCCTTTAGTATGAGATGAGCCCTGTCGATGATGAGATTGGTGGGCGGTGAGGGTTGCTTGAGTCAGGGGCAGGGGAGAATCATGCGAGGAGGGCAACCTATCGGCTGCACCAAGTGCTGCTGAGCGAGCACCCCAAGAATTCCAGGGCACTCCTTGGAGCGGGCGCTTAGGCCGGAAGTGGTCCTGCTAGTGACTTGGCCAGGGCAGGTTCTAGGTTGGTGTAGGTTGCCAAATGGAGGGAGGGAGGACGAGAGGAGCGGCTTGGGCCAGCAGGAGGGAGAGCTCCTTGAGAACAAGGTTCCTGGAGGGAAGAATCACCAGAATTGTCCAGGGCAGGGTTGGAGGAACAGGTCTAACAGGAAGGCAGAGGACACGGACTTGGGGGGCTGGAGTGGGTGGGGGGTGCTGGAGGGTGCCTGCCCTGGTGGCTCCGGCCCTGTACTGAGGGAGAGAGCCTAAGTACGGGCTGTGGACCCGGGCCGGCGGGCTGGAGCAGGCTGCGGTTTCGGGAGGCTCCCTGCACAGCTCTGGTGCTAGTTTCTCTGTGTTTGCCTGGGCTCAGGGTGGTAGCCCTGGCTCTCCATAGCTGGGGGTGGGCTGGGCGGGCACGGAGGAGAGCTGGACCCCTGCTGCATTGCTACTGTCACCACCGCCACCCTGGGGACAGCCTCCCTGGATAACCAGGGAGGGGGGGGGACAGCCAAGTCCTGCTCATGTCGGCCACCTGCCTGGCCTTGTTGTGCTGGCGGCGGGGGGGGGGGGGGGGGGGGGGGACCCCCCCCGGCCCCGG